>NC_091431.1:39865086-40173419 GCF_032191515.1 Phaenicophaeus curvirostris
CACAGGCCCACTTCCCCAGCCTGTCCAGGTCCCTCTGGATGACATCTCATCCCTCCAGTGTGGCAACTGTACCACTCAGCTTGGTATCATTTACAAACGTGCTAAGGGTGCACTCAATCTCACTGTCTATATCACTGATGAAGATATTAAACAGCACTGGTCCCAGTACAGACCCCTGAGGAACACCACTAGTCACAGATCTGCATCTGGACATTGAGCTGTTGACCACTACTCTCTGAATGTGACCATCCAACCAGTTTCTCATCCACCGAACAGTCCTCCCATCAAATCCGTATCTCTCCAATTTAGAGAGAAGGATGTTGTGGGGGCTCTGTCAAAGGCTTTACAAAAGTCAGATAGATCAGATCCGTTAGTTTTCCTGTGTCTACTGATATGGTTACTCCATCACAGAAGGCCACTAGGTTGGTCATACAGGACTTGCCCCTGGTGAAACCATGCTGGCTGCCAAGGTCCTACTTAAGAACTGCCTAATACTAAAATGGCTTGAGAATTTCAGGCTGGTCTGAGGAAAGTTTGTTCATATTAGAAGGCTTTGTTTTGTATAAACCTGCCAGGGTTTGAATGCTTTTGTGTTTTTAAAACTTCCTTCATTCTTGTATCCTCATGTGTGGTTTTTACTATTTTGGTAAGACAGTCATGACAAACCCAAACATAAGCAGAAAACACAATAAAAGAAAAAACGATAGCAAGAAATGTTTTTATTCTCCTGTATTACAATTACTATAGGAAAACTCCACACTAAGAATTCCAGTTATGACATACAGATTTATTCTCTTAATGCCACAACACGTACCTGGTAGAACCATGGGAAGACTTGACCTTTAGGGTGATAGCGGCTATTCACAATACTAAGGAGGGTCTCTGTGACCATGGAAATCCAGTGTTTTGTGGGAATAAAATCAGGTTCAGTCTGCAAAAAACCAAACTCAAATATTATTTTTTTATATTCTACCTGAACAGAAGCTCAGCAGCTTATGTTCCAGCTATCATCATCAGGAATGAATGAGATTATTCTGCCACTCTTCTATATAGTAAGCAGTATGATTTACTTGCCAATGCTGACCTTCCAGACACTACTTCTGATCAGACACTGTTCAGTGAAAGCTTGAGAGTTGCAAGCAAACCTCACAATGACAGCAGGAAAAAAAAGCCAAAAGGTACTCACAGCTCTGAGCTTCTGCAACTCAGTGTAAATTACTGACTTCAAGAATCTCTTCACTCTGAAGCATAAATTAAATGCAGCCACAAAAAAGCGAACATGACTATTTGAACAATTATACTGATTTGGCTTGGTTATAAAGCACAAAACCCTCTAAGAATATCTAGGCCAAGCACTTTAATCTCTTGAATTATGTCAGGAACACCTAAATTCTGCTGAGACAGTAATCATATACAGGCAGACCAACGGCATTTAAAAATCAGGACTCTGTCTCCCCAAACATCCACTTAAAGGTTTGGCCAAAAATAAAAGCGATTCAGCCCTTCACACAGACAAACTACCAGTGTTATCAACTTGCCCTGTGACAAAAAAGGATCCATGTAAAAATAATATATAATTCAACTGCAGCTACACAGAAACGGCACCTTGAACTGTGATCTACCCTGTTGCTAACAACTGGCAGGTTCCCCATCACGTATATGGTTCAAAAGCCCTCTTCATTCTAGGTAGAATTCAAGTAAATGTGAGGGCAAACACAGCATGACAATGTATTTTTCTCAGATTTAAGGAGCAGTATATTAACTAGTGTTAACAGAAGGAATAAAATGGCAATGAATGAATATCCAAACCATTCGCCACAAATGTCTCAGCCTCTCAGATGCTGAACAATAGTGGATGACTGTAGCTTTTCAGTATGGAAATGAGTTTCTGAAAGGTTTTCACACATGTGGAACAAAACTCAACTAGAAAAAGTTCTTCCCTACCTCAACGACATATTTTGCATTTTTACATAAGCTGTTGAACTCCCTTCCATGAGTAACTGTTCACACACTGTTTCGTCACACTATAATGCTCTTCCACCATTAGGCAGGTCAAAAGAGTTTCATTCAAAATGCTCTTCAAAGACATTAGGCAGAAAAATCCTAACAAATCAGTACTCACAATTCTCCCAGCTGCCCCCCTTGCCCCGCTAAAAAAGATTCCAGGTCAGTAGAAAACACCACAATAAGGAAATTAATAAATGGGCTCTCAGAGCATTACCTTCCCTTCCTTGCAAGCCTTATGTCCTCTAAGTCTGCTAGATCCATTAGCAAAAGTTGTCCGTATGCAAAAGTTGTATGCATTAAATACAGCCTACAATAGATACCCATTGATCTGTACTTTTCTTCAGTTGATCAGTTGGTTTTAAGATCTTTCTGATCCCTGCATGTAAAACTTGAACAATTACAGTTGGTGAAACATTGTAAGATACTGTGCTGATGCGATGCTGAAATAGCAAGTTTGTTGAGCCTGCCACCTTAAAACACACAGTCATAACTGATTAGGAGGTGAGAAAAGAGGCTGGCTGGGTTTCATTATTCACTAGACCTCTACCTCATCTGTCAAAAGCAACAAATCAATGTGTTGGTCATTACATTCCTTGTTAGAAAGCACCTGTGCAGTCCAGCTGCTTTTGAACAGATCACACAGAAGCTATCACATAGAATTCACTGAGCAGGTTTAAATCTGAACTTCAAAATGTGAAGCACTTCACATCCATGTACTAGACCCTCAAACAACCGGTCATATTGCTTCATCATATTCCAATAAAAGCACAGAATCTCTTTCACAGATTGACTCACCTCAGGTAACCCTTCAGTGTCTGAAGAAAGGCTGCTTTCATATTTGGCTACAGCAACTGCAAGACCAGTTAAGGCAAAAATACAGTTTCCTTTGACCACTGGGTTGTCTCTGGACAAAAGTACAAACAGTTAAGAAGTGTAACAGAGATGCAGGCAATAAAACATGTATATCAGTGCAGGAAAGTTATGCTACACGTGGCCCAGGAGGAAAGGCCATTGTACCTAGCAACTTCATTGGCCAGCATTCTAGCTCAGCAAAAGCCCATAGCATTTCGCCTTCAGGAATTAGAGAAAGAATAGGGGCAAGAAGTATTTCAGCCTTCTTTCTTGTTTGTCTTATATATAAAAAGCCTAGCACACACAAAGTTGTACAAAAATACAAGCCTGCTCCTACTATAATTAGGACTGCATCCTGCAAAGCAAGCAGCACTCTCAGAAATGGACCAATCGGTCTTAGCTAGTACCAGCTCCACACAAGACAACAAAAAAATCTCTTCAAGCAGAGAACACTACACAGGCAGGTGTCACTTCACTGCAACAGCATCTGTTCTGGAGGTTTAGCAGAGCAGCCATCATGGAAATCTCAGCTGAAAAAAAGTCTGGAATTACTCCCCTGTGCTACAGAAACATCAACATCATGAAAAATGACACAGGTGTTAACTTCTACCAGGGCGCAAACTTTTTCTTTTAAGGAACTCAAGACAAAAAAAAAAATCTGCCACCTACAAATAAGAGAAAGAATGTAACTGTTAGCTAGACCAGTACACAGTGTGCTACTCTTCCTGCAATAGTATTTCTTTTCTAAAAACTTTCTCAATGGTTACTTTGAAAACACACCTACACTGCAAATTATAGGCATTTGCTCAAAGCACAAAGATCCCACTTAAATTATAAAAACGTATTCTGGGTTTCTGGTTTGCTTTTTAAAATAAAACACACAGGTCTTAGTTTCAGTGTTCCAAATAGGAGAGGTCAACGATACTCCACCATCGTCCTCTTAGATAAAGGATGTCTACAAATAACTACACCTAGGTGGTTAGTTAAGTTCTGTGAAATCTCCCTGTATCTCTTGCCTTAAAATTTCTTAATCTATGTATGGAACCTTTGCTGTTGTTAACCTTCTAAAAGGTTACTTTTTAATGATGTACCAAAACCAGGGAGAAACTTCTAAATCTACACATGGAAGTTGCATGTTTTAAATTTAATGAAGGTAAAAAGCCTTAAAGCGCCAGGAGGAAAAAGATTACGTTTTACTCTTAACTGAAAATAGGAGGAAAACCTTCAGTATTTTCTTACAAAAAATTGACCTATGCACAGGAAATCCTTCTGTTGTTACCTAAAGAACATTCACTACTCTTTCCCACATGAGGAAATGCTTCTACTCAGCCAGTTTTGCTAAAGAAATTCCATAACTAAAATCATAACTTTAATTCTGAGACAGAGAATATGATATATTTAAAGTTTATTATGTGGTTTCTCCTTTCTTTATCTCTTTCTACTACATTACCTTAACACAAGTATTTATTGAGTAGCTAAAATATCAATCTTCCAATTTTATCCCTTTTAAACTGACTCTTCCAAGATAGACCTATATGCAAGGAAATGGAAGAGCTGGAAGTATTTTAGATATGTGAATAATGATAACTTAAAAAAGGAAAAAGTTCAAACCTTTATGGAAAGTCTTTATTAAAATCTCTAGAACTCTCAACTCATATAAGTATTTAATATTAGTCCTTTATACATTTACAAGAATATCAACATTGGAATGGTCTTCTGAGATTTCACTGCAATTCTTTCAATAATGACTTCTCTATGATTTAAGATTTTCTATGTACTCATTCTTATGTGGATTCACTACTTCTGATGCTTTTGCTTAATCTTGTGCAGGTGGCCAATTTCAGGTTAACCAAGGGCTGTCAGTGGAGAGTGGAAGGAAGAAATCAAACCACTTTGGCAGCCTAAGAAGGAAGGTTGAGATACTTACTGCTGCCTGAAAGTGATGTGCTAATTCTAATAGCAAATGAACACATCCATCACAATGTGAAAACATGTAATTTCCTGTCTTTGAGGGAACCTAAGCACAGAAATGACACCTTAACAGAAAGTGCAACGGTTTTGAAGAACCCACACTCTAATACAGATGAGCCAACTTCTAGATAAATGAAGCTACTTGATACAAACAGGCTGTTAGGTAAAGGACAGACTTTAAAGTGCATACTCAAAACATTAGGAATCAGTCTTTCTAACAGGCACCGTCAGTGGTAAAAATCTGAAAGCGTGAGGTGGGGAAGAGTTTCTTTCCTGAGAAGCAGTCATGTGAAATCATGAAACTGGCAGATAATCAACCACAGAAAAAACTAACATCTTCCAGCACAAAAAACCCCTCATTCTCATCCATAATAAATTGTCAGTTCTTACTTGGAAGCGCCTTTGATGACATCAGTCAACATATCTCTGACCCTGCAACAGAAACAAAGAATTTATACCATGTTGGTCATACTACAGCATGAACTTAGCCAATTTTCCCTTGTGACTTAGACATGTCCATTACAGGTTAATAGTTATCTCACCTACCTAACAGAAGACATAGCACAAATAAATCAAAAGAATTAAAACCATAAAACTGCTTATATACTACCCAACATTTCTTCATGCTCACATGCGCTACCTATTTTTTATAAAGGGCTCTTACCTGACTTCATACTGCTTTTTATAAAAAGGTAGGTTCATACAATAGCTGTCTGTTCTTTGAGCTGCTAGACACAAGTTGCCCGACTACTGTGCTAGCTCTTAGTATAATAAAATGAGTATGTTTTACAGTGGACAACCATAACAATTTATCCAACATTTACTATACTCTTGGAAACCACTATGAGCAGTTATGACAGTAGGCAGTACAATAACCTGAATTTATTTAACTGAAAGCCATAGGAATAGTTACAATTCCTTATGCATTATTACAGTTGCTTTACAATAGGGTACTGGTCTGTGTTTGTTTAGTTTCACATTCATATCAAGACAGAACTAGGGATGCAGTGAATCTTCTATATTGCCAGATTTGAGTGAGGAAAGAGATCCTGCATACTACAACATACAATACCATCCTTGCTATGATTGTCATCCTACAGGAAAATATATATTCCAATCACAGTTCCACAACACATGATTAGAAGACTAAAATGCATGCCTCGTAAAATAGGGTCAAATGTTATAAGACTGAGTTATACTCTAGCTTTAAGAGTATCTCTTAAATTCAGAATTTAATCCTTCAGGAATATTCCTCAGGATTTCCTTTATAACCACAGTTTTTGCACACAGTACGCTAGAAACACACCAACTTGGCAAATATCAATGCGAAATTGCACAGTATTTATATAATAAATCATTAACACTGAAGTTTGTATCAAGCTGTCCACAATCAAGTTAAACACTGTGGTCAATACAAATGCTTAGTGAGTACTTGAGTTAGAGCCCGAAGCACCAAGTAATTAAGGTGGAACAGGAAAAATACATGGGAACTAATACTAGCCTCCCAACTCTTACTGTTGATTTCGTTAGTGCTAAATGGAATCCAGTTTGGTTTTGACAGAGCTTACGCGAATACTATTTAGGAAACACAGAGCAGAAATCCATTCAGGAGAAATCTACAAAAGCAGCATTACTATAGTCATTCTTCTCACACAGAAAATGTTTCCTATTTATACCCTACCAAGAAAGGGATTGGGCAGGGCAACAACAGAAAATTATGCCACTACTATGTAAAGAATCTCTTCTACAATATCGTATCATTCTGGTTCTTACTATGAAACTCTGTAATCTATACTTCTCTGGCATAAAACAAACAAACACAAGTGTATTCCTGTTGAGTGGGACACATCATGCTTTGTGACTGAAACAGGCAAAGGGCATCTTGGTTCCTTTTATACATACTGTGTTCCAAATGCACAGAAACAGGTATTCATACTGTCCATGGGTATGTAGTTCCTTCTGTCCATGACGTGCCCAACTTCATGCCTCTGGCTACACTCATACATAGCTAAATCTTGACAGATTGACAGACACTTCTCAGCTGACTAAAACAGAAGTAACTGAGGATGTGGATTGAGATGTGCAGTACGTCCTTGGTTTTAAACAACATCCTCAGGGGCAACATTGCCAACGTAATATATGAACTGAGGTGTGTCTCGGTTTACTGCAACATACATCGTATCACAGCTTACGTATCTTTTGCAAGTAATTTCAATGAGACAGCTCACTTAGTCTCTATATGTAAGTTCTGCTCTTTGCACAATCCTGATTTAAAATGACACAACCAAATACAGTTCTCCATTCTTTCCAGTTGCTAACCCTACAAAATTTCAGACACTGTAGAGGGCAAAGTACCTTTGAACCTGTGCATATGGGAATCCTCACAGACAAGTACCCAACAGTGTCTTTCTTCCTGCACAATCCCCCAGCCTTACCTTGGTCATTGATCTGCCATTTTTTCCAGTGCTCATAGTCTTTAAACTTGCAAATCTAAAGGCTTTAAATTCTTGCCAGCCTCTGCCTCCTTACTTGCCATTACAAGGAATTAAGAGCAAGCAGACACTCGCTTACCAGAGCCAGGCAGTAAATTGTTTGTGCTGCACCTCTTCAGGATCCTCTTTTCTATGTTTTAACTGCATTTCCAGCTCTGCCTGCCTCCCCTGCAGAATTACAAAATAAGTCTGAAGTGGATCTAACAAGGCCAGTTATCACAACACTTATTCAGAGAACACTTAGGTAACAGATGTAGCTACTTAATAAGTGAACTTGAACATTTTTGGTATAAGATCCTATTGCAATACACAATATATTAAGTAAAATATCATTGGGCAGCCTGTTCCAGTGCCTGATAATCCTCTCAGTGAAGGGGTACAAGAAGGAGGGAATAAGATTTAGAAGCCTGTTAGCTAAAGTTGATTGTAACAGCAGAACACCACTGCCTCTGTTCACTACTTAAAGCAGAATTCCTCATTCTTTTCCCTTCTATGACCTCAGCCTCCCCGAGACCTCATAAAACAATTCTTTCAATACCTTAAAGGAGATGATATGCACTCTGGCCTCTAACAATCACTATCTAAAAACAGTAAGCAGTTTTGCCTAATGTTCAGTCTCCAGACATGAGATAATTACATCTTAACTTGTTTATGTAGTCAGTTTCTGCTCCTTAGTAAGTTATTAAGTCTTATGTGAAAAATATGGGCACATAAGATGTGTTTTTCAGGTACCGAATGCTTGCAGTTTGGGTGTGCATAAGAATACAAGAGAGTCAATCCTGTAAATCCAGATGTCACTCAAAAGATGACTCTCCACAGAGATCAAAGAGGCAGATAGAACATACTGACTAAAGAGAAGGCTGCATAAAAACTATACAGAACCCCACTGCAATTTCATAGAATCACAGAACCACCAGGTTGGAAGAGACCCACCGGATCATCGAGTCCAACCATTCCCACCAATCTCTAAACCATGCCCCTCAGTACCTCATCCACCCGCACCTTAAACACGTCCAGGGAAGGTGACCCAACCACCTCCCTGGGCAGATCGTTCCATTGCCTAATGACCCTTTCAGTGAAGAATTTTTTCCTTACGTCAAGCCTGAACCTCCCCTGGCGGAGCTTGAGGCCATTCCCTCTTGTCCTGTCCCCCGTCACTTGGGAGAAGAGGCCAGCTCCCTCCTCTCCACAACCTCCCTTCAGGTAGTTGTAGAGAGCAATAAGATCTCCCCCGAACCTCCTCTTCTCCAGGCTAAACAACCCCAGCTCTCTCAGTTGCTCCTCGTAAAACTTGTTCTCCAGCCCCTTCATCAGCTTTGTCGCTCTTCTCTGGACACGCTCCAGAGCCTCAAACACAAAAACATTGGCTTAAGTTCTGTACTAAATCAAAACCTGTGCAATCATCATAATGAAGTTGATATCAGTCTCAGTAACACGCTGAATGCACAAACTGACAGAAGTGCTTAGGCATGTAAGTAGACATAAAAACCAAGAGGACTTTCAAGTGTCCTAAGGGAAAAAAAATCCCTACACAAGTGTTTGGCAAACTGGACTCAATGAACACTTGCCGTGACATTGTAGAAATGATTATTAGCTGTTGAGAAATACTGAATTGTGTACTAACCAGACTACTTATCTTATCTTGCAGTCTCTTTTGGCCATCTCAGATGAAATGCATATGGAGTAAGTAAAGATACTAGGTTTCAGTTAAAAAGGAAGTCTGCAGTGAGGGACTTCAGAAGCAATCGAGATAGGCTCTACTGCTCTGTAAAATGGCACAAAATTCTAGAGAGGCTTTCAGAAACAAGTCCAGTAAACGCCAAGCTTCGTGTGAAATCCCTCAGTGTAAGAAACCAGGAAAGGGAGGCAAGACACCAATATGGTCGAGTCAAGACCTCATGTTCAAATTGAAGGGCAAGAAGGAAATGCACAGCTAGCAGAAGCAGGGCAGTATTAGGGTTATGGTTGGACTCGGATGGTCTCTGAGGTCTTTTCCAATATAAATGATTCTGTGATTCTGTGAAATCCTGGAATGGTCAAGCAAAATAGGAAAAGCAACACTCAGAAGTAAAATGGGAAATTAATTAAACACAAGCAACAATGGCCCCCTGTGCAGTTACAATCTAAAATTACAATTTGAATAGCAGCTGCTATTACAATGTGGCTAGCTCTGCTTAGAATCTGGTATTTTGCTGATGGCCAAGATAAAATTTGTTTTGAAAATGTTAGAGAGGCGTATCTTTTGCTACACAGCAAAACAAGGAACAGCTGGGGCTTCTAGAATTTGCTCAGCAACCTGAGCTGCTCATGCTGAAAACAGCTGATGTGGCCTGGAAATAGAAACAAATATGCCCTCCTAGTGGCACAAACAGAGCATTCTAGAAAGCAGCTATTTGTTAGAAGTTTTTTAGATCATTTCCCTGTTGAAAAAATAAATGACAACGGTTGCTCTAGATATCAGGTTAGCTAACCTTACAAAAGAGAGGTTTCAAGATATTTCCTAATCATTAGATAGGGTGGGAAAAAACCAAAAGACAAGTACTTCACATCATGATAGCATTACATGCAGCTTAAGAGAAGTTCTACTTCCTTAATTACTCCTTGATAGCTTCTTTGTCCTATGTGATACTATTGTTACAGATTTCCCCACAAAACAATAGGTTACAGCTCTAGCTAAAATTTCACATTGTGTAATTCCTAAGAATTGACGCATTCCGTAGCTTGACAGAGGAACAAGACTGCAACAATCTCAACTGTAAGCAGAGGTTATACTTCTGTGACGCACCCCAGACAGAGCTGTCATTAATTGAAGACTCATTTTAGTTTTACTTCCCTTTCATAAATTTTATCATTGAACACCTCAAACTTTATTTTTAAATTATTGTAACTTGTAAGAATGCTCTTGCTGGTAAAAATAAAACAACCCCTTAAATGAGCATTAATGTGCATGATATTATGTACCTCAAAATTACCTGCAGGACTGCACTGTAGGTTCGAGTCATAAATCCTAACCAGGACTGTGGTAGCATTATGGAGCAGTGCCATTCAGAAGGCTGAATGTTAACCTGTGCAAGAGACCAGAAAGTGTAAAAGTGATTACATTAAGTCTAACATATGCAGAATGTATATTCTCCAACCTGTGATTTGCAGGTAATCATGTGCACAGGACATTACACATTGCCGTAGGAAACTAAAATGTTAATGTATTTAATTCTCCATTCTGGTTTTACCTACACCAAGTTACTTCCAACATTATTACCCAGGTCAGATAAAACTGGTTGCTTCAGGTAGTCCAACAGATAATTGATCCCAGAGAGAGGAGTAAAATTATCTGTGGTGATAAGGAGAACAATTAGTAGCACTGGCAGACAAACATACGTACACAACGAAGATGTTAGTACAGTTTCTGTTTGTCATAATTTTTTTAAAACTTAGGTACTTCTAAAGTTTTAAACAGATAATTAAAATAAATGTAAGTATCTAACTACCTAAATACAGGGGAGATTAACTATAAGCAATTAGTAGCCAGGACTGGGGCGTATATAACTGTGTTCAAGTACATAGTTCAAACTTCCTTTAAGTAAAGGAATTGATAAAAAATAGAAACTAATCATGTAGTTGCTTTCTAGGAAGCACCAGTAGAGAACTAACAGGAGGAGAACAATACCGCTTCAAAGACAGTTTAGATAAATATGCTACAGTTCTCCCAACCAGAATGGAGAATTAAGTACATTAACATTTTAGTTTCCTACAGCAATGTGTAATGGCCTGTGTGTGAGCAACTCACACAGGTATGACAGCCTCAACTTCATAAGGAAAGAATAATTCAGTCAACTACACAATGTGATGCATGTGCACAGACTTTCCTCAGGAGCCCAATGTTGTTCTCTTCAGCAAGGGCCATAGCAAACTGCCTTAAAGACTTTTTCAGAGCATGTGGAAAACCAAAAAATAAGTCAAGTGATCTCAGTTACGTGTAATTTTCTAGCCTGTGGCAGATTAAACAGATGCTTCACAATTTCAAAGCCAACAAAGTTTTTCCAGACACAGTCCTGTGTGATATATGTACCTCTGCCCAAATGCAATGTGCATGGAACGCAGGTTATATATCAAAATATATTAATCCACAAAACATGCATATCACAACTGAGTAGAAGAGTCTCTATTTCCCTCTCTCAATGGTTGTCTCAATTGCAGCAACATTTTATTGAAAAAAGATAGGAGTTCAGGTGTCCTCTCCTTTTAAACTGGTGTGTTTTCAGATCCATGAACAACAGAAGCTCTATACTTTAAATCGTGAATGTGAATTGTTATATCTCATCATATTGCATGGTCGGCATACAGAATTGATTGTTCTATTGTCTACCTCTACCAAAAAGATGAAAAAATATCATCACAGATTCTTTTGAGTGCACAATTTACCTGTAAGAAGATATTGCACGGTGGGAGGCACAGAGAAGGAGGCTCAAGGGACTTTTAACCAACAACAAGTGGTTGCTATACACTGCCTCACTGGTCCTGGGATGTTTTTAGGAGGCAACATAGCCAGGTCAGGTTCCCAAGTTGTTTTCAAGGAAGAGCTGCAGCCTGACATCTGATGTAATGAGAAACATGAGCTAGGAGCTAGTAATCTGAGCCTGTTGATTGATACTTAAGAAGGGCATGTCTCCTTGATAAGACACACAAGCAGAGACTGTGTTAGCCAAAACCCAAGACAGGGAACGCTGGCAAACTGTCATAGAGACTACTACTGTACTTCAACACCTATTAATACACATGGCACAAGTTTTGCACACTTCCGCAAGACTGGAAAGTAATTTCAAATGAAATCAGAAGCCTGTCTCCCCTCTCCAGTGCACTCCCAATAAAAATCAAACACCATGGCAAGATGTGGATGAGTTTTCTTTAGGCACATGTGCCTTTGCACTGCCACAGATCTTTAATTGCTTCCTCATTTTGTGGTGATACATAGCCAGCAGAGGGCACACAAAACAAATTTAGGGAACAGATAAATTAAGCATGCTTCCCTCGCTATCCAATTGAGATAATACTGTTTAAAGAACTTAGAAGCTGTGATAACATTAATATTTATGGCCCATCTTAAACCTGCTGTAGAGCAGGGAGACTGGGAATACCAGTAAGCTCTTTTACTAAGTACAACAGCTTTCCACCTTGATAGCCCTACCAATTCACATTGCTGCTAAATTCAGCTCATGTCGAACAAATATGTGGCTATGAAAACATGTTTTCAATAATATTCCCATATCAGTGAAATGTTTAGACATGTATTTAAATGCCTTTCTTACACAAAGTACATATAAACTGCAGCCTTGGTGATTTCATAAAGCTAGCATTACATATCCATAATCTATGAAATAGACCAGTAGCCTCTCTTTTCATCTCAAATTTTGCTTAGAGGCTCAAACTTGTATGCATACACTTCCAAATTTTCCCCACAGTATTCCCTTGTAAGAAAAAAGTTGTCTTTCTCCAAGGCACATTAGTCTGAGAAAAAGAAACATTTTGTCAACAAACTTAGTTCCTGAATGGTGTTTTCTCCCAGAAGGAGGGGCTTCCTGTACATTTAGTAGTGGAAACCAGCACAAAGTTGTTAATAATCTGAACTTCATCCATTAAAATATCAAGGCAGAGAAGAACACACTACAGTGAAATCTCTTACAGAAAATCCAATTATCCCTATATTCTTCAGGTACAACATCTGAATAAGCCCTGAATCTTCTGAGTACATCACAACCAAACCAGGAAAGAAATATACAGAAGGAGCTTTCCACTTCACTGCTCAAAGATGTATGTCATCATAGCACATCTTATGAATGCACTTGAAGCAGAGGCAGAGAATACTTCTTCCTTGAGTATACAAAGTGCCTAACACAATTACTACTTGTGGAGCAGTATTTAATAGTGTACACATTGCTACTGGCACCCAACTTTGCAATTGTGCCTATAAATATTACAGGCACAATTATTGGGAAAAATAACTGTGCCAGTTCCAACACTGAGAAACACACAAAGGCAAGACCTTCCTCCTTTACCTTAAAGCACTGCACCAGTTCAGACTGTCAACGCCACCCTCTACCATGCCTGTGCGCTGAAAGAAGGCAGCCTCTGTGCTTTCTACATGTACCTTGAACTGTTCCCTTCTTCTCCACGAAAGAAAGAAAAAATGAGTAGCTTAGCTGAAGGCCTAATAACTTTAACCGAAAACATACATTTTGAAAACCATCAAAACATTGGTACATGATGTGAACATATATGACTATTCATCCTCACTGATTTTCACAACAGAGATTAAGTGAAGCTGGTAAGAGATTATTCCCATAAACCCCTAGGACGAATTACTCCAAGAACTGAAACAGTCACAGATAATTATTAACTAATCTAGCCCAGGTAACTGTGATAAACCCCAAAGACTTCTTGCGCAGTTTGATCCAGGCATCCATTGAGAAACTACAGAAAGTTCATGGTCTGTCTGACCACCATGACTACAGTAACTTAGACGTCCTTAGAAACCTCTGTTTAATAATCAATCATACAGCATACTCCTATTTCTGGGGAAAAGATGAAGATGATCCTCTTCTTTCAAGACACCAGTGATCAGTAAAGAGCAATACAGTATATCAAATGCACCATTGTTTATTGAACATCTGTTATGCCTCCCATGAGAGACCAGTTCAAATAAAATCAAAACCCTCTTCTGAATCTTAGTATGTTCCTGCTGGCAGCTATTACAGCTGCATCCAATCCTTCAATTAGAACAGCACCAAGGAGGTAGAATAAGTCTGGCCCATTAAGGTTAAATACTAAATTACCTTTTTACACTTGTTGTTAAAGTTAGATTTGAATGGAAGCTAAACCCAGGTATTAGTAATTTCTATGCTTTATAGACTTAAACATACATGAAGAAATTCTTTCCTCTGTATACAAATCTCATGTAACTCATTTTTTGGTACCGCTATCTCAGGCATCACACTTGTACAAAAAGAATCTCACAAAATGGAAATTGACTGCTTTAAGCCACACCCCGTGCCCCAGTACTCAAACAAGTAAGTGTAATAATGGCAAATAATCACTGATACAGGTAGATATGCAACCTGTAGGTTTATAAGCTTTAAAGCTTAAGCTCTCTGTTTGTACTGTTAAACTCTGCTCCCCAAAAGAACACTACGGCATGAAATTCAGTTGGATGAGCCCAGGCCCAAATAACTTTTTCCTGACAATGCTAACTCCACCTGCCTCTTTATTCAAGAGGGAAAAAAGCAAGACAATACTTTTTTGGCTTTTTAAAGCAGTATCAGCTGAGAACAGAAACACTGATATTTTGATAAAAATTTTCTAGTTATTGTGAATTTTCACCAAAATGGTGCAGTTAGGATTGTGAGAAGATGTTTTGTGCCTCATAAATACAGTCGTATATGCCATTGCTAGCTGATACTAATTCCTAACTAGCACGAACACATTGGGTAGTAAGGCAGGGAAGGAAGCATAATACTTCTGAAAGGAGAAGAAAAGCCAGCAACTTACCTCATGAATGAGGGCTACCAACATTTGCTGGAATTGGCGTGCCCTGCTGGCCAGAAATCGATTAATAGGCTTGCCATCTTTGCCTACATGGACTGGAAGGTCGTAACACAACAACATGCCAGCTTAAAGAAGAAGGGAAGGAGTAAAGAAAGGTCAGCATCAATACTCATGCTACTACTTTGTAAGCCTTGCCTAAGTCAGTGAAGAACCCAAAGCAAAGTAAACTTAACTTACTAAAGCTAACAATTTAAAAGCATATGCAAATGCCATAACACATACAGAATCACTAGGTTAGAAAAGACCCACTGGATCATTGAGTCCAACCATTTCTATCAATCACTAAACCATGCCCCTCAGCACCTCACCCACCCGTCTTTTAAACACTTCCAGGGAAGGTGACTCAATCACCTCTCTGGGCAGCCTGTTCCAGTGCCCAATGACCCTTTCCACAGAATCACAAGAATAGCTGAATCACAACACATAGTTGTTTCTTAAAGTAATCCAGTCTCAGATTCATAGAAATCTTTCAGTCGAAGCATGTAGCCTTGTCTAACTTCAAGAAAATGACAGCTTACCTGCAAGGCCTGACGTCATGCCTGGTTGTTTATTCCTCTCATACATTTTCAGCAAGAAGTTTGGAACACCTGCCACGGTCTTCCCCTGGTCTGAGTATGTGGTCCCTCCTCTCAAGGCAGAATGATACACACCACGGGGCATATTGGTCATCTCCTGTTTCACAAGTGATGCTGTAAACTCTTCAAATGCTAGATGAGTGCAAGAAATGAGGAGAGAGGAAAGGGAATGTCAGAGCTTTATGACAGAGACCAAACAAGTCCTGGAAAATGCAAATGATACCAGTGCTTCAAGAGAGATTTGTTTAGATACTAACACACTCAGATGAAAGCTTAAGGTCAAAGAATTGAGAAATCTTTGCAAGTCTCTCTGACACCATACCTGCTGCTACTGTAACTGCAAGAGGCTCAGAGCAAGTCATGTCAGATACCTGGATTACAAAGAAAACCAGCTTTAACTATTCCCTCAGCTGCTGGACTGCATTCTTTGACTGCTACACCAGTAATGCTAGCACATGCTGACAGAAGGAAAACGAGAAATGAAACCAGTGTTTAACAACCCAGTAAAAAATATTACCTTTAAAACCAGGTGATTCCTAAAGAGGTCTAAGAGAAGCATAATGCAAAGAGGCTAGATGGAGAGAGTGCATGTCTATACAAACAGGGAACACAGGGATATAGAAGTATTACTTTGATTTCTGTTACAACTGCAGTACAATTCTTTTGTCAAGCTCTGCGCTTTCAAACTATGTATGGTTTTAGTCTAATGAGCTTTAAAGTTATACACAATTAATATAATGTTCATTTGGAAAACCACCTTTAAAAAGCCTTTACAGGCACACATTAGAGAAAAGGGTTGTATTGCTACATGTACCATGTATGGACACATACATCACTTGCACAGTGTTTGTTGTCACATCACAGCTGAGAGCTGACACTGTACCAGCACCTTGCAAACCTGTTATGTTTGTAAGTCTTTCAGCGCTTTCTACAACTGAGTTTTAACGGGATTTATAGTAGCTGTTTCAGGCTTTAAACTAGCATGTTAGTTCCCAAATCCCATGCAGTCCTGCCTTAATTAGGAACTAGAGGAAAAAAGAGATGAAAGAGATGAACTCATCCTTTCTAAGTCCAAAAAATACTTATGGCAGCTTGGAATGAAATAGTTATTTACCGGAACTTTCTCATGTTCCCTGTTTTCAGCAAGTTTCTGTAATTTTCAGCAATGTTCCTTCCCAATTCAACTTCGTAGCGGAGTAGCAGTCTAAATCTGAAAGATTTTTGTAGCATAGCAGGAAGGACACCTAAATATGTTCTTTTTTTTTTTTTTTTTTTTAGTTTCTCCACCCGAAATGCCAACATTCTTCAAACAAAACCTCCAGAGGGTAGTCAGCAATTTTCACTACAGTGATTCAATCAAACTATAAATCTTTATCCTTAGGAATCCTCAACACTACATACTCTTCCAACAAAACTAAATTTACTGACATGAAAAACACTATTCACTTACCTGCTTTAGACTTTTATAAGAGCTTTTTTGTTTAAGATGGCTACAGCAATAGAGGAAAACTTATCTGAAGTGCACAGCTCTTTCTTTGCTGGTGACCATCCACTGACTTTGACAGACACATCCTATTACAGGTAATATTCGCTGCTGATGTATTACTGCACTTACTAGTTATGCCAAAGGACATAGTACTTACAAGCTATTCAAAACCAATTCTTCCTGTAAGAGGCACAATCTAATAATCTAGGCTGCCAGATAGAACTCAAACTAGAAACTGGATAAATGTAATAACACACCTAGATTAGCAGCAAAAGTTAGGAAATCATACTTTAAAGCTTGCAACCTGAAGGAAAAAAAAAACCAAAACCAAAAAGATGTAAC
This sequence comes from Phaenicophaeus curvirostris, assembly GCF_032191515.1. Taxonomy (NCBI): domain Eukaryota; kingdom Metazoa; phylum Chordata; class Aves; order Cuculiformes; family Cuculidae; genus Phaenicophaeus; species Phaenicophaeus curvirostris. The sequence goes on from NC_091431.1 coordinate 39,882,411, forward strand.
TAACATCACAGGAACAAAATTCTTATCAAACCTCCTGCAGAGATATATCTCTGAAAAATAATAATAATAATAATAATAATAATAACAACAACAACAACAACAAAATTGCTGTTGTCTGGAGTTTATAGTTTGTTATATGGTATTATTTTTAATTCTGACTACCAGGTTTCAGACAATCTCAGACATTCAGAATGAAAAACTATTAAAAAAAGCCCCAAAAACTGGCTGTCATACCCTTTTCAAATACCCTGTGGACTCTAACGCTCTGTACAACAAACCAGTTTTATCAGAGAGAAAAATGATACCTAAAACTTCATTTTGCAATTCCTCACATAAGTAGTCAGCTATGGTAAATTGAAACCGCGGCATGTTCTAACCAACTGCCATAGACAGTCTGCTTTTACTTTGTTTCCTTTTTTTTTTTCTGTCAGCTGCATTGCAGACACAGGCCCTAAAGCTTGGTTTGCAAGTTTAGACATTTTTACCCCACAGACCTGGAGAAGACACTTGGCAAAAACACACAACTCAAAAGTAATGCCAGCACCAATCCCACCTCCTGTTTGGAGCCTTTTAACTGCAGCTGCCATAGAATTAAGTGCTCACCTCTTCAGGAAGACAGCATATGGAGGCTGAAAAAAACTAAAGATTTTCCTCTCCCTTCGAAGATTAGAGAGAAAGGGAAGAAAAAGAAACAGCCACTCGAAGTTCGAGGAAAAAGAGAGGAAAAGCAAGAGAGGAGATCTCACAAGCAGCAAGCTAAACTTCCTTTAGAAATTTCAGTTGATTTCATGTGCACTAACAAGGACTTGGAGGGTAACTGAGAATCAGAGACTGTTTTCTTAAAAATCATTTCAGCCTTTCTTCTTCTAAGTAGTAAGGAGGTAGCAAATTAATTGCAATAACGTGTAATAGCACAGTTCCAGCAGATGAGATGCCACATAATGAGCTCCAATAGAACAGAGGTCTTCTGACTGACTCAGACCATTGTCTTACAAATCCAGTTTCATACCTTTTCAGTGGAGCAATTAACTCAGAACAACCACACTTGCTGGTCATTAAAGCTTTTAGAATCATAGAATCATTTAGGTTGGAAAAGACTCTTAAGATAATTAAACCTAACACTCCTAAGACCACCATTTTCTTAGGAAAAAATAAAGGCTGCACTTTAACATGACATTCCATTATAAGAAAGCCACATGTCTGTACAGTCACCATGACTATAAATCTGCAAAGCAATCTCAAATACTGAATATATTCTACCTCCTAAAACAGGAGCTGGCGTTAGAAACAACAGCTTGATATATGAAGATCCTGGAACAAAAAGATCCACTTCCCTCTCCTCTTCATCTTCATACTCTGCCTCCTCTAGTGGTTCAACTTCTGGTCGTGCCTGAAAGATTAAAAAGGAACAATTGGAAATGTCAACACAAAAACTCCAACTCCTTATTATGTTCCATGACTCTAAGTGTCAAAAATATCAACTAAAAGGTTCCCATTTCATTAACTTGAAGCTGAAAAAGCACAAGCTTGTCTTCTACCTGAATGAAAAGTAAGACTGATTAATAAATATTCACATAGTACGTAAGTCAATATTTGTAATAGTAAAATTAACCTTGATGCTTACAGGCTGAATTAATACTGTTAAAACTTCATTTTCACTGTTTCTTCTTCAAAGTATAACAATACTTTATGTTGGTACTATAATATACACAGAGCATTTGCACATTAAAAGAGGGGCAACAAAGCTGGTGAAGGATCTGAAGAACAAATCTTATGAGGAGTGGCTGAGGGACCTGGGGTTTTTAGTCTGGGGGAAAGGAAGCTGAGGGGACACCTTATCACTCTCTACAAATATCTGAAAGGAGACTGTAGCAAGGTGGGAGGCAGTATCACCTCCCAAGCAGCAAGCGACAGTACGAGAGGAAATAGCCTCAAGTTGCAGCAGGGGTGGTTTAGAATGGATATTACGAAAAATTTCTTCACCAAAAGGGTCATCAAGCATTTGAACAGGCTGCCCAGGAAGTGACTGCGTGACCATCACTGGAGATTTTTAAAAGATGTGTAAATATGGAGCCTGGAGACATGGCTTAGTTGTGGACTTAGCAGTGTTTCCAGTTGGACTCACTGATCTTAAAGGTCTTTTCCAACCTAAATGATTCAGTGATTCTATGTTTTCTACTAGATGTTACTTTACCCTTCTGATTTTCAGAACTTGAAAAATTACAACACATATTAAATGCTTTCAGTGACAACATATTTACTCATTTTCTAGTGATTGTAAAGTACCAACATCAGTCATACCACCATGGAAGAGATTTATTACTGCAGCACTGTTTAGAGATTTTTCTCATTCTATCTTGTGCTCTTTTATGCAAAACATAATTTTTATTTGTAATGTTTATGCTGAACTCTTCTCACTGATTTACATAAAGTAGGTATGTTTTTTAACTTTAAAGTTGTTTCCAACCTTTTCACAACCGCCAGTTTCAACATGCAAATGGAGCCAATCTTGTCATAACACAAGAAATAAAAACTTACAGAAGTATTTACTATGCCATAAATTACTAATAGACTAATGGTTATTGCCTAGCCTCCCTTGCAAGGTTCACATAAAAAAAAAAAAAATATCACACAGATGTCCTTATATGTTCGTCTCCTTTCAGTGTTTCATTCTGTAACGTCAACCAATCGGACTGAAGTCTGATACGTACTTAAACTTTCCAATAAGTATCTCAATTCCTTTCTGGCTGCCTTTGTCACCAAAAAAGCAAAATGTTACGCTGTATAAATTCACAACACAAACATAGGAAAAGTTTTGCTTCCAAAAAGAAATTACCTACTTTTCAAACTGACTTGCCCACTCCAGAAACAAAAGCACTAACCATAAGTGTGACTGCAAAGGATGAAACAGGAATCACAAGAGCCATTTAATATCAAGACTTAACTGTATGTGTTAACAGAAAAGCTTAAAAGGCAAATCAGTTGTCCAAAAAATAACCTGATTTAACAACTGAAAGTAAGAAAAACTATCTGCTAACTGTTTAGATCTCACTCAGCCTCCCTTTGTCCCACTCACCTCACATAAGTCTTAGATATGCTAACTAAAAGCAATATCATTCCATTTCAGCAATAGGAGCTCATATTCCCTCTAGGAAGCATTGATGTCTGTCTTGTAGAGATGGCACAAAGACGTATTTCCCCTCCAAGAAGACAAAACCCATATCAGATAGAAGTGTCAGCAGTCCTTACTGTTACCTGTTCAGGAAGATGAAGAACTGTATGTTCCCCAGAGCCAAATGATGACAGTGACTTATAGGCTGAAATCGCTACAACAGCATCCTAGAAAATTAACAGGAAGAACAAGGAGATCACAAGCACAGCACATGGTATTGCTACCAACAGGAAACCCCATATACCAAGAGCATATCCACTAACAAGTGAATACTTAAGAAGACTTCAAAATTACAATGTCTTCCTAAGGTGAACTCTTAATTCCTCACTTTATACTTAAAATGCAAACCAGCAATACTACCTAGGCTTGACAGCAAACACTCTGATTGCTAAACTCCATTATTGCTGTGACGGTTTACAGAGAATTATCTGAACTATTTTTGAACTAAATGACTTTGGTTCCAGCAGCCTCATGTTGGTGACAGTCCAACATTCCCACTGTATTACAATACACCACCAAAGAACTGAGTTACTTGTCACAGTTGCAGCTTTGCCAAGAATGCTTCACCATATCAAGACTGAAGTGTACCAAAGGAGTCAAACTAGTTCATGTTAACAATTTTCCTTGGGAGTGGTGGATCATAGGACCATCTGTTATCCCCTTCCATGTGCACTAAACTGCTTCTAAAACAGTGTTAAATGGTCAGTGACATGAAACTCTATTAGAAAATTAGATTGCTGACACTGACAACCTTATCTTGACAGGTTTAAAACTTAATGTTAATTCTTGGTGTCAGCAACTGGATATTTTCAGTTGTATCGCTTACCTTGTTTTGTGTGTTGTTCCAAAGGAAGCTGATAACTTGAGCTTTGAATTTCTATAAAAGTAAACAAAACATGCACTCAGATTTTCTTTATCCAAATAAGCAGTTGAAGTAAAGGCAGTCACCTGAAACTGCTGCCACATCAACACGCACTGAGCTAAGGAAGCTGAAAGGACACAGGTCTGAACTGCAGACACATTCATGTGTTCTCGCATTTTGGGAGAGGGAAACCCCTGATAAAACTTGCACTAGAATTTCTCACCTCTCTCCTAGGATTCACAACGCAATCTAAAATTGCAAAACTCCGGGGAAACATGCATTATGATTAGCTTGAATTAGGCAGTGAGTGCAATTCAGAGATATTAAAAAGGTACACTAAAAGAAGACTCAGCCCATGAATACATACCTCATATTCATTTGTATGTACTGTTAACGAGGGAACCAGGGCAAATAATTCATTCAGTGATTTTAAAATGAGGGGTCTTGTATCACAACTCAGCTTTGGTGACAGAGCATTCCATGTAGAACGGATGCAAACAACCTGGAGGGAAAGTGAGAGACACCATTTATAATAGCAGTTCCAAGTTATTTAAACAACATCTGTTTCCAGCACTTGCCTTCTCCATGCCTACTTGGCACTAGGAATGAATATATGGTTCATAAAAAGAATAAGAAAAAAAAGGCAAGCATGTTAAATATTTACTTGTATTAACAGTCTCACGGTATATTAACTGACATCATGCAATAACACTGGACAGCACCAGGTAAAGCAGCAATAAATAGAATAGTGTAGCAATACACAAAAGCTGTAGTTGTATCTTCATGTAACACTACTGCTCTCCATCACTTCTTCAAATCAACTTAAAAGCAAGCTGTCTCTGGGAGCTCAACAGGATGAAAGCATAGGAAGCTATGGAGTAAGCTATACTCTCTGAGAGCCTCCAAAAGAAAATGTCCTTAATCTTTAAACACAAGCAAATACAATCAAATTTGTGGAACAAAAAAAAAGAATGTAAAACTGTAGAAGTTAACAAATCACTGGGAAAATATCCAACTAAAATAAACACAAATATCATGGCTTCATTAGGTCAGTTCTTACAATTTATAGTGAAAGAAACCACTTCAATGAACTACAAAATATTAATTGTTGGGAAACCACAGATGTTAGTAACAACATGCTCCCAATTCTTAATTTACAAAATTGGCTTTAAAATTATAGAATTGATTTTTATTCTGTTAAAAATGAGTTTGGAGTCTTGTCATTTATTTTCTAAGTCCTTAGAACATAATAACTGCACTCTTAAATCTCCCATTACAGTTACACTAGCAACCAGAAAGTTATTGTGTGTTAAGTAGAAGCTAAAACCACTTTAGACAAACTTCTGCAATCCCAGCCATTAGGTCCTTAGGAGAAAGGAGAAAAAAAACTACAACAAATTATTAGCAATAATACATAAAACCAGGAGTATCTGCAGGCTCCCATGCTACAAAAAATCCAGTAAAAGCTGAGAAAAAAATCATGCTTTTTCTCCCTTTCTGGGTTTAGTAGGGTTTTTTTGAGTAAAAGTAACAGGAACAAATTAGTTTAATTTTACCTCAGCCTCACAAAGTGCCTGAAGACCCTGTAACACTATGGCAGCAGGTGAAGCTTGATCAGGTTTTGTGCATTCATTTAACACCTGGGAAATTGCAGCCAACATGTCTGCTCCATGCTGATATGGCCTAAAGGGAAAAACATGATGATACAAGGCAACATTCATGCATACACACCAGTTTTGATCTATTAAAAAGAAAAAAAAATAACTAAGTATTGGTTTTGTTTAAATGAAAACTAAAATAAACTAAAAGTAGAAGGAAAAAATATACAAATGAGGGTATCAGAGAGAGCTCTGAAAGCTTAGTGACACAGAGAGTTAAATCAAGAGGCATCAAGTTCCAAATAAAAGATCATTAAGCTAAACCAAAAAGTGATTAAGTTATTGAAGTTTTTGTCCAAGGATTTCACATACACTGAAAGATTAAATAATTAAAGAAGTGAATGAGAAGAAAAATCTGTGCATGCTATTGAAGACTCTGTTCCTTGCTTCTTTATTGCTGTCTTATCACAGTACTCATTGCCACAGGTTGGTAGAGATTCTGGCAGCAAAACACTTATAGCTATCTTACATCAGATAACAACATTCTTCCAAATTTTCTGGTTCTCCAATATCATCTGTTTCTTCTTCAGCGACTGCATGGGTTGCTTGTTTGCTTTCCATTCCTTTAGCATCCATTCAGTTTTATAGGGCTGTGGTGGGGTAGGTGTCAACTGCTGATTCAGCAGTTCCTCATACTGTTTCTGCAAAAGCTTGTGGTAAAAAGCTAGGCAATTTGCATTCATGAAACATTCAGGCTTCCTCTATTTGCTCTCAGTTTCTTCCAAATAATTTCTAAATGCATGAAGAAATTACGTACACCTAAACTCTTAACTATCACTTAGATGGCAGAAAGAATATTACAGCAGCACTGAGATTTATTTCTTGCTTTTAGCTCTTTCTTCTTTAATTATTTCATGAAAAATGCTGTTTGGCAAAATTAAAGAAGGCTGACAAGGTAAAGGAAAGACTATTTCCTTTAAGATTGTTTTCTTTCAGTTGATGACTGAAAGATACATGAACCTTTCCAGCTGTTAGTAACTGACCTTCAAGAAAGAAAAATAAAAGTGAAACCCAAACGACAGGTGGCAAAGAAAAAAAGCTGGTATTGTGCACTCAAAACCAGAAAGTGATTAATAATGTTTTTTTTAAATAATCATTACAGGAACTGTCAATTATCATCAAGTACTGATATACATGGATTGTTAGAGCTGGAAGGGATACATCATCCAGCTAGACGTTCAACTGTGTTCCATGGTTGCTATTACGTCTGAATATAGACCAGTAATCTCCATGTGACAGAACACACTTTTCAGAAATGCACCCCATCTTTATTTGAATAGATCAAAAGACAGACAGATCAATAGTTGTTTCATCTAATGTTTCATCACTTTTTTTAAAATGTGGGGGTCGTATGCTTTAAAAGTTTCTGCTCTCAGTCAGTATAGAATACGTGTTTTGTTTCAGGGTGAAGACATTTTAATTTTCCCATTATTTATATATGCTTCCTATTAGTTACAATATAAATCCTGAAACCTACCAACTGCTGACATCAGCAATACCCAGGTATCTTATACTAGAAACCTATTACCCATAATTAATGTAACAGAGTAGGTAAAAATAATTATGCAGCTTTTCTGGGGGAAAAGAAAAATGTATTCCCTTACAAAGACAGAAGATGAACAACACTTTTGCTTACCTCTTCCTACATATATCTCTTATACAGGCAGCTTTAGCAATCAGCTTTTCCCATTGAGCATCTTTGTCAACAGACAAAGAGGGTATATCAGATGTTGCCAAGAACTTCTGCAATTCTGGGTAAATTCGATCCTGGAAAAGATTTAATGGAAAAACTATCATCAGATCTCCAAAAGTTGGTGATGAGATTTTCAATCGCAAGCACTTTCACATGACTTTTAAGTATCACTTTTACTGTATACCATACTCGACTTTATTTCTTTATTGGAATCTACTGCTGCACTGAGATCTAACTGGCCGTTGCAGACTGAATCTCTACTGCTACTTTATAAACAGAGAAGCAAATTACTGCCATGTAGCTAAGGCCTTGTTCGTACTGCACATTATGAAAAGCAGAAAGCTGTTCTTCAGTTTTTTTCCTATTCCAGTTTGAGACCTGAAGAAATGAAAAGCAGGTTTCATGAAAGACATGCTATTGATTTTTTTTCACTAAAACAGAATCAGTATGGATACCACTTCCACCATTTACTTTATGCTGCTGATCATTTAATCCTATTGTATGCAATGTCCCAAAATTAATTTCCTTCCTTGGTTAAAGGTAATGAAGTTATTCAACAACACTTATCTTAGTGACACTACAAGAATTTTCTAACCTGTCTTTCCCATAATGATGTCATCAGCCGCAAAGCAATGGCTCTAAGCTTTGGTGTGCTCCCCAGCATGTGTATGGCATGAAGAATCTGAGCTACACAAACCTGAAAAAAATTTTAACCAAATGTCACTATTATTTTTTATGTTCAAGAACAAAGACAAATCTATAATCGTTACTTTACAATTAAATACAACAAGGAGGTAACTGTCCAACTGTGATGCCAGAAAGGAACTTAAAGTCATTTTCTGAAAAACTTTAGTGCATAGTGAGTCCAAAAGAAACCTCCTATGATATATATAACGACATGGTGCAGACAAAGCATAACATACATTTCACTATATCAACATACTATTCCATTCAAAATATTAGAAAGTTATACTGAAGCTTACAATCCAGTTATTTCAAACACGCTATGCATTGCTCTGTCTAAATTTTTTTTAGAAATAAATGACCTCTTATTGATAGTTTCGGTTTTACTAAAAATTTTTCATTCTGACCTTGTGTACACCCAGTGCAGGTAACGTATACAATATATCCCTGTAAAGAGCAGGCTCCAAAGGTCTTCCTAATTTAAATATCAGTACTGGGATGAGATTTGGGACCTAAAATAAGAAAAAAGTAAGAAAAAAGGTTGGAACTATGTTGCCAACACAATATCTTGTATAAGAGAGCAATCTTGTCAGAACATATTAGAAATTCCTACCTTTTGGCATTATTTATTCTGCTAATAGGGAAGAAAAAGGAAAATTCTGAAGTCTATAATTTCATAGTGCATAAAACATTTCTTTTCAAGTTACCTCAAAACCAATTTGTTATGCATGTTCAGCTCTAACCACAGCAATTGTCTAATTTCCACAATACATTAATTTTTACTTGAAATTCCATTACAGGCACAGAGAAAGGAATATGTAATTGAAAATAGTACATTAGCATACATATCAAATCAATGAAGAAACTATTCCAATTCTGTTCTGTCATTACAGAAGAATTCTGATGATGTTATTATCATATGCAACAAACTTCTTATATAGTACAGTATAATTTACTACATTCTTTAATATATGGTAGAAAACTTCCAGAGAGCTGCTCCTGAAACAACAATGAAGGAAAAGAGACTTAATTACCTCCATTCCCCCTTTATTTAGATCAGATTTTCATTATTTTCATACTGGCAAGTCCTTCATTTTTTTCCAGTGGGCATTCATATAAATATGTTGTAAAATAAAATCTGCTCATGATGGGCTTGCTTTTTTTCCACTTGATTTTATTGATACTTAGTGATAGTTACACTACACTGCTTCACTTCTGCCTTTATGTAGTAGTAATGATGTTCGCTTAGTCACACGGGTTAGCCTTCAATAGATGAAAATTGTGATAAAAGATAATGCCACTCTCAAGAAGAGAGAAACTAACATGGATATTTGGTATGTAGCAGTAACAAGTGGAGACAATTATTTTGTAGTAATGTGGCTTTCAGAAAATTATTTCCCTTAGAGGATAAATAGGGTATAGAGTTCTCCGTTTCACTTTTACTGTTTACTTCTAGAGCGAGTTACCCTTGGAAGAGGCTTTTGCCTCTTTAATCTCTAACTTTAGAAAATTCATTCATTAAATCCAAGTTTGGAGGCTTAAAGCAGAACAAATGTGTATTAAAACCCACACATACTTGGTTGAAGTAAAAGACTGAACAACACTTAAATCCAGTGATTACAAGATTGGATCCAATCTTTAATCCAATCTATAATTCAGCAATCTTACACCTCTGAAAATGTATCTTGGTGAGGCTTATGTTTTATACACATATGAGTGGTTTACACATACAGTGGTTCAAAAAATTGTTAATGGGGAATTCTGCTACAATATTCTCTCAAGATGTATTTTTACATGAGCAGATTTTGAGATGATAATATTTTTCACTGTGCAAGGTCTACCTTAGTCCACAGAAACTACAGAAGAAGAATAATGAATAAAGAGTACCGAATAAAAATTCAACAGCTCCTGGATTCGGCATAATTCCCCCTGTACTTACTGGTTCCAAATTACGGACAAAAAAAGTATTCTTTATTCTACAAGAGATGACTATATTTACAGCTGAGCAATCTAAATTTGTTCTTCCACAAACTTAAAAACTTTGTTGTGGAATTTATACTTAATACCTAAGGAATTAATTATTTTTTTCCCCATTTCCCCAGATACTACTTGGCATTCTTAAATAGAATAAATCCCTTTATAAACCAAAACTTCCCCATATTTTAGACCCACAGACTAGCATTCCTTCCTCTCTTTCCCAAGGTTGTTGTCTAGGTTCTGCAGAAGTACTCATCAACCCATCACCTGCCTAGACAGAGGATGGGCTTTACTGTGAATCTTTCAAAGCAAAATCAGTAACAGTGGTAGAGAATTCAAGGTACTATTCCTTTGAGCAGACTTTCACACCTAGCAGCACTTTCAGGACAAGTTAAACGCTGCTTTGCTTTCCCATCTGTTCATTGAAACCTGAAAGCATCTTCTTAGCTAGCACCATCCCTCCTTTTTCTTTCAGACCTTTGGATTTAAGATTAGTTGGACAGTTTTCCAGCTTTTGTTGTGTACTGGTTTTGGCTGGAATAGAGTTAAGTGTCTTCACATTAGCTTGCATAAGCCTATTTTTTTGATTTGTGACTGAAACAGTGTGGACACTATTACTGATGTTCTAGCAATGGCTGAGCAGCATTCATACAGCATCACGGCCTTCTCAGTTTCTCACCTCTCCCCACCAACAAGAAGGCTGGTGGTGCACAATACATTGGGAAGCGACACAGCCGACCCCAACTGACCAGAGGGATATTCCATAGCACATATTGTCATTCTCAGCAATAAACTGAGGGAAGAAGGAGGAAGACAAGACATTGTGAGAGACAGTGGTTTTTTTTCCCCAATTAACCATTATGCATGATGGAGTCCTGCTTTCCTGAAGCTCAACGCCTGCCCACCAATGCGAAGTAGAGAATTAATTCCTTGTTTTGCTTTGCCTGCGCGCATGGCATTTGTTTTACCTATTAAACTGCCTTTACCTCAACCCACAAGTTTTCCTGCTTTCACTCTTCCAATTCTCTCACATCCCACTGTCAGAGAGTGAGCAAGGAGCTGTGACGGGCTCAGCTACCCACTAGGGTTAAACTGCAACATGCACAAATTTTTTAAAGTTATCTTCTAGATAAAAACTGAATGGCAGATGAGCAAAATTAAAAGAAGGTATCAGAGATACCGACTGAGGCAGGATCTATCAAGCTAAGACTTCATATGAAGCACAAATATTTCAAAGAGAACAAACATTCAACCCTTCAAATACACACACATAACTACTAGTTTTCTAAAGAAGGACTCTAGAGGCAAGACTTCTTCCATTAGAGGAATAAAAAATAAAAATTACACACAGAAAATGGAAACTAGAAATGGTTTAATTAAGCATCCTGCCTTACATATCTCATAAGCCTACTTACTACATTTAAGCAAGCAAAAATAGTAAATGGTTGGGGTTGGAAGGGATCTCTGGAGATCACCTAGTCCAACCTCCCCTGCTAATTCAAGTTCCCCTCATCAAGTTGCACAGAATTGCATTCAGGTGAACCTTAAACTCCCTTCAGACCAAACACATAGGTTTACTTCACACAAGTCAAAGCAGTGAGTCCACATACAACCCACCTCACAACATCACCTTGGATCAAGGCTTTAATGAAACTTGGGGATGGCAGCTCCTCAGTAACTCTCTGAACTACCCTTTTGTCTCTGCTCAAAATATTTTTTTTTTCTCTCCTCCCCATCTGGCTTTAGGCTCATTACAGCTCAACTGCTATTTCAGATACATGTAACAGCTGGGATGTTTCTCCCGCACCTCACTCCCTGGGGGCTTCCCTGAATTTATCCCACTGTGTGCCCTAATCAGAACTCCTCCTAGCTTAGATGTCTTTGAAATGATTGGTCACACTTCCAAGACCAACATCACAATAATTCTTAAATACTGTATGGTGATAAATACTCCTTGTTATCACAGTATTCTTTAAAGTACAAAAGAAGTTGGGGGAAGCAAATAATTCCAAACTCATCAGTACATTAGCTAGAGTTTAATTAACATCAATTCCAGTCCCAGTCAAAATTTAATGATAATATGTCTGCATTAACACTGATTAAACAGAAAACTGAAACCTTTACTCCCAATACGAGATTTAATTTGCTGCCCTATTGTAATGATTTGATTAGACTAATCTATGCACACTTTATCCAAAAGGGCAACTGCACTGCCTAAGAAAAAACAGCATTCATTACCACACATGAAGAAAACAGAAATTAATTTCCTGATTAAATTAAATGGAATCCAAAAGAATGCTTGAGTACCAAAGGCTCACCATCCTCAAAGCAAGTACCTATTTTGGTTAAATCAAGCCTCAGGAGAAGGAAAGCCTGTACATAAACCAAATAATACCAGAATAAACAAAAAGTCCCATTGAAGTTAGGAGACTTGATAGATGGAATTAGTTTTATTTCTAGGCACCTGTTGTACCTTGAGTGTTAAGAAAAAAAACCATCATCTGATTGACTGGTACCTAAATCTTTGAATGACACAAGGTAAATTGCAGGGCAATAAGCAAGCACTGGACATTCCATACCTCCAGGAGGGACAATCATTAACACTAATACAGCAACGTGAATCATCAATTTAAATCCCAAAATTATCAGGGAGGTCAGGTGCCCCTTCGTATCTAGTGAGATACAAAGACTTCAACATAACCTCTAACATGATGTGTGTATAGGAACGAACTGTCTTCTAATAATATTATCCAGAGAGTTTTGTATGCAGCAGCATGGTTGGAAGATTCTCAGCTCTGAGGGTAAGAGGCTTTTTTGTTAATTCTTTAAACCATACCAATGCCTGATAAATGCTGTCACTGGTTAATACCGCACTGGGCAAAAAGGCTCCATAAAACATTTCAACAGACATGGCAGACATGTCATTGCAATGGTCAAAATACTTACCTAAGTTCCTTCCTTCCAAACACTCCACATAGTGCCTCTTCCTTTTGCCAAAGGCGTCTTACAGTACACTATCTGGTCTTAGGTAAGTTCTCTACTCAGTAGGCAGTTTCCTGCATTTTTCTCAATTGTAGCTACACTGGATTACACATATGGCAATCAGACTTAAATTAAAAATAAATTATAATAAATTATATTCATAATCCCTAATTATAAAAGCATTTAAACCCTCTGAAGTCAGTCTGTTCAGGCCTGGCCTTATCAGTCATGAGTTCATTCCAAGCCTGGTGTATGCATTAATTAGAATCATAGAATCATAGAATAACCAGGTTGGAAGAGACCCACCGGATCATCGAGTCCAACCATTCCTATCAAACACTAGTGTAGTTATGAAATTATTGTCTAGTTATTGTCTAGTTATGAAGTTCATTCTACGCCAAACAGGTGTTAAATGAAAGTTCTACTAAATTTTTATACTCACGTCAAGTAAAAAGTTTGATTTACAGAATTCTCAGAAAAAGACTAAGTAGGTGCTACTGTAAAGCCAATTACAAAGCATGTGCTACTATAAAGCCAGTTACATATTTCCTTAAAGGTACTGGCCTTTAAAAGTGTACTTGTTTTGAACTGAATACTGAAGTCATAAGATCCAGGAAAAAAATAAAGTGTTCTAGTACAGCAAAGCTGCTCCTCTCTTCATCTCCCTAATGTAATGGATAAAAAATGCTGGGTCTAATTTCAATATTAAATTTATGCTAGATCTTCATTAAGTGCTTAAGAGCTCCAAAAAAGCTGACACAATAACTCATCAGCTCGCAGTAGGTAGGAAGCACCTATGGAGAGGAATGCATGTTAACACTGCCTTCTGCATCCCCCATGCTCCTGGAAGATGTGGTGGTGAGGTCAAGTCTGTCATCAGCAACCTGAAGAAGGGTTTCAAGATCATAGTTTTTTATTTTTAAAATAATTTTGCATCTCAAAATCATGCAAAGGTATGTCAATAACTCTACATTTTAAAATTAAGATTAAACACGCAAGAGAGAATGCTTTTATTTAATAAACCCTTCTGAGAACTGTTCTCACTCTTTGCAACTTGGTGATCTGTTTTCTTTTTCCTGAGTTAAAACAGTTTTTCTTTAAAAGCACAAGCTAAGGGAGGACAGCATGGGAAGAAGATAATTGTCCTCCTTACATTTTACTGAAGAGAAATCATTCTTGTGCAGTCCTTGAATCACAACATAGAATAAGAGACAGACAGAAAACAATACGCCAAGAGAAGTGATTTTTAAAAGGGAAAAAAAAAATTAAAAAAAAATTCAGATGTGTATTAACTTACGCTGTCCCCACTTGATATTCTAAACATAAGATATCACTTCACATTATTCCCATCATACCTTCTTTGCTTGCACACCTATCCTGGAGATTCTTATGGGCAAATTTTAACACTAACAGATTATTCCAGGCCCTCCACAAAGAGCCAACCAAAAGGCAGGAAATAACCATCACTATAAAGTTACAGGTTTTATTACTAGGAAATGTCAGGCTGAATTTTGGAAGACAGGTAGCATCAATCTAGCTCTCCAGAAGGCAACACAGTGAAATAAGTAGGCTTTCAAAAGCACTCATTAGTCTGGTAGTTCCTGCTCCAGTTAGCAAGGCAAAGTACTGAACAATTCACACAAATGGAGGAACCAGTTTTTCAGATAAGTGCACAAACGAAGACAAGTTTCTGCATATAAAAGCTATAAAATAAACTGCTCTCAAAAATTAGAAGCACTTTTTAGAGAATGTAAGCTGGGTTTTCAAAAGTTTCATGCACTCCAGCATGATCACAGAATCACAGAATCACAGAATAACCAGGTTGGAAGAGACCCACCGGATCACCGAGTCCAACCGTTCCTACATGATCCTAACTAATAAGCTTCCACCATGAAGAATCTGTCTATAAGATCTGTCTACAAGGTTATAATGATTGTTTCTCTACTCCTAGTCTCCAAAGCCCACATAATCAGATATGGAACAATACCATCAGGCATGACCTGAGTGAGCCAAATCCAGTTCAACATATCCCTCAACATGTTTTCTACACTAATACAAACATATTTTACTTTTTTCTTTTCTTCAGTGCATTCAAACCCACAAAGAACACAAAATAATACATCTTCAGATAGATGTCCCACAACACTGTCATTTACAACTGAAATACTTAATTCCAGCAGCTGAAAGACCACAGAATGACTGTTCTGTAGAGCTTCACAACCCTCTAATAACAGCAACAAATCTTGTGCTACTATTCACCAGTGACCTCTCAGTAAGATGATTTCATTTCTTCCCCTTGCAGCACAGCTGGTTTCACATAGTGTAGTAACAGATTTTCCACAACAAGAAAATTCATTCGATTAGAAGAACTATATTAACTTTTCCATGAACAGCATGTGTCAGTATAGCCTCTGCAGTAACTTGGCTTAACACAGCCTTAAAGTCCATGTATTACTCTTCGTTCATCAGCCGATTAAAAAGATTACTGGATTTTCTTCCACAATGTTTCAGATTGTTACTCCAAAATGCCTCAGCTAAAAACCAATCTTATACAATCAATAGATCTTACGCCATAAAAAGGCTTTTACTCAGTGGGGAAGGAGGCGTTATATACACAGAAGTCCTCTGTAGGCTCTCTTCAAGGAAAGGGTGAGAAAAAAAAATATTAAGTGTAACCAGAACAATGTCTGCAAAAACAATTATGGTAGTTTCTTTTAAAGCTTGCAAGTTTTTTTTAAACACTCTATTAATTTACTGCTAAGACTCCTTACAAAAACAACATTCAATGTGGAAATGGGAGATCCTGTTTGTGAAACCCCCCCGTGGAGCTCTTAATAAACACAAAAGCAATGAGGATAGGATTCTCAATGTACATTCTTTCTTTCTAACCCTGTTTTATTTTGAAACACAACTCTTCAACTCAGACTTTGCCAGGCAATCAACATGGCTTTTCCACTCAATATTTACATCTACAACCACAAATCATCTGAGCCACAAAGTAACAGAATTTCAGCAGCAGCAGAATTACTCATTGTCTTGATCATTTAGGGGAAAAAAAAAAAAGACCACATAATTCTTTTTATGCTATAGCCCTCACCATGAGATATCAGCGCATTCCTGTATTTTGCTGTACTACAGGAAGTACACAGTTTGGTGGTCTAGAAGTCCACCCTTTTTCATTTTGCCCTGTGGATGTTTTATTTAATTTTTGCAGGGCTAAGCAATGAAGTTTTCTAGCCCGAGTTTAATTTGATTCCAACATGGATTGAGGACAAGGGATTCAGAATGTACCTTTATTTCCTTATTTAGACATTCTTTCCTTTACAAACACCTGGCTTTAAAGTGTCCAAGTTCTGCTGACACCAAAGGAACAGATTCAAGTTAAAATAGGTGACTTTAAAAATAAGCTTGGGTTAGAAATAAGCCTGGTTCAAGATTATTTAGTAGACTTGCCGAACTACTGCTCAGGGCTGGGGTGTACTACTCTGACTAGTTTTGAACACTGGCTTACACAGAAGACTTTCAGAAGAAACTGAGTCAAAGAACAGATGCACAGGTGGCTCTACATCAGCTGAGCTTTGCTTTTGCACATATGCGCAATTCTTTTTGCTTACTCCTGCCCTTTGTACACAGTTAAGTACTTCCCACTTGATGTGAGAAAATGAAGATTTAATAACTACCCTACTAAAAAAATAGGTCAACAAAGTATCTATAAGCTACCTTAAGCTTTAAGTCTTCCCTCAAAAACCTGTTTCTTGCAGTTGCAAGAGAAAATCCATTTGGAAGACTTATCTCTGACTGATGGCTTACGAGCACACTGTCATGGTCAGATCACAATTTTCGTTACCTGTTAAGTTTTACATGTTTTCTCTTGCACTGATTAGCTCCACACCTTTCCTCCCAACTGCAGCTCTGAATGGCACATAAGAAATAAAAAGTGTTATTTTTCAGCAATACAATCCTATTCCTAAAATGCCTGTTTAGGAAAGGATTTCTTTTTGTTTCTTGGAGATAAAACAATGAGATTGCTTACTTATATGCTACCACCTTTCCAACTCATAGTTAAATAATATTATCAATATTTCATGCACCTAAAGCTTTATACCCAGAAAAATAAGTCAACATTTTAGCCTGGGCTAAAAGAGTGTACAAAGAAGCCACTTTTATACTACATTCAATCAACAAGTCTCAACTGGTGATATGCTTCATACAATGCTTCCCTCAAATACATTACAGTGCACATAATGCAAAACCCCAGACCTCTGGTAATGATAAACTCATGAATGAAACATTTAAAAGAAACCTTGGCATTGCTAAGCTGTTAATGTTTTCTAGCTGTTAATTGGATGATCAAGGAAAAGCTACATCTTCTGGGTTCAGAAGATTAAGATTTCTTTTATTTCTCAGCAAACAAAATGCGGAGTGTGTTTTTTTATATTCTAATTTAAAAAGCATGAAGCCACTTGTTAAGAAGGCTTTAAAAAATGCTCAAAGCTTCCCCTTCTTACAAAACAATTAAGTAAAAACTCACTGAATGAACTCCACACCATGCTCATTCAAAAACATTACAGCATGCCATTGTACCCCACGATTGGCAGCAATACCACCACCACTTAGTAAATGGCTCTCCTACCATAGGTTGGTTGGAGTTTTACCAGCCAAGAAAAGTAATCTAGGAGGTCTTAATGCAATACATTTATTTCTCCTTGCCACAGACCACCAAAGACTTTATGAGCCAGTGGTTTTTACTTTAAGGTTTTAAACAACACGCACCATTGGTATCTTTAGTTAAATGGAGAGACAACAAGCCAGCAACAAATTGAAAGGAAGCTAAACATTGCATGAAAAAGTAAAAGCAGCTTCCTGCATCCTCTTGCCTGCTGTCTGACAAAGTATCTTTTGCTGTGAGAAGAGTACTTTGAGGTTCCCATTTGCTCTCATGCTTTGTTATGCTTTTTGTTATGCTTTTCAACTCTCTCCTGTTTTGTGTTATTTAACCATCCTCTACAAGAGGTACAAAGCAATAAGAGAATGGAAGAGTTTTATATCGGTAGTTTGAGAGAAAGAATTTACCCACATGCAAGAAAATAGCAGCCATTCTAAGAAAAAAAGAAAGAACTATTAACTGCCAAAGTAAGAATGGGAAAAGATATCCTGAAAAGAACAAAAAGAACTTAATTTTGCACATTTCCATCAGAAGCTTATCTTTGAGGAGTCAGCTCTAACCTCTAGCAGCTCATTATTTCTGCTGATGTCAGACTTGTAAAATTCCAGGACAGCTGTTTCACACACAATTCCAGAAGGAGTATACCAAGGACACTGAATATATATTTCAAAAAGGACCATCTATGAACTACATCTTGTTCTTATTTTGAACTGTAAATAAATCGTGTAACCTTGAAGATTCTTCCTAAGGTAAATTATCAACATTGCAGTTCAATCTTTACATAACCACTGCAGTCTTCACACTGCAACCACCTGTGTATTCACTGAAATGAAATACCATACTAACACACACTAGCATAATGATAGCAGTATGCATAGGACAAAACAGGAACTTCAAAATACGATAAAATTCGCAAAGCACAACAATTTCACATTTAATACACACTCAGGCACGGATGTACTTTAACAGCATAGTTAATTCAACTGATGGCTACTTTGGTTTCAAGTGTGCTACAAATGTATTTCAGACAGATCAAAATGACTGTATTGCTCAGTTCAGTTTGCAGTTTTTTCTTCACTGCTACAGCACTCGCCAATATACTGTGTCCTTATCTAGTCCGCTCTGGTGAGACACCACCTGGACCACCGCACCCTGCTGGGTGAGACCCAGCTCTGGAGCCCTCAGCACAAGGGAGACATGGACTTGTTGGAGTGACTCCAGAGAAGGCATGCAAAAATGATCAGAGGGATGGAACACCTCTCCTGTGAGGAAAAGCTGAGAGAGTTGGGGTTGTTCAGCCTGGAGAAGAGAAGTCTCCAGAGAGACCTTATCACAGCCTTTCAATACTTAAAGAGGTCTTACAAGAAAGATGTGGGCAAACTTTTTAGCAGGGCCTACTGGGATAGGAAAAGGTTTTAACAGAAGGATGGTGATGAAGCACTGGAAAAGGTCACACAGAGAGGTGCTAGATGCCCCACCCCTGGAAACATTTCAAGTCAGGTTTGACGGTGCTGATAAACCTGATTAAGGTAAAGATGTCCCTGCTTTTTGCAGGAGGGTTGGACTAGATGATCTTTAAAAGTTTCTTCCAGCCCAAACTAGTCTATGATTCTTCCAGGCAAACAAACTAATGCTACCCTACACATGCCACAACAAAAAAAATAAATGAAACTTTCATCCTTTTATTCCTTCCTCCAAAGTACAGTGTTTTCTCCAGCTGCAATAGTGAGAAATGCAGTGAAGTTAAATGTGTGTGAAGATTACACACTTATCTGAAACCCACAGAATCACAGAACTGTTTGGACAGTCCCCAGCTTTCCTGCAGCCCCCCTTCAGGTACTAGAAAGTCACTACAAGGTCTCCCCGGAGGCTCCTCTTCTCCAGGCTGAACAAACCCAACTCTCTTAGTCTTTCCTCACAGCAGAGGTGCTCCAGCCCCCTGATCATCTTTGTAGTCCTCCTCTGGGCCCATTCCAAAAGTTCCATATCCTTCTTACGTTGAGAATTCCAGAACTGGACACAACATACCAGGTGAGGTCCCGCAAGAACAGAGTAGAGGGGCAGAATCACCTCCCTCGAACTGCTGGCCACACTTCTTTTGTTACAGCCCAGGATACAACTGGCCTTCTGGTCCATGGCTCACACTGAGCTTCTCATTAATGAGCACCCCCAAGTCCTTCTCCACAGGACTGGTCACAATCACATCATCCCCCATCCTGTATTGAAATCAGGGATTGCCCCGACCCAGGTGCAGGACCTTGCACTTGGTCTTTTTGAAATTCATGAGGTTCGCACAGGCTGACTTCTCCAGCTTGTCCAGTCCCTCTGGATGACATCCCATCTCTCCGGTGTGGCAACTGCACCACTCAGCTTGGTGTCATCTGCAAACTTGCTGAGTGTGCACTTGACGACCTCACTGTCTGTATCACTGATGAAGATATTAAACAGCACTGGTCCGCACCAGCTACCCCTCCCCTAAACCCAGCTACAGTTTGTTTAGCTAAGATGTAAATAATATATTTCACTATTTTTTTCAGAGCAGTGATCTTACAGTTCATATAAATTAATAGGTTCTACATGTTCTTCCATGCCCATATAACACTCACGGTCTTGACGAGTAATTCTACAGCAAAACCGTAAAATTTTCTCCAGACCGAATATGACTTTTCAATCTGTTACTGTGTGCCTGAAAAGGAGTCGAATTACTTTTTCCACATACCATCCAAACTAGAAACCCTTATCTTTAACACATAGTTTAAAAAAATTCAAGTGTGTAAGAATAGAAAACAAAATCCCTTGAACTAGCATCATTTAAGCCTAGAAATATAAAATAACTGACCTCCCCAAAGCCTAATTACAATGTAAAAGGATGACTCAATACAATGAAAAATAATAAAGAAAAGTTAAAGTGCAAAAAAATCAGTCAAATTGAGAAAGAAATTCTAAAAAAAATCACGTGCCAAAATCTGTATCAATTTGAGTGCATTATGAAACACACCCATACAAAAAACCAACAAAATAAAAGCCAGACTGAAAGAGATTTGAGAAGAGCCATAAAAGCTTAGCAGCAGGCAAACCGCAACAGATGAAGCTGACATCTGGCTTAAGAAACATGGTTATCTCCAAAAGCAGTGTATAATGGGCTCAAGTTTAGCAGAGCATTTCAGTATGTGTTCAACAGCAGTACATCCTGGACTGTTTCCCTGGATCAGAACTGCAGTGTTCAGCACTGTAAGTCATCAAGCACATACCCCATAAGCTGTACCTTTTTCCAACTCTTGCTCTGCCAAGTACGATAACTCTTTGAGATACAAAGCAATTTAAAAAAAAATTGAAGCAAATAAAGCGTGTCTTCATGGCACATCTGAAATTTGAAACACTTCTCCCTTTCCTACATTTTTTTTTTAATTTTACATGTGAGATATGATTGGTTCTCTTAATGCCTCCTGCATTGCTTACTACTGTTTCTAGACAAAGACTATGCACGTATTTTTAAGAACCAAGAATACAGATCACACAAGAGACTTGGCAGTCTTCCAGTAACCACAAAAGGACACAGAGAACAATTTATATGGTCACCAGAAGCCAGAAATAGTTTAGTAGCCTCTTTTCAACTTCCTTATGGTGTATTTTCATATATATTAGATTGTACCAGCAAAAAAAACCAGTCTTCTTTCCTAAGCCTAAACAACTGAAATACACTCCAAATCAAAGACATAAATGACGTTCTGAAGGTGAGTTCCAGCCATTTTGGGGTATATGTGTGTGTGTGCATATGTGTGTGTCTAAGAGTGAGACCACACGCGGGTTGCACACTTAGGAGCCAGGAAAATTCCAGTCAGCAGGAGGATGTGTGTGTGTCTGTGACAGCTGGATCTTGTGGGGAGTGTGCAGCCTCAGGGGCTGTAAAATGTCCAGATTCCAACAACTAGTGAGACTGGGATCCAGGGGCCACCTGTTGTGCGCCCTGACCATCTATGCTCCATTGGTGGAGGGATCCATAGTGTAGATATCAGACATGTCCATACTTTGTACATATGTTCCCACTAGGAGAACTCCATTCTGCTCAGCCGGAAAGCAGAGGAGGATGGGGCCTCTAGTGCTGCTTTGTGTTCTTGTGAATGCTCTGCGTGTGTGTTATAATCACTGCTATGTAGTGTGCACGTGCTGCATGTGCATGTTGCTACTGGGATACAGGCACAGTCTCACCACTTGCTGGACATTGGGTTACAAAGCTGTGGCAGCCTTGCCTCTTTTGGGCTGCAGAGTACAGCCCAGATCCTGCAATGAAATGCACTAACAGTAAGTTTTTACCTGAGAACAATCAGCCTTGGCTATTTCTGTAGTAGCCTGGAGTACATCACGAAGACTGTCTCCATTTTCACGGATCAGTAGATAAGCCAGCAGAAGAAAAACATGGGCAGGAACTTGAGTTGTAACAGGTAGCAGTGATTTCACTGAAGATAACCAGTGAGTAACTGCAGATTCCTCTTTCATGAACTCTATGATCTTCCAGGTTGTATACAATGAGCTATAAGAGCTGGTTATGGGGAAAAGGAGTTTGGAGGACACCTGAGAACAAGTAAAACAAACAAAATCCTCAATCAAACCAATAAGGTACCGTGAAAGAACAAAGAAAAAACATAACTAATCCAGTTCTGTCATCCAAAACAAATGCAATGGATGTAAAGAATAAATTGCAACACATTTCTTCATAATCCTTTAGATCAATTCTTGCACTAAGGATGCTGGAATGGGCCACTAATTCCCTATTTGGGAGCTCTCCCTTCATTTGGCATCCATCATTTCTGTTCTTGCTGGTAACTGCTACTTCTTCACTAAAACAGGCACAATAAAACTAGTGTACATTAAAAGCCTCTGCTCCCAACAATGACAGGTATATCACAAAAATGTAAGTATCATCTACACTATTTTAAGGAAATTATCTTAACTTTTGATAGTTCTTCATAAAACAGTTAATTTGAATTTATAGTTTTTGTTTAATTGTTTCAATTCTCAGAAGAAAATGTTATATAGATTTAGTCATCAAAGATAACACTTAGAAGCCAAAAAGTAGTAAAATACAAATAAGGAATCCTAACTCAGATTTTATATACGTAAAAGTACATATATTTCAAAGCTCCCACAAATTAATGCTTAAGGTCAAAGTTTTTAATTAAAATAAAAAAGCTTAATCCAAGAGAAATCATCTTTTTCCTAATAATTCTCGGTTTCCTTAGAAAACACATTATTTTCAGAAATGTCCTTCCATTATTAAGCCAATAGTTGGCAGGCAGTAATTAGACGAAGAACATTGATACAAAAATCAGGTCAAGGAAGCATCAGAATCATAGAATCACCAGGTTGGAAGAGACCCGCCGGATCATCAAGTCCAACCATTCCTATCAAATACTAATCCATGCCCCTCAGCACCTCATCCACCTGTCCCTTAAACACCTCCAGGGAAGGGGACTCAACCACTTCCCTGGACAGCCTGTTCCAGTGCCCAATGACCCTTTCCGTGAAAAATTTTTTCCTAATGTTCAGCCTGAACGTCCCCTGGCGGAGTTTAAGGCCATTCCCTCTTGTCTTGTCCCCTGTCACTTGGGAGAAGAGGCCAGCACCCTCCTCTCCACAACTTCCTTTTAGGTAGTTGAAGACAGCAATGAGGTCTCCCCTCAGCCTCCTCTTCTCCAGGCTAAACAACCCCAGCTCTCTCAGCCATTCCTCATAAGGCCTGTTCTCCAGCCCTTTCACCAGCTTTGTTGCTCTTCTCTGGACTCGCTCCAGAGCCTCAACATCCTTCTTGTGGTGAGGGGCCCAGAACAACCTCCCTGGACCTGCAGGTGACGCCATTTCTGATACAAACCAAGATGCCACTGGCCTTCTTGGCCACCGGCGCACACTGCTGGCTCATGTTCAGTCAACTGTCAACCAACACCCCCAGGTCCTTCTCCTCCAGGCAGCTTTCTAGACAGACTTCTCCCAGTCTGTAGCACTGCACAGGGTTGTTGTGCCCCAAGTGCAGGACCCGGCATCTGGTCTTGTTAAACCTCATGCCATTGGTCTCAGCCCATGGATCCAGCCTGTTCAGATCCCTTTGCAGAGCCTCCTGACCCTGCAGCAGATCCACGCTTCCACCCAGCTTAGTATCGTCTGCAAACTTGCCAAGGGTGTGCTCAATGCCTTCATCCAGGTCATTGATAAAGACATCGAACAGGGCTGGACCCAGCACTAAGCCCTGGGGGACACCACTTGTAACTGGCCTCCAGCTGGATTTAATGCCATTTAGCACCACTCTCTGTACATGAGAAGTACATGAGAAGATGTCTCCAAACGAACACTAAAAACGGAATTCCAGCTCCCACTGGGCAGGACCCACTCACCTTCACCAGGGAAAAATAGATTCTGAGTGGCAAAAGCTGTTTTTCATAAAACTGCAGAAGCTTATTTTAAGCACACTGTTCAATGCAATGTAAATTTATTTTGGCTAAAGGAAGGCAGAATGCCTCTGTACTTTAGATGATCATTTAAAAATAACATTAAAATCAGCTATTCCATTACATTACAATTTTTATATGTGAAAAAATCAGCAATCTGTAATGCCATCTCTCTAGGTGGTAATATCACAACAAGCCAAAAATCTTTTCTGCGAAATGGTCATTTACGGATAAAGACACTTAAACTTTATCTGCAGTATGCTTTATTGACATACATCAGGCTAAGGAGACCTTCAGGATCTGTACGTTGTACTGTTTGAGTTGCCTACCCCTACAAGATCACAGGAGTTGAAATCAAGATCATACTATTACAGTCTTTGTTTCTTGTTTGTTTGTTTTACTCCTGGAGAAAACAGGAGTTTTCTTCTTGCTTTGCTTCAGCTACTTGGAAACAAGCTATCATGACATTTTACTTTAATACTGCATCCCTTTCAGACAGGTTAGGTAGAAAATTTCAGTCTGCCAAAGCTGCTTCTATGGCAGAGTAGAAGTTAGCCATGTCCTAACACTCTTCAAAATCTTCGGAGTACAAGCAGAACGCATTACTGTCACTGCCAAAAAAAAGCTACTGAAAAAAATACAGGTTTTGAGTGTCATTAAAAGCAAAAAAAACCCAGCATACTGGCTACGGAAAAGCAGCTACATACTCGTTAAAGGCTACAAGAGCCTTGATAGGGCATGCTGAGATGCAGAGAGGAAGGTCAACGTTCAGCTAGAACTGGAACTGGCCAGAGATGTCAAGGAGAAAAGGTTCTTCAGATATGTGAGCATTTAAGCAGAAGCACAGGGCAGGCAGGCCCCTCACTAAACAGAGCAGGGAAACCAGTTACAAATAATGCTGACAAGGCAGAGGTTCTCAATGCCTTCTTCGCCTCTATCTCTACTCGAGCAGCTACATCCCAGATCACAGGATCAAATGTCAGCCCACCAGATGAGGCTCTCTGCAATAACTTAAATAAATCAATGGATCTGGAGGGAAAAAACGCCAGGGTGCTAACAGAAGTGGCTGACACTGTTGCAAGGCCACTATCTATAATCTTTGAAAAGTCTCAGAGATCAGGGTGCATCCTTGATGCCTCGAAGAGGGTAAATCTCACACTCATCTACAAGAATGGCCAAAAAGAGGACCCATGAAACTATAGGCCCACTAGTGTTATTTCAGTTACTGGGAAAGTGGTGGAATGAGTCCTCCTGGAAACTATTACAAACCAAATGAAGCAGGTGACTGGGAAAATCCAGCACAGATTTACCAAAGGCAAATCATGCCAGGCTAACCTGATCACCTTCATTCTTCTTTCTATCCTTCACGCCTTCCTCCTGTAATATTCCCAAAAGATCTGTAGCCAGCTGCTGCCTGGTAGTTCCAGAATCATCCAACAGTAGGCAGTCTCCAACTGCTGTAGAAGATAAGATCTGTAGCACAGGCATCACCAGTGTAAGGGCTGTGGTTGAGATGTTCTGTGTTTCTGAACAGGAAAGGACCTTGTAGGCTGTTTAAGGCAAGGTGGGGAAAACCAAAAAACAGATGAGAAAAAAAAAAACTAACATAATTTGTACTTTCAAGCATGACCAAATGTTACTAGGAATCACTCTGTTCAAGCAAAGTAACAGTCCCAAGAATCCCAGTACATGCATACTAGATTTAAACAACAAAAGACTCTTCGTGGTCAAACTCCAATTCTCTTTAAAGACCCATAGATTGGTGTTGTTTTTAGCAAAGTACCTGATGGCAGTATGAAATACAATAACAGAAGGTAGCACAGTCTCTTGTTTTTACTGGAATAACTCCACTAATCAAAACTGCTACGTCAAAAGCCCAGTCAAACATCACCATGAATCAAATAACTCCACTAATCAATACTGCTAAGTCAAAAGCCCAGTCAAACATCACCATGACTATCAGAACTGCTCTCTTAAGATCTCTCAAAGGAAATCATTCAAGATACATGAATACCAGCTGAGAACATCCTGTTGCTGACTCAAAAATTAAACAGATAATCTCCAAGATAGCGGGGAGCTTCAAATATAGTAACATCCATAGAAAAAGTCAGCATAGCAGGAAAATTTATCTTTATTGCCATCAGAGCAAACATTACTTTTTATAGTCAGGAAAAATCCTGCTTATAAAAAAACCACTTCACCACCCAGTCCAACTTCAGTGGAGGGCAGTGTTTATTTTCATAAATACGAAGAAACAAACTCTTGAGAGTTTGAATTCCTCTTCCACGAGAAGAGCTTTACCTAGACTCAAGATAGACTTTTGCTGATTTTCTGGTGTTTGCAGCAGTAGAAGCGCTAGCCCAATTATACACTGTTCCACTGGAAATACCTATATGGAAAAAAGAAAAAGTTTCAAGCCATCTTTGTTTTTCAGCGGAGTTAAAAAGCATAAATGGGCAGCAATCAAATACCATAAGGAGTTACTTCATGAATCACAGTGAGTGCACACACAGTGACATAGTACATGCAATGAAGATTATAAAGAGCATAAAAATAGAACTTTAACTTAATAAGGATAATATTTTTATTTTCCACTTTGTTCAAACCATTTTAGCTCAGTCTAAACCAACTTCCATACTAAAAGATTAATATATACAGAACCACTTAAGTTTTTGCATTCTGCAAGTCTTCAACCAAAAAATAAATTAGATACTTTTGAAACTACACTGTTCACTTGCAGATGCATGCCATGTATCAATGTCTTAAACATGACATTCTTTAAATTCAATAGAATTTCTGCACCCCCGCCCCCAGTCATGAAATCTTACCTCTTTTAAGAGCTCAAAGTTGTCCTCTATTAAGTAGACCAAAGATGAGCATTCTCCCGTTACATTTAAACAAACTTCACAGAAGCAAACCAGTTGTAAACAAAACTGGGATAGCTGAACTTTCCAAAACACAGGATAGCGCAGTAGGCTGAGGAATAGCTCTTGCAGAAAAAAAGAGGCTTCTGTGACTTGAAGAAAGTTTTTAAGCTGTAGGGAGGTAGTTAAGAAAAAACAAAACATAACTAAAACACACTCTGGTGTAGTTGCCCTTTCCTATCTGTGCAGAATTCCCCAAGTTTAGGATTAGTTGTATTAGCTCTGCAATGTTTCCCTTGCAAATGTTACTAAGATTTTGAAGAAATACATTTCTAAACTTAACCCAGGAATCTCTTATCCAACTTCCTTAAAAAAACAAAAGATGAAATGCTACTTAATGTTTTGAAGTAAAACCAGAAACCTCGTGGTAGCTGATGAGAAAAACACTTTTTTCCTCAAAAGGAATAGCAACTTAATTCAACTCTTGGGGTTCTCTCAGCCACATAAAACAAATTGTGTGGGAATTTCATACAGCAGGTAAACATTCTAGTAAAAGAAACAGCCTGCTCTAAGATATTTCCTTTATTTTAAGATATGTCTCAAAAGAGAAAGGCAGTAGTGTTACCTTCTTCTAGAACACCATGTAATATACTAACTACAAAAATAACAAGCTGAAGTGAGATATTCAAAAGCAGTATCTCCATATTTGGAAGCCAAGCAAAGAGGTTTCAAGAAGCAGGCTGCCTCAACATCCTAATGTGTTACATAACAGCATTTCTGCTATTAAAGTACAAATTCCAGTCAAAGCCAGCTGTTTCAATCCGAACTCTGGAGTCAGCACTATGTATGAAATACCAATTTTTTGTCCCTTGGAACAAATTCTATGAATAATCTGCTCTGATGAGAAGCTTCATGTCCACTGAATTTTTCAGCAGAAAAGCCTGCAGGTGAAGTGCTGTACTTTTGACAGTTTGGTTGGTATTGCAAGACAAAACGACTAGGAAGCATTTCAGAATTTATACAAAACAGAGGATTACATAAGGCTAAGCTTACAGAAAGGATAAGAAGAACTTGAGGTTCAAAGAAAGAAGGAAAAGGAATGACAGGTTATGAAGTAGTCCATCAAACAAGATTCTTACAGGAAGTACTTCCCTTTCCATTGTGTGAAAGATGTATTTCTGGCAAGACAAAACCATTCAAGTATCAATCTGAGTTTAAAAAAAAAGCAAGAGATTTCTAGTCTAAAAAAACAAAAAAGCGCCAACCAGCATGGAGGAGAGAAAGGCTTTCATCTTCAGTGCCATTTTTATGGCCAAATGTTACCACATCAAAACCTTGGTCATACATTCAGGACATAAACTGAAGTTCAGGTACAATCAAGACAAAATCAGAAACGTCTCCATGACTTGAAAAGGTCAGCATGTACCTGTCATCACAAAGGGCAGACTTAAACCAAGATAAATGTGCATGATACAAATTATTAGCTGTCCAAAAGACTGTGTAAAGTAGCTACCAATAGAAAGTAGAATTTACTAGTAAAATTCCTTGTAAAGAAGATGTCCTCATATCAAACCTATTTAGCTTTACACTGTCAATGCCATCAAGCCCCCACTCTATGGCAATAATGCCATTGCACCTCATGTTCAACTGAATAAATTTCAAACTTAAGATGTTGCTCTAACATTAAAGAAGTAGGGAAAGGTATACAAGTACAAAAGAGCTTAACAAAGCCATAGTAAAGCACAAGGCAAAGCAGAGCTATTAACCCTAACTAAAACCCTAGACTATTAACCAAAAGGAACAGAAAGATTAAATCATTAGCTCCCAGCAAGTATCACTGTGCAACTTAAAAATTCCTTAAAACTTCAGCATTTTCCAGAGGGATTAGTTTTTTTCTACAGATCCACTAATCCCTCTATTACAAATAGCAAGAATGTAATATCTAGGCGTACTTAAATCCTGCTCCTCTTAGTTTGTTTCATTTTAATAATATCCACAGTAAGTTAGAAATACCATGTTTTTAACAAATATCTTAACATTTCACAACATTGGTTGTCTTGTGTGCACCCCTACAAGTTTACTGAGACAACTAGTGTCAAATAACTATGGTAAATACACGTTTCAATTTACAACTTACCAAGTGAAAAGATTTGAACAAAAACAGTTATACCTTCTACTAGAAAGAGCCAGTTTGTTAAATTTCTTTATTAACCACATATCACATCTATAGGAAATGGAAAAGAATGCTATATTTGTACACTTGAAAGGCAATAACTATAATACTATCATCGCTTTGATAGCATTTATTTGTTAAAGATGGTGTCAGACAACTGTACCTGAAGGTGTGGAATCAAATCATACAGAAGTTGAAGAATCTGGCATTCCAGCATAGTGGGAGCTTCCTCATGCTTTGGACCATAAGGCTGAAGTAAGATCTTAAGTAAACCCATGCGCAGCTCAGCATATTCCCGTAACTGAGATGGTTCACAATACAGGTACTTTAGAAATGGAGCCATTATGCCAATACATGAATTCTGTGCCCTGCAGTTCAAGAAATAAGTTTGGTGAGGCTGTTTTCTACTGAAAACTTAATAAATAACAAGGGAAGTCCATGCAATGTGACATTCCATGCAATGTGACATTCCATGCAATAACTTTCAGGATTAAATTAACAGAAAGGCATAATTAAAGGCATTACTAAATGTCATAAAATGCTTTTGACCTACTGGCATGAAGGACTGTCATAAGACCTTATATAACAGCCATACAATAAAGTGCAATTATGAAAACACTCAATACTTAAGCATCAATACTACTCAACATGTACCTGAAAATTATGATATTCTTAATTTTATTCTTCTTTTTTCCCCTCATCAATTCAGGAAAGTGACTTTCCTTGCTGAATGTCATGAGAGACTAGTGCACCATTCTGAAGTAGCATTTGGACAAGACTATTCAGAAATAAATTTTTTAAAACACGTAAAACCTAATTTAAATTTAAAAAAGCCATCCATTCCTTTCCAGTTTTTGTCCAATGGTCTTAAACAATTGTGTGAAACAGGAACTCCTTTGAATCAAGTAAAAAATTACTAGCTTCCCAGTAAAAAGTTGATCACAGAAGAATTCTTTTGGCTTGACTATGTTAGGAATAGCAGCTGTTCTTGACATTAGTAAACAATCAAATAAAGCTAATGATCAATACATTAACAAAAATGAAGGGAATCAAAATTAAAAGTCAATTTTAAACAAAACTCAAAGCCCACTAGAAATTTAAAAAGAATAATAAACTTCTTTCTTTATGGGAGCAATATAATACAGAAGTCAATTTCATTGCCATTACACTGTTGGATCAGCACGAGTCTTGCAGAAAATAGAAGATGAGAGGAAACTTATATGGAAAGCATACACATGGTGTAAAACCACTGAAAACATTTGACTATGGCATTTGGTGTCTTACACTGAAGTGTTATTGGACAAGTCCCTTGGAGATAAGCACGAAGAAATATTGAAATTGTTGGTATCCTGGACATATGTTCATTGTTAAACATATTTTATAATAAGGCTGTGCCACTAATCTTTTCTATTTTTTTGAAATCAAGAAGGATCATAATTTTAAGGACCTCATCCTTTACTATGAGAGTGTGTGCTTTCCCTTTATCATACCACCATTTTGTACAGATAAGTCACTCCTACACAGTAGTCATCCGTTCTGACCAAGCAGTAAAAAATCTTGACAAACTAAATAATGAAAATTCCTTATTTAAAAAAAATTATCCAAAGGTGCTATCAATTTTGCATCAGTTTTTCCACATGTGTAAAAATTATATCAACATAAGAGTTAAGAAAAACCCATAAAAATAAATTTTGATGGTTATTCTTATATTTTATTAATAATCTATTTTTAACCTTTAAATAGTGTCATTACATTTTATAATTATCTTTTTCAAATGACAGATTTCTTACTGTTCATTGCAGCTGCCTTCAAGAAAAAAGTTACACCGGTATGATTCAATTATTTACAACTGCTATTTTTAAATTATTCGTTCATTTACCTCTCTGGACATTGACGGAAAAAGACAATTATCTGCTGTAGTAGGACTGGCCAGCAATCAGGTCTGTTTTCAAGGACACTGATTAATGGATGAGGAGTGTTCCTGAAATACAAAAAAATGACATTTGGATCTATAATGCAGGAAATGAGTGCGTAAAATAACTGCCTTCAAAATAAAAGCAGCTGTAGAAATAGAGAGTTTAACCCACTGGTATTACCAACTTCCTTTACCAGATTTGCCAGGACTGCTACACTCAAAAAAGCACATTTTATATGAAGTTCAGGAAATAAGATCAAACCAACATCTCTCTTTGAAAAATCTTACTCTAATTTTTCTTTCCTGTTTGTTTTTTTTAGTAATTGTCTAAAAATCACTGTTCCACTGTGTAGCATCATTTTAGTCACTGCTCCAAGCAATATCCACTAGTTTATATGTCCCAGCTTATTAATTTTTCTTCCTTTCTTCGTTTTTGGTTTGTTGGGGTTTTTTTGTGTGGGCTTTTTGTTTTTTAGGTGGTGAAAGAAGCAGGAAAGGAGAAAGGCTGGCCACACCACCTACCTCCGAAGTCAGTGACTGAATGTCGCCTACACCACCTCACTTCCTGCAATTGCAACACTTATCAAACAGATAGAGGAAAATCTGGGCAAGAGGGGAGCCTGAGGTATGTAATTTGTTCTGTCAGAAGCAAAACAAAAGTAATTTGATTAGGGTAAGTTAGCTTGAGAAAGGAAAAGAGAATATGTGAGTCTGAGCATTAAATTTTCTGAAGAGGTGTAAAATAACCGGTGATGTGAAGGCAGGTTCACAACTACCTCCAATACCTCCTCTGCAGTTTATCCACTGTCCTTGCTGTGACTGCCCCCTTTATTCCCATCTGCTCGCTAAATGTTATTTCCCGCAGTTTCCTTTGCTGCTTCAGCCAACCACAAGCAGCGTAATGTAATGTAGATTCTTTTCTGGGATACCAACAGCTTAACAGCAGACAACCAGATACTCCTGAACTCTCAGAGCAGAAGCAACTTCCCAAATATCAAGGGAAAAAAAGTTTGAAAAGTCTTGCTGATTTCCAGAGATCTGCCTAACATATGCGAGAGAGCAGGGCTAAACTAATAAATGGAAAAGCAACAAATGCACGCACAGCACACAAGGCCAGCAGCCACAGGGAGGGGCTGCATTAACCTAGGAACTGCAAATGCTGCAGGCTACCACCTTCAGATTGGTTAACCATCTTGCTTGTTCATGTGTCCAACGAATCTGTGCTACAGACCAGAAAGACCTCAAGACAGTTTTACCGTACAGCACTAGATGATCTGAGAGTCACCAACTGAACTGGTACATCAATATATACCTTGTATGCACTTATAGTCCCAACTGACCTACATGATGTGAGCTGTCTCACTTGAAGGACAGCAGATAAGAAGCACTGCAGTGAAGGAACTGTTAAGTTTCCTGACACACTGTTAATTTTACTACAGTGAATAATACAGTCAAACAACCCTTCTAGAAAGGACTTATAATCCTATTTGGTTTGTTTGTTATTTTTATTTTAGAAACCTGTGCAGAGCAGAAAGCCCAAGATCTGAAGCAGTCTTTTTATTATTAAGACACACTTTTATTCAATAGCATCGTGCTGTGACACAGCCATCATTTTGAGCAGCACCAAACAAACCCAGCTCCAAGAGGAGTGAGTAAGAGTGCAAGAATCTAGTGAAAGAACTAGAAATATCTACCTATTTTTTCCATTACATAGCAAATTTGAATTGCATAACACAATGAAATATTAAGGCTTCCCTCAAATGAGCTAAAAAGGCAATACATATATAGACAGGAAGGTTTAGAGTTACATGATGACTAGTAAGATATTATTTCTGAAGAAACATCATCTAGCACGCATAACCTTAAACTAAAATAAGTACTCCTTATTATGTTATTCTTATTTCTCAGTGTTTACATTGTTCGAATTCTGGGCAAATGAGTACTTTTGAGGATAATCACGGAGTAACAAACATCACGATTAGCTGAACGAAAAGCCCACCAAGTTATGAAAGCTGGCTCCAGAATATTTTACATACCTGATATATCTTGTTTTCTTTGCAATGCAGTCAGAATAGAGCTAACAATCAAGGAAACTGCAAATATTTACACCAACAGAAGACCACAGCCAAATATGACAATATGACCCACTGAACTCTGCAGCTGTGTAGCTAACCTGATATTCCTCTTCCATAAGGTTACTTGCCTAGAGGGGGACAGGAAGGCAGTGGACACAGGGTTTTCTGTATTTAAGTGAGGTTTTTGATCCTGTTCCTCACAGCATCCTTCCAACCACTGTCCAACTGAGATGAGCAGGTCCACACCACACTGGGTGAAGAACTGGCAGGGCTCAAAGTGCTGTAGCGAATGGGGCTACATCTGTCTGGCTACCAGTCACTAGTGATCAATTAAGGCTCAATTCTGCAGCCAGTCCTATTCAATATATTTATCAATGGATGCAGTGTTGGATGCACCATTAGTAAGTTTGCTGGTGATACTAATCTTGGAGGTGCTGCTGATTCTCTTAAGAGACAAGAGGCCTCGCAGAAGAATCTAGGTAGATTGGAGCCTGGGATAATGATTAATGTGATGAGATTCAACAGGTTCAAGTGCCGGATTGTGCACCTGGGACAGAATAACACTGACACAAGTCTAAATTAGGCGAGAAGTGTCTGGGGAGCAGCCTTTCAGAAAGGGATCTGGAGGTGCTGGTTGAGATTAAGCTCAATGTGAGTCAGCAGCACAACCTGGTAGCCAAGATGCATCCTGGGGTGCATCAAACAGCATAACCAGCTGGTCAAAAGAGGGGATTATCCTGATGAATCTAGCATTGTACAGCCTTGACTGTACTGTGTGCAGCTCTGGGCCTCACAATTTCAGAAGCATGTCCAGGCCCTTGAATGTGTCCAGAGGAGGGCAACAAAGCTGGTGGAAGGCCTAGAAGGCATGTAGTATGAGGAGTGTGGGAGGACTCTGGGTTTGTCTCAGTTGCAAGAAAGGAGGCTGAGGGGAGACTTCATTGCTCTCAACGGCTTTCCGAAGCCAGGACATGGAGAGGGAGATAATGATCTCTTCTCTATGGGATCCAGTGACAGGAGGCATGGGAATGGCTCAAAGCTGTGTCAGGGGAGTTTTAGACTGGATATTTGGAAGCAGTTTTTTACCAAGAGGGTAGTCAAATCCTGGAATAGGCTTCCGAGAGAGGTGATTAATGCCCCATCCATGTCAGCATTTACAAAGCACTTGGTCAATGCCCTTAATAACATACTTTAATTTGGTCATCCCTGGAGAGGTTAGATGGTTGGAATGGATGATCATTATACATCCCTTCAACCGATATAATCTACTCCATATATCCTTCACTTCTTGAGAAGGCCATTGTTAGGCCCTCAGCAAATGGTCTCTTCTCCAGCCTGAACATGCCTAATTCCCTCAGTGAAGAGCATATTGCTTCAGCCATATGACCATCTTTAAGGCCCTCCACTAAACTTGTTCCAGTTTATTGCTTTTTTTTCCTCGTACTGGATGCCCCAAAAATGGACACAGTACTCTAAAAACTGTCTGGTAAGCGCCAAGAAAAAAAAGCATAAACATTTCCCTCAATCTATAGGCCATGGTCCTGTTCTGGTGCCCATCTTTCAAGGCAGTTACTAGAAATCTGGAGAAGCTTCATCATTCTCATGGTTGTCTCATGAAGGCCTGGAAGGATACATCTCTCTGTGTGAGCATAAGCTAAGAAGGATTAGAATAGTGTAACTGCAGCCAACATACCTCCACTGAGAATTTAAGTTTCAGAGAGCAAGAAATGTCAAGATACCATACAAGAAACGGAATCTGAAACTGGCAATTCATACCAAAACAAAGACAATGCATTTTCACTGAGGAAGAATCAGTCACTGGAACAATTCACCAAGCCCAGAAGATTTGGGAAGAGGACATTGTTGGGTTGTTGTTTTGTTTGTTTTTTTAAACAATGCATTCTCCCTCTACTTCTCAAATAATTTTTCTTCCAAACAAGTGTGATTCTGTTCAGGCAAATAAATGATATGAAGACACTGGGACTTTCAGAAAGCTGGCTGATGTGATGGACTTCTTGAAGCATGTTCATAAAATGGATACTAAGATCCCAATGTATTTATATATTTTAGGTCTGGCCTTCATATTTGAGACTAGGAGCACAGCATTTCCCAAATTAATCTCTCTAAAATTTGTTAATTTACATACACAGTCTTCATATGTCTGGTTTCCTTGATTCTATAAACATTTACTCAAGTGAGTCTTTTATAATCTGTGCCTTAAGACTAGAAAAGCTAAGTTTATTGCCTCATGAATATGAGGCAATATTATCATGAACATGACAGGTTGTAAGAGGCAAAAAACTTGTTGCTTGTCCAGCACTTGAATCCAGCAAGATCACAGACAAGATCATTTATCAGGCAGTAAGCTAGAATTACTCTTCATATACATGACAGGACCTTGAAAGTGCACAGCCCTGTATAGATATACAGTTATACAGAACCAGCTTATCTCAATGCGCTTCTCATGTTTTAGGAATTAACTACCTTTCCTTGCTTACAGAAACTGCAGAATTGCAGCATTAAATCGACAGAGGCTTCCTCAGATGAAATCAGAAAAGTATGTGGTGGGTTGATCTTAGCTGCCTGCCAGCTGCCCATCAAGTTGTCCTCCCACTCCCTCTCCTCAGCTGGACGGGGAGAAAATGAGATGAAAAAATTGTAGGTTGAGATAAAGGCAGTTTAATAAAGAAAAGCAAAGGTCACATGTGAAACCAAAGGGAAACAAAGAGATATATTCTCTAGTTCAAATCAGCAGGTGATGTTCAGCCACTTCCTGAGAGGTAGGGCTTCAGTACATGTAGCAGGTGCTTCAGAAGACAAATGCCTTAATAATGCCCCCTTATGGATCCTGTCTCTAAGCTTTCACTGCTGAGCACAACGTCATATGGTATGTTATAGGTCTCTGGTCAGTTTAGGTCAGCTGTCCTGGCTATGATCCCTTCTAGTCTTGCCCAGCCCCAGCTGACCAGCCTTAGAAGGGTTGAGAGTGGGCTGAAGAGACAGCACTGCTCCAGAAGTCTTTATGATACTACATCATCACTAGAAGTAGTAACAAAATTAATAATACTGTCCAGAATGAATGTTGGTCTAACCCAATTTTATTTATTACTCTGCAGTACTGGTTTTAAAACATGCCAAACCCGATGACAACAGCAAACTACTTAACAACACTGTAATAGCTGCTGGTGAATTATTGTATATATTAGAATCATGGCATAGTTAAGGTTGGAAGGGACCTTAAAGATCACCTAGTTCCAACACCCCTGCCATAGGCAGGGACATCCCACTAGATCAGGCTGCCCAAGGCCCCATGCCACCTGGTTTTGAACACCTCCAGGGTTGGGGCAGACACAACGCCCCCTGGCAACATATTCCAGTTTCTCACCACTCCCATGGTGAAGAAATTCTTCCTAATGTCTAGTCTAAATCTGCTCCTCTCCAGATTATATCTGTTCCCCCTCATCCTATCACCACAAACCTTTATGAATAGTCCCTCTCCAGCTTTCTTGTACACCCCCTTCAGGTACTGGAAGGCTGCTATAAGATCTCCTCTGAGCCTTCTCTTCTTCAGGCTGAACAAGCCCAACTCTCTCAGCCTGTCCTCGTGTGGAAGGTGCTCCAGTCCTGTGATCATCTTTGTAGCCCTCCTCTGGATCCGTTCCAACAGCTCCATATCCTTCTTACACTGAGGATTCCAGA
Source organism: Phaenicophaeus curvirostris (assembly GCF_032191515.1). Lineage (NCBI taxonomy): Eukaryota > Metazoa > Chordata > Aves > Cuculiformes > Cuculidae > Phaenicophaeus > Phaenicophaeus curvirostris. The sequence goes on from NC_091431.1 coordinate 39,919,271, forward strand.
ACTGGACACAGTATTCCAGATGAGGTCTCACAAGAGAGACCTCATATTCTTAAGTCAGATCTCAAAATCACAAGGCCTTGACTTACTAGATATTCAAAACTAAGTCAAACAATCTTACACCTCTCTTCTTTAAAGTTAATGGGAAGCAGAAGGAAAAACAAAGAATTAGTTAATTGTAGGCGTGCTGCATATTTTCAGTTCTCTATTACTTCAAATTACCTTAACCATTCTGCATGATCAAATTTCATCTTCCTTTTATGTTACCACCAATTTTTTTGTTTTGGTAGGTGGGGGGAAAAGTAGTAGCGATTTTTCTTCACACTACTAGGGAGAGGTTATGTCTTTATTCTAGCTACATCCAACAATCCTCCTTTTCATACAGAGCTGGCATTAAGCTGCTTTAACTTAGCCTTTTCTACCAGGAGGCTTTAAATAAGCTTATTTACTACTAAAGAGAAAATTTCCAAAAGAGTTCCAGCTTACTTTCTTTCACTAGCTGTCTTTTCCATAAAAACTGTTCTATGAAATTATGGACTTTGTAGAAAGAACTGATATAGCTAGAAAGACAAAGCCATGCAGGATTTCAGGAATGCAAGCACAACCTGCATTCTAAAGTCTGTTTTACTTCCCTTCACTATTTCACTTTGCTTAATTAAAGACACTATTCCTGCCTACCAAATAATACGTTTTATATCTTCAAAACATTACAGCTACAGCCTGCACACTGATACCTCTTAATTGCATAAAAAGCAACCTGAAAAATATTTATGACATCTATCAGGCTGAGACCTCCTCTAGAAAAGATGGAAGAGCAGCAGTTAATGTCAGCACCAACTCATGGTTTCTCAAAAGCTGGATGAAGTCACTAAGGTGTGCCCTTAGGAAGGCTGCTACTGTAGGACAAGCAGCTTTATATGAGTAGCTCTTGATGCATCATTTTCATACAGAAACCTCTGTAAACGCAATAGCATTCAGGAACCTTATTTTGATTACAGGAATAAAGCAGGAAAAACAAGTGAGAGGAAAACGGTTCACAGTCTTAGAATATAAAGACTTAACAAAAGGACTATTAGCAATCATCCAGCTCCTATAGTTGAACAAATCCCAATTCTTTCTCTTGCACAGCTTTCATGATGCCATTGCCCTTTTTGAGTTTATGGCAGCAATCTTATCCCTGTACTATAAAAATGATTTTATAACCTCTCTGGTCAACCTGTGCTAGTGCTGGATTACCTGCACAGTAAGTGAAGAAAAAAGGAAAAAGAAAAAAGAAAAAGAGAGTAAGAGACTGAAAGCCAGTATCAACACTTTATCTAGGTTATTTCTGGATAACAGACAAAAAGTTATTTTGCTGTTTAAATAAAACTAATATGAACCCAACCTGATTCCATACAGATTCTGAGCAGCCTCATTTCCATCTTTTCCCAGTTGAATAGCTTGAACTTGTAGTAATTTCCAAATAGTTTTTACTAAACCGTGAACATTCCTGTTGACAAAAAAAAATACATTACTAACATGTATTACATTAGTTCATTCTTCCATAAGAAGAGGAATGCAGGAACAAACTGAGACTCAACCAGCCTTGATTTCTCCTTAAAGATCTCCTCACACTTGCCTACACAATTTTGGGCAAGTCGCGCATGCACATGTCTTTGTTTTCCTTTCCACACAACAAGCAAAATAGCAGAGAGAATAATTAACACATCCATTAAAACATTTGGTGATTTCCTTCTGCCACGACTTTCAAATAAGTATGCTGCCCCAGCTTAAATGAAACTGGTGCTTTCAATGTAAGAAACGCAAAACTAGGTCTTCTCTGAATGCATAAGTACATAGGTAAAGTATACTGGTAAAACTAACCATGTCACTGTCTACCAAGAGAAAGCAAGAGAAATCATATTGTCAGGAAAAATACTTGAGCTATCTAGTTTATAGTGACTTTTGATCTCAGGAGACAAGGACTACTAAAATAATATATGTACAGCTATTTTATCTCCCTCCTCCTATGATGCTTAACTTACCATTCAATAATACTACTCCTCAGCTGAGCCTAACAAGGACAACTTTCAAAATTTTGCTCTCCTTTTCATAATGATGTACTTACTAAATGCTTCCAGTCCTTCTACAGCTTTGCAACCAGATCATGCCAGATCCAACCCAATTACTTTGGATTCTATAATGAAACACCTCCTCACAAGGTGAAAATTTTGGACAAGTGGCGCATCCACATGCACTTTGTTTTCCTTTTCACATAACAAGCAAAATAGCAGAGAGTCAATTAAATGGGAATTTGCTAGCATACTGCCCAGCTTCAACTGGGTAACTAAGGAACGAGGGAAACAAACAAAAACCACAGAACACTCAAAAAGAAAACAATTTTCCCTGTTCTGAAACTCCTGTATTGCTGGTCCTAATTCCCCCTAATTCCCCCCACAGGGAAGAGAACAGCTGCTTTAAGCTTTGCACTCAGCTCCTGAACACAAGCAGCACATTGGCATGATGTATCACAAGGATTTACCCACTTCCTATGTACATGGATGCTCTGGTGATAAAAACATTCTGGAAGCTTACATACACACAGAAATCCTTCTGACAATTTCTTAAAGATTAGAATAATCCATTGCTTCACAGGTTTTTAATGTATCGACTTGATTATTTAAGCTTATCCATTACTGAAAGCAGACCACAGTTTTCCCATCATCTTCTACACAAAAAGCTGGAGACCAACGTTGAAAAATCAGCAAAAATGTGCATGAATATATGTACACACATATGCAGATTTTGTATGCATGAACACACACATAAATATGATTTTCCATAAAGTTTAAGCTCTTGGAGCATCAGAGGAAACTGAACATTGGGTCTAAGAGACAAGTTATGGCACAATGTTGCACCAGAGATAAGAATGGATTCCTGTTTATATAATGAGCAGACAGTGAGAACTGCATAACAAGTCAACTCAGATAAGCACTGGATGTTCACTTCTGACAAAGCAAAACGCCCTTCCCAGAGTGCAGAATTCAATATACCAGACAATAAAACACACCAGATGCACTAAGCCTCTGATAAATTCATCACAACAGAAGAAAGAGAAGCAATAACACAACACAAGTAGTCTTTGCCAATAAAACATCCACTGGAACCCATCCAGCCCTAAAAGGTACTCAACAGTGGCAAGGGCCTGTCTCCTGGCTGCCACTTGCTGTTAATTTCACATTTACTTTATTCAAGAGACACTAGGCACAGAGCAGTGCAAAGCCGCAGAGCAAACACGAATGAAATTTTGGCAGCGAACAGGATGATGAACAGCAGACTACAATTTGAAAAAGAGTGAATGAAAAAAAAGAGGTATCAGCACTGAATGAATCAATCTGAAATAGTTTAATCAGCTCCTGAGACTACAGACACTTTAAACCCACAGACTTCCTGCTTTGCAATCCATAGTGTATGTGGTTTGAATTGTGAGAGACAGAGGGAAGAAGCCAAAAATACATAAAAGGTTCCTCGGTAATTTGACAGCAGTTCCTATAGCAATCACTCCTGCGTGTTGGTTTCACACATGGAAAAATCTAAGAATGGTGTAGAAATGGGGCATACCAAATTCCTTCAATACACAACTCTGGCTTTGTTTTTAAAGTTAACTCAGTCCTAACTATCCCATCTTACACTTTTTGTTTTCTGAAGTATAAAACTATCAATATTTCATTTACTTATAAACTGCTGATCTGTAATCAACCCTTAGCTGAACATGAATTTCACGTTTCTTAGTCTGAAAGCCCTAGCTAATGAAACCTTCTCATCACCTTGCCTCACAGGACTCAGGTTCACATAGTCTAAACAGAGGTGCTTTTACTTCTTTGTTAATAATACAAATTCTTCCCTTAACCCCAAACTTTACTATTAAAAATTTTGTCGTTCGGAGGACAGTGGTTTACAGAAATCATTCATATTCTAAAAACCTATTTACAAAACAATTCCTAGGGATCCATAACAACCTAATGTAAACTCTGTATAGATTCAGCATCACCACACCAAGTTCCCAGCTGCAAACAAGCTAGTCACAAGGAGCGATACAGTCTTTTTTAAAAGATCTGACTTCTTACACATTTCACTAGTTTGCTCAAGCCTAAACTCACCTTTGGTTCAGACTTACCGTAAGAAACCCCAGCCTAAAACTAATTATGTAAAGGTTAGACAGGGTAAAAAATACGTCTTGAATAGCATGGTTCCTGCAGCCTCTGTGATGAGCCCACCAGAGTAATACAGCACAGGTGTAGCACCAAGTAGCTGGCTTGGCTAAAAACAATTCCTGCATTCTCTAAGAAGAGAACAAGAAGGCTTAGCACAGAAACCCAGCTGGCTGCCAAAATCACAGAAGAGAAAGATAGCACAAGAAACTTTTTACGGTTGGTAGATTTGAATGGAAACATCTTCCCAATTATTTATTTCCCATTTATAAGTTTTATGCATAGTGTCTCCCCCACAATTGCCTTCTTTTTGCATATCGCACAGGCAGATTAGCCCAAAACACCATTGTGAGATGTATGCATTATATTTGCAGAATTTTGTAAGAGAAAATAGCAGCAGACTCAGGTAAAGCGATTTCTTCCTAAGTTTGATGAGGAAACAAACCCCAACATTCCTAATCCCTATCCACAGTGTTATGGTGATTCTTACATGAGCAACTAGTTATTTGGACAGATTGATTAGAAACTTACCTCCCTCCTGCATAATGGTAGTTGCTGCCACTTTTTTCCCCCCTTCCCTATGATAGGTACAACAAAACTAGTCAGGGCATCGATTTCTGACAGTCCAAAGTACTAGTCTAAATTGCTAACAAATCCAGCTTACGCGCATAGAATACTCTATGAGCTCTTACGTCAGACCCACACTGTCACACTGCCAAGATGAAAGCAACAGCCTTCAGAGTGGCAGGGCAATGCCACCCCTTAATGCCACAGCTTATCTGAAGTTCCTGTCATTTACAGAACCTCTTTCCTCTCCCCCTGTATTTACAAGGGAAAAGCAATCACTGATAAACAGCTGGCAAAGTCAGGCGATCAAACACTACCTTGCTGAGGGAATTAAGCTGAGTGCTCCGTGAAGAACATAATCATGCTCAGCATGTTTCTCTGCAACAAGTGCCACCAATCCCTCAGAGCAGGCTGTTCGCAAGGCAACATTCTCACTGCAGCACTTCTCCCAAAGCAAGTTCAGAGCAGGAGTCTGAAACCAAAAGCATGAAACAAGCAGTGAGAAGGGCGATACTGTTTTATCTTCATTCATATCAAACACACTTTTAAATAAAAGAACAGCTCAACAGCTTCTAGTGAAGTCTTACAGAGTACAAGAGAAGAAGCAGGGGTAGAGATTTTACACCTAAGGCAGGCATTTCCCAGAGCATATCCCACTTTTCTGCCCCCTACTGTCTATGACCCCAACAGGGACAGGACAAAATGTTCACCCAAAAAAAGGAAGCCTCTATAGTCTAAGTGGCACAATCTGCTTCTTAGCATTTTAGAAGGTGTGGCTGTATTTCAGTTTAAAACCTTTCACGGGGCAGCAAATGGGATGGCTCAGAATAGAATGCCACTTGATCAGGAATGTTGGAGGATTTTCTGTTACAGAAACAACACATTGCCAACATTCCCTCACAGCACCTTCCAGGTTTGGGTTTGCTGTAATAGTTCTGCGGGGAGAGGGTGGCTAAGACTTGAGACTGGGAGGAAAAAATCCACATATCATGCCATATTTCTTGAAATTTGTATAGTGATGTGGAAGACTTCTGCATAACTAGATAATGGTGTGGAACAGAAGTAAGACTTCTGCCATTAAGACTTCAAATGGAAATAAAACTGCTATTCGGATCCCAGAGACGTACTGTTTCTACCTGTACACCCATTGTTAACTACCCTACTTTACACCTAGGATTTACTAAAATGACACAATGTAGAATGGTAAACCAGAGAAAAATATAAGCACATATGAATGGGAGACAAAAGTTAAAAATTGCCACAGACCTGGTCAGATGACTGTCTGATCTTCTGCAAAGAAACATTTTCTTTCAATACTGCAGCAATCAGATGACCGACTGCCTAAAAGAAGAAAATAAAAATTAAAATCACATGCAGATCAAGCATTATTTTTCAGTTCTCTGTCAGAAAGAATTGACACTGCTGTTGCCATACGATCATTTTATCAATATCTGAAACACCAAACTTACAGGTATGGAAGCTGAAATACGTTTTAGGGCCAAAAATTTCCATAACGCTGCAATACTTTTTCACTGTTATCCTGAGGCAGGAGGGAAACTAACTTCCATAGGTCTCCACATAAATCCAAAGGCCCCTTTGTACAGAGCCTCTTATAAGATTAGAATCAGGTACATAATCAGAATTGCAGAAATTCTAATGTACCATCTGCAACAGACATTTACATCTCCACTGCTGTACAGATTTTGGTGTACATAGCAGCACTGGTAATTATTAAATCCTTCAGCATATAGGGAAGTAGAAGCAAGAGAGGACACGGAACGCAGCAAATCTAAGCTACTTGCCCAAATCTTCACATCACAAGTTTTGCCAAACATTGATGACAAACATACTATGGTATCTGAAGCACTACAGTATCCCCTAGCATACTTACTGCCAGAAATGTTTCATTTGCCTTAAACAAGGCATTTGAAGTTAACAGTATTCCTTATAAAGCTACTTTGTGGCAGACATAAAACCCAAGATTTTAATTTGGTCAAGGGCAAACATCCTCCAAAATAATGCTTCAGTTCTCAAGAATGAGAGCTTCAGCTCTGTAGAACAGCATGTATTTGCTTATTTGAGGTTTACAATGAAGCTTCTTATTCTATTTTAATAGAATGAATGTCTCATTTCCTCAAACTGCCTTAAAAAAAGCTCTAAGTATAGAATGAAATACTAACAAATCCTCCAGAGCTTCAGGTCTTCCCACTCGTATCTAATGCCTTACCCTGTCTTGCTTCATAATCATTTATACTGCTACACAGAAAAGCGCTTCTGGGCGAGAAACTGTGAGAGAAATCTCTTCATAGTAAGAGCACAAAAGTGTTTCAGATTATCAACATACCCAGAACAGCAGCTGCATCTACTCTTCTATGCTAAAGACAGATCCTTACTTCTGGAAAAAGTTAACTAGGAGGCCAGCAAGAAAAAATAGTAACATTTCTATTATGCTAATGTATAAAAATACAAGACCATGTCATTTCAAATGTCTTCAAATTCCTGCTCCTTTTAACTTCTTTAGATACTAGTTGCTAGCCTGACATTACAAACAGCAGCACTCTCAGATAACAGTTTACAGTTCCAGGAAAGATGACACGTTAAGCCTTCCTAGACTACAAGGATTACACCCGTCAAAGCTTTGAATACGTATTCTAATAAATTTGACCTAAAAGCACACTTTATTATTTGGAAATCTTACTCTTGTGAAAACAGAACGAGAAAATGGGACAAAGTCAGCTATTTATCTCTGTTTCTCTGCAGCTATCCCACTGCAAGAGCAACGACACAATCACGAGGCAGACTAGATCTTTGTTTAACTTGATTAATGCTTTTAAAAATAATTACCTGTGACTGAATAACTGCATTAGGAAATTCAAGCCGCTTATTGATGTCGTCCAGCATTTTGGCTTTGGCATATGACAATAATTCTCACTCTATAAAAGAAAGTAAAGAATTATGCTTTGGACTAGGAGACAAAGTATGCTATTTTCCAGGAAAAAAATAAATAAAATCACAAGATTTACACTGTACTTAACAGAAGATATAAGCATTGAAGCATATCTTTCCCCCTACTAAGACTACAATATCACTACGCTTTACGGGCTTAAACCCACAAAATGGTGATACTCACTGGTCTTGCACAAAGAACAGGTGACTGACATTTCTTGAAGCTGGAGCAAACACACAGTTCCACATGACACAGCGTATGTGTACTCTAAGAACATTAATCCTTCAGTGTACTTTTGAGTAGATTTCATTGACTTGAAAATTGGACAGCTCAATGAGTGTTTGTAAAACCTGATTCAAAATGCAAAATTCTCCACAGTTTTTCAATTATTTAATGCAAACCCAGAAGTAAAACCAATAAAAGACCCACCTGTGAGACTGTAAATCATAATAAGGGGCTGGAACACCTGACAAAGAAACTTCTCTATAAGTTGGAATATACAGACACCCACAAGCATACAGGAACCTAAACTCGAGAGAAATTAAAACTCAGCATATCCTGTGGCACACCAAGGACACTGACGCCAACAGCAAATACTTAAATATTTCACCTAACACACCTCTAGTCACTTGGGATGGCTTCCTTAAAAAAATAAAACCCTAGCATTTGCTGAAAACCCAGTGCAATTCTTCACAATATGCACTGAGAAAAATACGTACACACAGTACTACAGTTTCAAGGTATGCTTTCAGTGTGACATTTAAAGAATCTTGCCATTACTTTTCAAAAAATGGAATTAAAACATGGAAGTGTGCAAATGCAGCACATGCCACACCAAATTCTAATCACAGCAGAAAATCTCAAAATTAATATTTAGCACCTCAATAAGTACAAATTTGTGGCAGACAAAGAGCAAAATATTACCATATGATTGTAAACTATATTTCTGGAAGCTCAGGAAGAAAAAGAACCTCTTAACATGTATAAGCAATACCTGTAAATTCTTGCAGGATTACTGGACAATTAAGGCTGGCAGGGACCCAATGCCTCTAGTTCAACCTCCTGCTCAGAAAACTTCACATGTGGGGTTAGACCAGGTTGCTTCGAACTTTGTCCTATCAGAGTTTAAAAACCTCCAAGAAGAGAGAAGGCACTGCCTTACTGAGCTGTCCTGACTGATAAAAGCTTTCTTGTCATCATTAACCCAAGTGTTTCTGCCACAGACTGCTGTGAAGAGTCTGGCTGTGTCTTCTTTATCCGCTTCCCACTGGTGCCAGGGCTGTTCTTGGGTACCCCTGAAGCCACCCCTCCTTCCAGCTGAACCAGTCCCACAGTGTCTCTCTCCTCACAGGGAAAGGACTCCAGCCCTACTGTTGCAGTGGTACGTCCTGAATTCACTCCTGCTGGTCAGCGTCCTGCCCGTACTGGAGGATCCAAAACTGGACATGTCCATATGAGGCCTAACAAGTGCTGAGCAGAGGGGTATAAATCCCACCCTATCCTGGCTCCCAAGGCTGTGCCCTGTTCATGTTGCCTGGGGCACTGACTGGCAGGGTCTACAGCTATCTCCAAAGAATTGCTCCCCAACCAGTCCAACCCCAGCCTGTACTGTAAGGTATGGAGCAAGACAGGGCATTTGCCATTGCTGAAATTCCTGGAGTTCCCATCAGCCTGTTCCTCTAGGCTGTCCAAAGTGAAGCCCCAAGAGTGGGCAAACATCCTACCTCTGACACAAGAACACTGCAGAAAACAGTGTTGAAAGCCTACCTAAAGTTGAGGCAAATGATATCTACTGCTCACCCCTCGTCTACAAACCCAGTTATTTTACCCTTTAATAAAGGCAAGCAGATGGGTCTGGCATAAATTTTCCTTGGTAAATGCATACCCATGTTTATCTTCCCAATAGGAATCACTGAATCAGAGTTTAGGCTGGAACAAAAATCTCCAGAGGAAAAAAAACCAAAACTTTTTCGTAATATGTAATATGAATTTTGGTTCATATATAATTTGTTTTATTTTATATAGCCAGTTTCTACCTGTTACCTTCTGTCCTATTGCTGTGCACCTCTGAGAATAGTCTGGTCCCACCTTTTCTGTATCTTCCCACCAGTCAGTCGCAAATAACAATAAAGTCTCTCTTCTCCAAGATGAGCTAGTGCAGCTCTCAGCCTCTTGTTAAATATTTTGTGCTCCAGACCCCTGATCATCTCGATGACCCCTACTGGACTTGGCTCCAGTGTCCTTCTTGTACTGGGGAGCCCAAGTGCTGGGTATAGTACTCCAGATGCTATCTCACAAGTACCACGTAATGGAGAACCATCATGATCACAGATGTCGCATTCGTACTTATACAGCCCAAGACACAGCTGGCCCTCCTTGCTGTCCAGCTTCATTGCTGACTCACGTTCCACCTTGGTGTCTGCCAAGATCCACTTTCAGACCTTTTCTGTAGAGCTGCTTCCTAGATAGTCGGCCCCTCAGTGCATTGGTGCAGGAGGTTGTAGAGAGGAGGGTGCTGGCCTCTTCTCCCGAGTTACAGGGACAGGACGAGAGGGAATGGCCTCAAGCTCCGCCAGGGGAGGTTTAGGCTGAACATTAGGAAAAAATTTTTCACAGAAAGCATCATTGGGCACTGGAACAGGCTGCCCAGAGAGGTGGTTGAGTTTCCTTGCCTGGAGGTGTTTAAGGCATGGGTGGACGAGGTGCTGAGGGACGTGGTTTAGTGGTTGATAGGAATGGTTGGACTCGATGATCCGGTGGGTCTCTTCCAACCTGGTTATTCTATGATTCTATGATTCCAGATGCATGACCTTACATTGCTCCCTGCATTCACTGCATTCACGTATGCCTGAAAAGTACCCTAATTATCAGTGCTTTGAATACTCTTTGCAATTCAGCATCACCCACAAATTTGCTGAATGCACCCCATCTCACCATCCTAATTATTAAAGAAAGCACTGAGTAATGTTGGGGCCACTACTGATGCCTGCAGGACATCATTACCTGCCAGTATGACAGACTTTGCACTACCGATCATCACTCTAAATCTTTTATAACAAAGGCACCACCACCGCCACTGGACAGGTCAGCCTTGGCCAGCAGCGGGTGTATCCTGGAGCCATCTGGCATTGGCTCCATCTGACACGGAGCAAGAAGCTTCTGGCATCTTCTCAGAGAAGCCACCCCTGTAGCCCACACACTACAGAAATGCCAACACATAAACCCCATACAGCATCCTAACACTAGGGACAACAGGAATTGCTAATGCAAGTCAATCAGAGAGCGGTTGTCACAGTGCCACACCTCCAGATCTGGGACCACACCAGCTTACCAAAAGCAACTACAGCAAGGTAACATCAGCTAAGTAACAGAAAGTGATGTCTGGGAGAAGTGACAGCACATCTCCAAAATTTGTTGCCTTTTGCTCACTGGTAAGGACTGACTCAAACTAAGGACTCTGACTCAAACGGGCATTCCTATCAAACAGGTACAGTGCCAACAGAATCATAGAATCATGGAATCATAGAATCACCAGGTTGGAAAAGACCCACTGGATCATCAAGTCCACCCATTCCATCAACCACTAAACCATGTCCCTCAGCACCTCGTCCACCCATCCCTTAAACACCTCCAGGCAAGGAGACTCAACCACCTCTCTGGGCAGCCTGTTCCAGTGCCCAATGACGCTTTCTGTGAAAAATTTTTTTCTAATGTTCAGCCTAAACCTCCCCTGGCGGAGCTTAAGGCCATTCCCTCTGGTCCTGTCCCTGTAACTCGGGAGAAGAGGCCAGCTCCCTCCTCTCCACAACCTCCTTTCAGGTAGTTGTAGTGAAGATTCCCACCACTTGCTTGTCACACACGCAGCACTTCAATACGCACTCAAAATAATCAGGTTTAAATAAAAAGCAACAGGACGAGAGGGAACGGCCTCCAGATGAGCCCGGGGAGGTTCAAACTGGACATCAGCAAAGTTTTCTTAACCGAAAGGGTTATCAAGCACTGGCACGGGCTGCCCAGGAAGGTGGCTGAGTCACCATCCCTGGAGATGTTTGAAAGACGGGTAGATGAGGTGATTAGGGATAGTCCTAGTGGGCAGGTACGGTTGGATTCGATGATGTCAAACCAAGCGATTCCACGATTGTATTTTATCACACACACACCCCCCACCACACACACCGCCCCCCCCCCCACCCCCACACACCTCGAGTGCCCCCGCCCACACGGGGAGCGGCGCTCCCAGCCCCCGTCCCCACGCCCTCGACGACACGGCGCTCCTCACCTCGCCTCTCCTGTCCTCCTCTCCTCTCCGAGCGACACCTCCGACCGCCTCCCCGACAGAGCAGGGACGCGAAGCCCGACCCGCGACTCCGCCACCCCCGGAGCTGCGGCGCCTGCGCGGCTGCGGCGCCTGCGCGCTGCCCGGCGGGGCGGAACGGGGCGGGGGCGTCCGGCTCCGCGGATTTTCAGCTGGGACCGGGATGCTGAGGCGGGTCTGAAGGCCCGGGCGGCTTCCTCGTCGCGGCGAGGGCTGCGCCCGCGCACGCCGAGCGTCGCGCGCACTCGCGTCCCGACTGGGACGGCGCCGTTCGAATAAGCCCCCGCAACTCCCCTCGCATCGCAACTGACATAGAGACTCCAGGGACTCACAGGATCATAGAACGGTTTGGAATTGAAAGGACCTTAAGGATCATCTAGTTCCAACCCCCGTGCCGTGGGCAGGAACACCTCCCACCAGGCCAGGCTGCCAAGGCACGTCCAACCTGGCCTGGAACACCTTGAGGGATGAGGCATCCACAGCTTCCCTGGGGAACCTGTGCCTCACCATCCTCATCATGAAGAGTTTCCTCCTTATATCTAGTCTAAATCTGACCCGTCCAATTTATAGCTATTCTCCCTCATCCTATCAGTACATAGTCCCTCCCTGGCTTTCCTGTAGCCCCCTTCAGGTACTGGAAAGTCTCCCCAAAGCCACCTCTTCTCCAGGCTGAACAAACCCAACTCACTCAGTCATTCTTTATGGCAGAGGTACTCCAGCCCTCAGATCGTCTTTGTAACCCTCCTCTGGACCAGTTCCAACAGCTCCATATCCTTCTTATGTTGAGGATTCCAGAACTGGACACAGTACTCCAAGTGAGGTCCTACAGGAGAGGAACAGAGTGGCAGAATCACCTCCCTTGACCTGCTGGCCACACTTCTTTCAATGCAGCCCAGGATATGGTTGCCCTTCTGGGCTGCAAGCACACATTGCAGGCTCATGTCAAACTCCTCATCAATGAGCAACCCCAGGTTCTTCTCCACAGGACTGGTCTCAGTCACATCACCACCCCTCCCACCACCCCATCTGCACTGAAATAGGGGATTGCCCTGGCCCAGGTGTAGGACCTTGCACTTGCTCTTGTTGACCTCCATGATGCTCACACAGGCCAACTTCTCCAGCTTGTCCAGGTCCCTCTGGATGACGTCGCATCTTTCTGGTGTAACAACTGCACCACTCAGTTTGGTGTCATCTGTCCTCTGCAGACTTGCTGGGGGTGCACTCAATCTCGCTGTCTGTATCACTGGTCCCAGTACAGACCCCTGAGGGAGACTACTTGTCACAGACCTCCATCTGGACATCAAGCTGTGGACCATTACTCTGTGCATCCAACCATCCAACCAATTTCTTATCCACCAAGCAGTCCACCCATTAAAAGTATTTCTCTCCAATTTAGAGGGAAGGATGTTGTGGGGGACTGTGTCAAAGGGTCTACAGAAGTCCATATAGAATACTTACTTGGATAGCTAGGAAATCTTTACCATTTATTATTCAATCAGAATAGAGAAATAAAAGCTGAATAGAGAGGGGAGAGGCTGTGCAGTAAACCAAGGAGTAATTTTGACTTGGAAAGAGACAAATAAAGACTTCTAGTGGCCTTGCCTCTCTGGGGTTTTGAGGTCTTCACATGTTGACCAGATTAAGGGAAGACAGGACATTTGTTGTGAGAATTTTAATGCGGGTTTCCCCCTGTTACAGTAAGTTTGACATGGAGGAAGAATTGCACAGGTGAGCATTTTCTCCGTAGCACAGAATGTGAGTGGGGTGTCAGCTTTCTATACCAGGGAGTTGGGGGGGCCATGTGGGTAATGTAGTTGCCAGTAGAAAGTGGGAGCTGCCTCCAGGTTCCTCAGTTGCAATGCACTGGCTGAATTTGCGCTGCGCTAAGGGGTCGGTGCAGCATGACATAGGCCTGAAGGCCATGCTGTACATGCAGTGCCACACAGCACAGCTCTGTAGCTACACTCAGGTCAGCTGTCATGTGCGTCTCTGACTCCATGACATGCAATGATCTCCTGGTCAGCATCAATACATTCCATCCGTTGATGCACATGCACATTACCTTTTCCAAAGATATTACAAATTACAGATTAAATTAATAACATACGGGCTTCTCTGATCCAAAGTGTAAGGCCCATTACAGCAGAGATGACCTATTCAAGATCACTGACTCCTGGGACACAATGTCTTTTCTAAGGCTTCCAGTGCAGCTTGTCAGGTCCATGCCTCATGCGCTGCCACAACAACTGCCATATCCACTGCTGTAGCAGGTAGGTGTGGGAGATGTGGTTGCATTTGGTATGCTGCTTTGTTGTAATGTTGCCCTTCCCCCCCCCCCGACAGACTATTTTTATTTGTTAACATAGCCTTTCAGCCAACCAGCTTTCCTTTCTGAAGCTGCCATGTTGCAGAGGTTGGCTGGACAGATGAAGTGTGTCTCAGGAGCATGTTAACTGAGGAAACTTCACTGATCATGACTCAGCTCCATGTTAAGCCCAAGAGAGAACACCCCTGGTCTCTGAGTACAGTGCTAGGTTTGCTATTGGCCAAATAAGCATTAGACAAAATGGCTGTCAATTAGATGAAAATTGCAACAAGATCTCTCGAAGGGAAAGAAAATATTTTGATCTTAACAGTTCTGATTCTGCTTATACTGCAGAATCTTGCTTAGAGAAGCATCTCACCAGAGTGGTTTCAGGCTTGTCACCAGGATACCAGAGGTATCACATCCATTCTCTGGATTAATCGACTGTTGTGCCTGATTCCCAGTACTGATTCACAACACTGTTTCTTGCAGATCACCTAAGTACATTGATACATAAGGACATTGAACGTGCATGAGCCAAACACTCTCACAAAGGGCTTTTGGTAGCTCCAGAGACTCAGTCCTGGCTAGAGAAAATAGTCCATGTCACCTGTATGAAATCGTCTTTATCGGGTTTTGGTACTGTTTTTTTCTATGCCTCGATCTCAGAAGCGGGAAAAAAAGCAGAAGATATATCCTAATGGACATGTCTAAATTCACAGATATATCTTTGACTGCCTTTCAACTTGTAAGTTTTCCAGAGCCTGAATGTGAAATCAAGATATATTTTCTGTAGTTTCTGGTGTCCCCACCTTCCAAGGTCTTCCTAAAGTAAAATAAATACTTGGGAGTTATGAAGGCAGTATCACTGCCAAAGCTGTAACCAGGTTTGATTCAAAGCAGATCATGCCAGCTGCAGATTATGCTGCAAATTTTGCTTTCACGAGTCAGATTTGAAATAAACTTGACATCTCTGGGATGTATCTCCAGCATCATCTCCTGCTGGTCTTAATGTGGCCTATCTGATATACAGAAAAGAATAAAAGTAGAATTTAGCTTGCTTGGATTGAGCAGCCATATAAGCATACCACCCTCCAGTTCCTGTGACGGGAGTTTTTACAAAAGTCAATAAATCCATGAAAACTTTCTTTCAGGAAAGAAACTAAAGAGGAGCCCTTGGCCTCAGTTACACTTTCTCTAGGACATTCTGGGTTGTTTTATCAGGGGACAGTCATCCCGTTATGGGGTAATGTGCTGGTAATGCTCCCCTAGAAACACCAGAAGGTCCTCTTGGCAGCTTTTGTAATCTGCTGTGATGACTCCCAGTTAAGGTTATCATCCAAAAGACAATCATGTAGTAACTGCACTGATAATATCCTAATCTGCGTATCTTGTTAGTTATATGGAGTTTTACCCAAGCCAGAAAGCAACTTTAGCTTTAAAAATGAAAGAAAGGAATAGCGAAAGTCACAGTTTAGAATGTATTGTAGAAATCAGTAGCAGCAAAGCCTGCCTCTATTAAAATTCATTTTTTAAAAATCTTCTAAGTCCAACAAATAGTTTTAGGAAATAGGCCTAGTTAGCTCTGTCTTTAGCCTTTATTACTGAGATGAAGGCTTATTTAAACACTTCAAACTTTTAAATGCAGCTGCTTTTACTACAAACAGAGGTCAGCTATGAAGGGGCATCACTCCACACAGAGCTTCCATGGACTTCTGCGAAAATGAATCTTGACAGCAGAATTGAGCGGAGTCCCTGATTTGCATTCTTAAAGACTGTTGAGATTAATAGGGGTTAAAATTGTTTAGCACTTGCCAGGGAGTGCTCTGCATCTCATGAGATTAGGTGTGAAATACCTTACTGAACCCTATCCTGCAGCATTTCACAGAATAAAAACTCCCTTTGTCTTAGTGAAAGCAAGGCCCATGAGATAGCTAGGCTGCCTGTAACTGTACATGATTTGCTCTGCTGAAAGGTAGCATAGAAAGTTTGAGACACATTCTTGGCAAAGACAAATTGCTACCACTCTTGGAGCATTTCAGTTTCCCATTGATGGTAGTAAGAAAGTGGTGCAGAGGTGAGATGCTGAGGTATTAAACCCTGAATACTCTCCAGGCTTGGGGAAGAATGGCTGGACAGCTGCCTGGTGTGGAAGGACCTGGGGTTGATGGTTGACTGCTAGCTAAACATGAGCCAGCAGTGTGTCCAGGTGGCCAAGAAGGCCAATAGCATCCTGACCTGTCTCAGAAATGGTGTGGCCAGCAAAAGTAGGGCAATGATTGTCCCTCCGTACTCAGTACTGGTGAGGCCACACCTCAAAATACTGTGTTTAGTTTTGGGCCCCTCACTATAAGAAAGAGTGGTGAGGCATTGTAACAGGCTGCCCAGGAAAGTGGTTGAGTCACCATCCCTGGAGGTGTTAAAAAAAAGTGTAGTCATGGCCATTTGTGACATGGTTTAGTGTTGTTGGACTGATGGTTAGACTTGATGGTTTTAGAGATCTTTTCCAGCCCTAATGATTGTATGATTCTACGATTTGAGTATGCCTGGACATTGCTAAGCCATTAATCTGTCTGAGCAATCTCCTGGTGTTTATACATTTGGTCATACATTAATCTGAATTTGATGTCAAGGAAATAAAAATGGAAATTGCCAGCAGATTTGGATTGTTGAGGCATGTTTTCAACTAAAATAAAGGGTTCCCAGGAAGCTTTCAATATAGTGCAAATTCACTCTGAATATTTCCTTTGCGCATTTTGAGGTCCATTATTCATGAAAAACACTCATTTGCTTCCAGCTTTCCTGTTTGTAAAGCTCTCATTGGCTTTGGAAGCCCATGGTAGCATCTGTGAAGTCTGGTCCTAAAGCAATGTACTTGTGATCTTGTAGGCCACATTTTAAATATACTAATACTGAATTGTTTTCTGAACCAAACTTGCAGAAGTGATTCTACTATTAATTTCAATAAATGTACTTAAGTAGTTGCTCAAACTTGCTGATTCATAATTACATAAAGCTGTCCAACCAATCTTCAGCTGCTGCAAATAAATGTGCTTCTGAAGTTTGTGGAACACCTGTGTCTTTCCCTGTAACCTTAAAAATGCATTTATGTGTCATGAGAACTGTTATCTACTATGTGACAGAAAATGACCTGGAACTCTTCCCAGCTGTTTTATTCTGTTTATATCAGGACATTCCAGTTTCTAGAATCAAAAGCACGGTTATGGTTCATAACTGCATTAGTTTAGCCAGCAGATAAACAGCACACAGCTGCTCTCTCATTCCTTCTCTGTGTGGAAGAGAATCGGAAAATGAAAGGAAAAATCATGGGTTGAAATAAAACCAGTTTTAATAGAACAATAAAAGAGGATAAAACAACAATAATAAAAATAATAAAATACATAAACTGATACTCAGCCTGTCCCGGGTAGTAGTCGCAGAATGCGCCCTCTAAGCCGTGACCACCAGGTGGCAAACGCAGCAAGTACAGCACTTCCAGCAGGCGCAGGAGTCACAGCCAGCGCAGGGACCACCGAACGTGGAAACCAACTCAAGCACTGGAAATTGGACACTGGGACTTAATACCAGTCTTCATAACACTACTCATTTATTTAGAGTTACTCAATGTGTGTTTTCAAGACAAGGCTTTAATTTTAATGTTGTCATTGAAGTCCATTGAATTTCACCTGAACCGCCAATGCAAAAAATAAAACTAAGAGCCGATATGAGCTTTTTTGTGACACATTCTGCAAGGATTTATATTACTTTTGCTACAGACAGTGCTACTGATATGAAAGGAATCAGCACCATGAGGGAAAATTAGTAATATGATTGAACTCTCTGTTGAAAAAATGTTCAGTGAAACGTACTATTTTTTCTTACTGCTTAAGGTGCTTTTGCATTTCTGTCTTTTGCCTGGTAATTGTTTGGGTTTTTCTCCTGTCTGTCTTTCCATCTTACATTTTTTTTACTGCCAGTTACATTCTTCAGGGCTCTTGTAGAGCTGTGTTTCTAATGGGTTACATTTTCTGGGCTCACTGGAGTTAAATTGCCTTTGGTTCTGTTTGAGACTGCATTCTGGAACCCTGGAGATTTTAATCTCATTATCAGTGCAATCACTTACACTGAAATGCTTTCCAGTGTTTGCAGTAAGATCAATTGTAGCACTTTAAATACTTCTTCAACCAAAACTTTCTGTATTTTATTGACTTGATAAAGTATCTGTGAATCTCATTCCCACTGAACTGAGGTTTTTAGAGCACCTTGTGGAGAGCTGGGAAGTTTTATTTGAAATTGTAAATATATGGAGAAGTATCTGGAATTAATGTCAAATGGTCATGGAAAGCATTCTGATAAGAAATTCATTGTGCATTGAGGGGTGCCTGCCATTAGGAGGATTGTAAACAGACTGCAGCTGCTCCGCTACTAAAATCTGTTAATTCAGTGTCCACACAAAGCTTATGCGGAAGGGCTTCTGAAATCTGCATGGTGGGTCAGACTATACCGGCTGCAGCTCCACTCCCTCTCCAGCAGCTGGCAAAGCATTTCCACGCACCTTGATTCTGCTTTGTTCCCTACTGTGCCTTCACAAAAATTACCTCCAGCTTCCTTGCAATGCTATGATTACTAGCTGACTCCTAAACATCTGTATGTTGAGCAGTCTTGCTTTACAGCTTTCTTATGTGTCAAAGTAACTATTTCTCATTCATATAATTTCTGTTTAGATTTCTGAAATATGCCTGTCTAGGCCCTAGTGCCAGACTTCTGCAAATACATGTGTAATATATCCCTTAAACTTTGCAATATTCTTTCAAATCCCACATTTGTCAAAACATTTCTTATTCATAGTTGATCCAGCTGTGAATTTCAGTCTCCCTGTTGTCCCATGCTACCTTCATTTAAAAAATTTTTGCTATTTTTTCATTTTTTCCATTTTTATTTTCTTAAGGCCAAACCTTGTCCTCATTTGGTTTTACTACTTGCCCTACCTCATGCCTTATTTTATTGTCCTTGGTAAAGTCATTTATCTCTTCTTGTTTCAATTTCCCATCCTTACAGTTGGGCTAAAACTACTTTCAGAGTCACAGTGGAGGCACAATTATGAGTTTATTAAAGATGAGGACAACTAAGATTGTATGGTTATGCAAATACTTGTCACTGATAAAGAATTCTGATTTTCCCCATAAGTTTCTTGACAAGGTAATGCTAAGCTATTCCAGCTTCTCACTCACTTTCTAGTGACACTGGGAGTAAGGACTGTTTGGCTAGGTCATGGTTCTTGCAACAGAAAGTGTGAAGGTACTGTACTCAGTCTTTCTGATTCGCCTGTAACAAAGCTACAGCGTAAGGACAAGTAGCCCATGATCAAGACACACTGGTCATCTCATGTATAAACTCCTGTCCTGGACAACAGCCAACTTATGAAACTAATACAGTGGTCAGCACAAGAACCTGGTGAGACTGAGGACAATCATGTAATTCCTTTACATTCTTTGGTTGATATCCAGTGAGGAGATACACCATCAGGCCAAGAACTGAGAACACCGATTTAAACAGAGTTACTCCCTTGCATGTATAATCAGACTCTGTCCTGGTTATGATTGTGGAAATACAGAACAGGTTCTCTGAACCTGGTCTTTACACAGGCCTAAGCTGAGTACAGAATTTGGCTGGGTTTCTTTGTCCAGGAGCACTTCCTCTAGGGGCTACACCACTGTGAGGAAATAAGTAACTAAACACTTCCTTGTGGGTCTCTCAACAAGACTTCCCACTCTGAACAGATTTCCTTATGTTTCCCCAGAGGTCTTTAAACACTTTTTTCTTACCTCCTATACTGTAATATTGTGCATAGCTACGACTCCCTTTCTGTATTTATTTTTTGTCATTACTATGCCCCTCTGAGGTGGCTGATTGTGAGTTATAAACTATTTCATATTGTTTTCTAAAACATGCAGCCCTTGCTTTTAAAGATCTTTTCCACTGACCAGGGTTTAATATGTTACCAGGTAAAGTGCTTGTTTTCTATTTGATTTGTGATTAGAAATAGACAAGCCAATAAAACCTCAAAACAGGCATGCACTTGGCTCAGGCTGCTTGGCATTTGTTCAGCCTACGTAGCTAACTCACAAAAAAAGCCAGTCCAGAGAGGTTATTTTACCATTAGTTCCTGGCAGCCAGGGTGGCCTTACAAAGCATCTTGTACATATTCCTTTTCATATGTATAAGATCAGCTTGCAGGGTCATTTTAAGCTTTGGCTCTGGTTCAGACCAGCATCTTAACATTGTAATCAAAGTATCTGGCTTGGACCAGTAATAGGCTATGATTTTATATATTGTCTGCATAAGGAAATTAAAACATCTCAAATACAGAAATTCAGACTGATGATATATTTAAAAGGCACTATGGTTTCCCTTACATCCAGTAATATTAGCTGTTTCAGCTAGTCGATTTTTTGAAGCATTTGAAAACAAAGCTTATGTAAAAGTCAGTCCATATATATGGGTCACAAAATTCAAACTTCAAATGGAAATTTAAAACAGCTGTGTTTGGGACACTGAAGACAATTCAGTGTGTCCAAATGAGCTGCGAAACAGTCTCCTTTTTTTTTTCACAAAAGACATATCTGCCTTGTGTAAGAAAATAATACAGAAAGGCAGCAGTTCCTTCCAACTGTGTGTGGAATCACCAACAGTATAGCTATGAAATACGGCTCTTGTTAGGTCAGGTGCACTGCTGTGCTAACATAGCAAAGCTGCTTCCAGAATTAGCTGTGTATTGAGCTGACATGTTGACTCACATTCCATCTAAGTCAGGGATCTCGGATCTGTACATCACTCTTCACACCATGATGCAGGTACGTCTAAAGGTGTCTGAAGGTTTCTGAACGTAGGAACTGGTCCATACTGGGAAGCCTACGGCTATATTATTTGTTTCAGCAGACATAAAATATGCAAGCACTTTTAGCATTGCGGTAGCTGATTACACAAACCTTTTGGTAGTTAAATACCCTCACAAACACAACCCAAATGTCTTTCATATTCCCGCAGCTGTACAATTATTCCATGGTAAACCCTGTTTTAGCAGTACTGGATAGTACTACTATAAAATTGTCTTCATCTTTATACCTCTGCCGTTATTTCAGCCAGGGGCTTTGCACTTCCATATGGATGTCATTGCATCCATCTGCCATAATGAAATGATAGAATGTTTATATTAACTGTTAATCCAAAATGAAGAAAATAGTTGCACTGGTTCATCATTTAACCAGCTCAAGACTGTTCTCAGATTCTGCTCCTGTCAGCCGAAGATTGTATGCTAAATTTGTGAAACTGACAGATTTTTAAATGGCTGCAATTGCATCATTATCCCTTCAGCTTGAATACAAATGCTATTTTTAATTTCTTTCATTGTTGTTTAAAAATCAACATTGCTTCACAACCAATGCATATTAAACAACTCCCTTTTCCATATTTGAGCCTGAATTTGCAGATGTTTCTAAGTAATCATTACTCAATTGATTGGTCTCAGTTAAGTAGTTAAAAAGACTATTGGAATGAATAAAGTAGAATCATCTCCACTGAAAAACCTTGTGATTATTCAGTCCTGTCTAAAGTCAAATGGAAACTGTTTTTTCTCCAAATACTTAAGAAATAAAATCAGCATAGAAGAATTGCAGAGGACTATCCAGCTCTATTCTTTCTTGTAGAATCCCGAGTTAGAGAGATGAACGTAGACTGTGAGTCTGTGCTGGAAAACTCACCCATTTAAAGGGTTCAGGAAAACTGAATTGTCTCACTGGTATCTGTTAAGAATAAATTGATTTTCCAGTTACTGATACTTCTTCATCTTATTCTCAGCTGTGGCACAATCTAGAACTTTTGAAGAAAATGTCTCACTTCAGTGGAAGACTTTTTTTTCTCTCTTCTTTCCAGTTTCTTCCATGGATGAAAATTAAAAATCTACCAACCCTAATCACACAGTGTAGTGGAGGCTCTTTAATTCTTGGGCACCAAGTCCCTTCCTAAGCAGGCTGGATATCACCAGCTGTATTAAAGCTACTATTAAAAGCTTAATAGCTACTCTGTTTGCCTAGGGTCTTACTAAAACTTCTCTTTTTGAGTTGGCCTGAGTATGAAAGCTGTTCTGCTCATCTACACTCTGATTCTAGTAGAACAAAAATGTCAAAGATACCATAAAGTAGAACAACTATTAAAATGATTATAGTTTTGTGGCTTTCAAGAAAAATACCTCAAGCTTCAGAAAAGACTTTGGTTTCTTGACTTTAACATAAAACCAATCAGGAACATAGAGAGGCAGACTTCTTGGAGACAAGAGATGTTTGCTCTTTCTTGTCTGATTTGTTCTCTTTTAAAGTACATATATTTGATGTTGCCTAAAAGAACCCTTCCTTTCTCAGAAAGCAGTAGATCAGGAGGAAGAAAAAGCCTGTGGATGCTCTTTTCAGAAGGACCCTGACAATCTGTCTATCTTTCTTGCACGTATGAAGCTTTAAAGTTACTGGAATAATCTTTGACGGGTTTATGGGCTCAGCAGGAGTTCCTGTGCATACCGGTTCGCTGGGTAGCCCAATGCAGGGAGACTAACTGAAGATATGTGAGATGCTGGATCTGCACGCTGCAATTTTTAAACACGGATATTCATATACCTGAGGAGTTAATGTCAGTAATTTTCAGATTACGTTGTAACTCGTGGAACTTTTACAAATAGTATTCACTCTTTTGAGTAATTAAGTACTGATTTTATTCATCTGGGCTAACAACACTTGTCAGAAAAATAAGATACAGCTCGGTAGTTTTGAAGTGACTATTGAGTTAGAATTTCTGTAATATGCGTTTTTCGTACCCGAGAGAAAAGAGAGAAGATAGGAACCGGTGGATATTCAGGAGGCTTCTGGAGAGGTCAAATGAGGACAGCAGCGCAATGACTCCATGCGCCATCCCATGGTGGAATCTGGAACGCCCAGGGAGGGAGTTTCGCTTGGATGTAGAGCTGGGAGAGGATCGCCGCGTTGACCGTCGAGCTATTGAGTCGTAATCGTAATCAGAAAAGTCATCGAAAACATGATTATCGAACCGATAGAAACACTTTTTCTCGCGGTTTTACTGTGGGCAGTGTGGGGCTGTTTCGTGACTGCCGGGAAGCGCTCATCTCATAAGCATCGGCCCCGCGGGTCAGCCGCGGGCGGTAAATCGCTTCTAGCTCCTCACGGGCACGTTCCCGCGGCAGGAATCGGCGCGTTACCTCGCGGGACACGGGGATCGCTGAGGCGGTAACTCTTGTTTTAAAAGAGCATCAGCGCGCTCGCAGCAGGAGCAGCAGCCGGTGCCACGGGGATCGCTCCAACACCCGCGGCGTCCTCTCCCGCCCGTCGTCACCTGCCGTACCGGGGCGGCCAGGGCATTTCTTTCGCCTCTTTTTCCCCTTCGTATTTTCGAGAGGGTTTATCGGGGGGAGGGGTGTGCTTTTAAGAGACAGGGCACGAGGCGCGGGCTGAAGGTCTGGGGAGGATGCTCCTTGTCCTTAACCTCTGCCCCGTGCGGACAGGGGGTCTCTCCGAGAGGACCGCGTTCCCCGCTTCTCTTTTGTCCCTCGCTCAGGTTCGCTGCCCTTCACGCCCCCCGCCCTCCTCTACCCCTCAACCTGTTGCGGGCGGGGCGGGGCGGGGCCGGGCGGAGGGTCTCGCGCCGCCCCGCCACTCGGGCCGAGCCCCCGCCCGCCGCTCCGTCCGCGCCTCGGTGTCAGCCGGGCGGGCCGCGCCGCGCACGCGCGCAGCCACCGCCGCCGGGGCCGCGCAGAGCGCTGGGGCCGCCCGCGGGCTCGGCGCGGGGCGAGGGAGGAGGAGGAGGAGGAGGAAGAAGAGGAGGAGGAGAAGAAGGAGGAGGAGGAGGAGGGGAGGAGGGGGAAGGGGAAGGGGAGATGTCCGCTCCTCCGCTCGCCCGCCGTCGCCTCCGCATCTTCATGAATTAACGCCGCGGGGTGGGGGCGGGGGACAGGACCGAGTGTCCCGGCGGCACCGGCGACCCAGGCATGGCCGGCTCGGTGAGTACCGTCGCCCGCCGGGAAGGGCTCGGCGCGGCGCAGCGGGGAGTTTCTCCTCGCCTGCGGCTTTCCCCGCGCCCCCGCCGCTGCCGGAGCCCGCACGCACCCGTCCGGGGGGAGGCGGCGGGTGTCGCCGCGGCCACGTTCCTGTCGCCGCGCTGGGATGGGACGCGCTGCGAACCTGACAGCGGCGCCCGGCTGCGAGACCGCGCTGGCGACGGGGCTGCTTTTCGCCCTCGCCTGCGGGGCCGGTGTTTTTCTTTCTTTTTTTTTTTTTTAGATTTATTTATTTTTACATATTTGTGGTGCCTTTCTGTTTGGTTCCCCTCGCCGGGTTTGTCGGTACCGCCGTGCCGGTGTGTCCCGGGGCGCTCAGCGGGCGCTCCCCGCCTCTCCCTTCGCAGTGCGCCGTCCAGGTGAAGCTGGAGCTGGGACACCGAGCCCAGGTCAGGAGGAAACCCACCGTGGAGGGCTTCACCCACGACTGGATCGTGTTCGTCAGAGGGCCGGAGCACAGCAACATTCAGCACTTTGTGGAGAAAGTCGTCTTTCACCTGCACGAGAGCTTCCCCAGGCCGAAAAGAGGTGGGTAGGGTGGCAGGAGACGGACTCTTCCCGGCCGGCGCGGAGCGGGCGCAGCCGGCGGGGTCCGTGCCGCTCTCCGCGGAGAACAAAAGCGGCCGTCAGTGCGGTGGCGGCTGCCGGGGGCCCTTCTCCCGCCTCCCGTGGGCTGCCCGGAGCCGGCGGACTCCGTTCTGCCCCGGCCGCGGTGTCGGGGACGCGCGCTGGCGGCTGCCCGAGCCCCGGTACCCCGCGCCGGCCCTGGGTCGGGGTCCCGGTCCCGCTCCTGCCGGGCGCTCCCGGCCGGTGCCGCGGGGTCGGTCGCACCGGAGGTCTCTGCCCACGTGTTGCTTTCTTCTGTCTGGCGTGGCTTTCTCCCGACGTGCTACTGCACGACTGACTAGAACGGGGGTGTCGGGAAACGCGTTCCTGCTCCGATTTTGGTAACTTCCATTTGGACTCGAACCAGCACTTTGCTTTTCGATTAGTTCTCTGGTTCCTCATTATCGGGGCTTTACCCTTTCCCCAAGTGCGTGAAAACATCTCGAAAGATGTGTGTGTGTGTGGTACATGTGTAGCCACGTAAGTTGGGCTGGTAGAGGTGCGAGAAGCCTTTTGTTTTCGGATCTAAATCCTAAGTCCTTACTGTCCTGATTATCGTAGTTGGATTAGTAGAGGTAACAGTCAAAATGAAAGAAGTGAGCAGGTTTATTTATCTGTGCAGACACAATGAATAGTAGTTATCTTTCTTTTCATACATAATCTTTATTGGCATCTAGAACCCCTGCAGTTCCTTAGGACAATGTCATCATAAATCCTGTGTGCTTAGAGGTAGTTGCAGAGAAAATTGAATGTTCAGGGAACAAAAGCCAGGAAATTTTTCAGTGTTGAGATAAAAAAGACTTTTTTTTTGTGATAATGTGAAAACGTAATGTTTTGATTTAATTTTTCTTAGTTTGAAGGTTCCAAGATGTGACTTCTTTTGCATAAATTGTTGTACTTATTTATTTTCCTTCATCTAAGCAACAGAGCGTAGGATTTGCAATATTTCAGCTGCTGAGATTATATTCTACATTTTAGGCTATTAACTCCCTTTTATTACCACAAAATCGGTAAATTTTTAACTCTTCTGTACACCAGTGCAGTACTACACAGTTTTTAGTGGACTGTATGTAGTAGCGTAGTGTTTCTGATGAATTAAATTGCCCAGATCGCTCTGTGGAGTCTTCCTCCTGCATTCTTTTATTTCTTTGATGGAAAAACGTGACTTTAAGTCTAAAAATGTTTGTCAGAGAAGCTCCTAAGAACAGGTCTGAGTGGTCTAAGGTCAGATTGTACTATCAGTATTCATTGAATTAGATGTTGTATTGAAGTTGGTGGTAGAAAGTATATTTCATTCCTTGAAGCCCTTCCTGCATAAGGTGTGTTTGTGATGCTCTCTGTTTTTATTATCCTTTATTTATTTATTTGCTTGTTTTCTGGCCTCAGGGAGCATGATGCTGCAGCCCAGACTTGGGGTTTGGTTGCTAGGTGTGATGTGGAGCTTGCTAATAAGAATGTATTTTAGGGGTTTCACAAGCGTAAGATGTGTGGTTTGCTGTTGGGAATGCTTTGTGTCTCCAGCTGCTGAGTTTAGTTGTTCAGCCATTTAAGCCATTGTTTTAAAGTGTTTATTTCAGGATTTCATTTGTATGCATCATTTTCATGGTGTGGCAACTGCTGGGAAAGATGCCAGCTTGTGTAGCCCAGGAGGCGACTGTGATCGTACATGACTTGGATTGTAGGTGAACACTGCAGCCATTCCCATCCAGCATCGCTCAGGCTCAGGTGGCAATGGCTCCATTGACTTCTGGGTTTTGCTTAGCCTCCTAAAACTCAAGAAAAGGATGAAAAATAGATGCTGAAGAAATTTCAGGCCCCTGAAATCCGATTGGGAAAGATGAGCGCTGTGCTGCCGAGTGGGATCTGTGTATGAATTACCTAGCACACTCTCTGGTGTTCAGGAGTGCTTAAAAGAGTGGTGGTGATGAGTGCCTTGTAAATGCGAACATTTTATTTGTCTGATTTACAAATACCATTGATACTTTTGACAAAAATATTCTAGGTTTTCTTGACTCTGTAAATCAGTGCTGTTAGTTTGATGTGACATCAGATAGCCTTCAGGGTGTTTTTTTAAGTGGTGCATGTTTAATAGAAATTATATGCTTTCTTGTAGTGTTAGTCAAACTGTTTTCCATCGCCATCTCTGAAGTTATGTACTTTGTTATTTTATTTTATGGTAACTTACTGCTTGGAGATACGTGGTAAGTTCTCAAACTAATCCTGAGCCATGGGTTTAGCAAGGTGAAGAAGGTGTACAGTATTAATCATAAACAAATACTAGTATACTTACTAGCCATAATTACACTTACCTCTCTGGTAAGTGATTTTTTTTTTTTTTAATTGCTGCATTCATGCTGTGCATAGCTACTGTAACATGTATGTTTGCTAGGAGAAGTTTTAATTCGTTAAGTCTATCCATAGGGCTCACAGATCAATTTGAAAATAGTAAATGAATAGTCTTGTTGTAGGTGGTGTTAGCTCTTAATTTGTTTATGTTGGTAGAAGAGGCATAGTCATTCCAAACACCAAGGGAGTCAAGGGAGATGAATTATTTTCAGTGCATTTGCTTTGCATGTTTTTAAGAATAGCTGGATAAATTGTCACTTTGCTGGTTACAGCTCTGGCTTTGTTTCTCTCTTCTGCCTAAACTAAAGATCTTGGAAATACTAGAGGTTTGTGGCGAGTGTGCAAAGGTGTGTCCAAGCGTTTGTTCCACTCATGCTTGTGGCAGAGCAAGTAGGGTCCTGTGCCCAAAAGTTGCATTGGTGTTAAGGTGGAAACAGAGCTAGGAGCACTGTTCAGTCATTGGAGTGCGGAACAGATTGGTTTGTGTGTCTAGTAGGATTGGAAGGTAATGGTGACTAACAGGGAACAACAGAGTGTAAATAAGCTTTAGTGACCTGCTTCATCTTTCATTGTCTCACCTTAAAAACTCGAGCTTGGCAGCAGTTTTATGTTTTGTGTTTGCCTTAGGGTGACTGAGTGCTTTCTTTTATCCTTGAATGGTGGAGGCATTCGCAGTGGCTGATTCCCCGTACTTCCTTCCATTTAATAGCCTGCTTCTGCCGTCTGACTTTCTTGAGTGGTTTTGGGTGGGACACAGGTAGATGGGGATGGATGGTGGGGCACAACTGTAGGACTGTTTGTCAGGTTAAAGAAAGTAGACCTGTGGCCAAAATCAGTTCTGAGTAGAGTTTGCAAAACAAGAGCACCCTAAAATAATCATGCAATCACAAGTACTAATGTTGTCAGATCTGTCGAATCTTGTGTATTTTTGTGATGCTGATGTAAACTGCTTAAGAGAAGACATGGAGAAGTTCTAAGATTGTCACTTAATTTCAAAGCATGTGTTGCCTAACTTTGACGTGAAGAAAATAGTACTGTGTGTGCAGTATTTTGAAGCATGTCTGTGAAACAAGTTTTATCACCAGGTTATGGTTACTTTTGGTCTACTGCGAGACTTCCCCCGAAAGCAGAGCTGTTGCTCTTGTCTGATAATGCATTTTGTTATTTGTTTAGATGCTAAGCGGTGCAGAAATAGTTTTTTCCTTTTATCTAGCGAATGTTGGTACCCAGCAACAGTAGTCCAACTTTCTATTTATCTTGCACTAACTTGGCCAACTGAAATACTGTATCTCTTGTGTTTTGGGGACATTATTATGCATTGTGTGCAGAGACTTGCTCCTCAAATACTGTGTTAAGTTTTGGGCCCCTCACTGTAAGAAAGATACTGAGGTCTTGGAGTGCATCCAGAGAAGAGCAGCAAAGCTGGTGAAGGGGCTGGAGAGCAAGTGTTATAAGGAGCAGCTGAGGGAACTGGGGTTGTTTAGGTTGGAGGAGAGGAGGCTGAGGCGAGACCGTATTGCTCTCTACAACTACCTGAAAGGAGTTTGCAGAGAGGTGGGCGTTGGTCTCTTCTCCCAAGCGATAGGTGATAGGACAGGAGGGAATGTCCTTAAGCTGCGTCAGGGGAAGTTTAGATGGGACATTAGGAAAAATTTCTTCACAGAAGGGCTTGTCAGGCACTAGCAGAGGCTGTCCAGGGAGGTGGTTGAGTCACCATTCCTGGAGGTATTTAAAAGGTGGGGAGATGAAGTGCTTAGGGATATGGCTTGGTAGTGGACAGGTACAGTTGGAGCTGGTGGTCTCCAAGGTCTTTTCCAGCCTAAAGATTCAATGACTCTATATCTGTGTCAAAAACTACGTTGTAACCAATATGGCCTGTGGTCAGATTTCCATTAATCAGTGGTGCATTTTGACAAACCATATTTTTCTCATGAAGAAGGACTGGACTAATATTTCTGTGATAATAATTTAATCAATATTAAAATGGCAGTTTGGATGCTGGAATGTTGTAATTATAAGAGTAGTAGGTGTTGCTTTCCTCTGAGGAGAGCAATGCTTACTGCATCTTGTAGTTCAGTTAAAGTCATCAGGCAAGGTGATGGAATTGGAGCTGCTTGTTATTCACTCTAGGATGGACCAAGCTGTAACGTTCTGCTAGAAAAGTCCACATTTCCAATACTGGTTGTTTTTGTTATGGTTATCCTAGTGCAGAATGAGACTTTAGTGGACCATAACGTTTTGAAATAGGTTTAGCTACTGCAAATGGTGTTGATAACTACCTCCTAGTAGACACATTCTTTCTCTTCTCCTGGGAAAGCTTTTCCAGTTTTGTTCCCGCTATTCAGTTAGGTGGTTTTTCTGAATAGTCTCCCTTAGAAAAGTAACAAAATCTTCCCTTCAGAATACGTTGTGTTGTAGGAGTCTGGTAAGGGGAAGAAGCACTAAAAGGTGCAGTCCTCTTATCACTGGCGTTTTTTAATTCTTTACTTGTTTGGGTTTTATTTATTTATTTTAAGATAACTATTTTTGGGCCACAGCAAGACAAGAATCTTTTGGCACAGGAAGTGTGGCATGAAGGGCAGTGGTGGTGTGGGGTGTGTTTTTGTGTTTTTTTCTGGTGTGGTGGAGGAAGCTGCTTTGCAAGCCCACGCATACCCATGGGCTGACTTCAGTTCTGGTGCCTCACAGTGCATGGTGACACACACGGTGTGAGCAGCACCCAGTTTTTCTCTTTCACCCTTAGTGCAGAACAGTGCAGTTGCAAAGTGGAAAATTGTTCAGTTTGCTTGTAAGCTTTTCTAGGGAGAACGTATTTGCAAATAAGCCCTAATATAGTATGCAATTTTATTTAGAAAGGGGAGACTTTTTAATTAAAAATCTCATGGTTTTTTTTGTGCCCTGTACACTACCTTGAAATGAAAAAATAACAATCAATTTTTTCTTCTGTGTATTTAGATTCATTGTACAAAAACTGAACTAGGCTGAATTAATCAGTTGCTAAACTTGTTATTGTCATATTGATGCAGTTTCAAGATGTGGATAGGCTCCTCTATAGAAATGTTTTGTTCTGCTGCTTTAAAGGAATCTTTAAATTTAGATAAAACTTTCATGGTGGCATTTTAATCCTCTTGTGAAATCACTTCGCATAGTATATTTAAAAACAGTCTCTGGTGGTCTATATTTTGGCTGTAGAAATGCTTAATGAAGATTCCTAAAAGTATTTATTGATAATATGCCGGCCAAGAAAATCAGTGAAGTGTCTTAGAATGAATTTTGATTAAGAAAAATGATGCAGTAGTCCCCTGTGGTCTACTTTTTTTTTTTTTAATTTGCTTTTCAAATATTTTGCTATGTTTGAAGGCACATTAGAGGAAGGGAAAGTAGATCCTCTATCTTTCCATCTGTTCCTAGTCTTATTTTATTAATGTGTTGATGACAATGCTAATGATTCTGCTTTTAGTAGCTTGCATGTTGTCTTGTGAAATTTTGGAGATGGTAGCTAAACAGTATTATCTTATTCACTGCTCTTGCTTCTCCTCCTCCCCACTTTCATTTTCCTGAGATATCTCTCTCTTTATGCCTGCTCCATTTAAAGTCAACGAGAAAATCTATTAATTTTAGGAAACTAAGTTATGTGAGGCTAGGGACCCACAAGCAGAATATTACCATATGATGCAAGTTTTCCCTTTGTACCAGCTAGTGCAGGCAGATGGTCAAAATCAATAAAGAGGCAGTTTCCCGCTGTACGTTTTAGTAGGTTATTTAGCCACGCTTGTAGCAGCTTAGGTTAATTGTAGCTCTGTCTTGTGTTTTGGTGCTTTTTTTCCCCTCTTAAATTTTGCCTAAGCCTAACCCTCTAATTAAGATAAACATGATGGGGGAATTTCTCTCTCCATCTGTCTTACAGATACAGGTTTGATACTGCATGTTTTAGGGCAGGTGTTGCTATTTTAGTTGCAAACCAGTTGTGTTGTTTGGCATAGATTTCCTTATCAGTGGATTTCAGCTGCGGCCAAATGAAACTTATAATGCCTAGTGAAGATTTCATTTGTTTAACAGGAAACTCTTGAGACTTAATGTTGTTGTTAATAAGAGGCTGAATAGCTTTGAGAGTACATAGGTGTTTTCAAGTGCACTTTCTAATTCAGCCCAAGGCAAATCACAAGGGCATTTCTCAGCTTTCTTTTTCAAAGAGAGTGAGAAGTGTTTGAAAATAGGAAGGCTATCAAGTTTCCCTTTTACATGAGTGCTATCAGTAAGTAATTGGTGGCTTTGGTAAGATACTACCTGTATGGGAAAACCCGTTTCTAATAAATAACTTTCTCTCCATGATTCCTCTCTAAAAATGATCTCTTCCTTATCAGTGCTTACACTTAGTTAGAAATATACATTGTAACAAGAAATTGATTCCCGGATTGGGCAGTATACATGTTTTGATAGTATACAAATCTGATGATCAGTTTCCATCAGAAATTATTTGATTTCAGTCAAGACTTGCATTGTATTCAGCTGAAATGTATTTAAATGCAGACGTGTGACAATGGGCTTTTAATGCTTGCTCAAGGTGTGTAGAGACCGTACAGAAATGACAAAACGTAAATATCAAGGCTGCTGCATCCACCAATGCCACAAACTTACAGTTTAATTTAAAGTTTATTGCACCTTTTTTTTTTGTGTGTGTGTGTGTGATTTAACTGTGGGGTTTGTGTTCAGCATGTGATTTTCAGTTCTGCATGGGATGTCTAGTTTAGGATAGGTTTCTTCCCCTGCCAATGTGTATCTGGAAGGGCACATGGCTGATTTCTGTCAGAACTGCCAGCTGGTTCTGATTCTCATTTTGTGACTCTTAAAAGATGAACCTAGGTTATTTATTTCACATTATTTATTTTCAAGTTACCTTTGAATAGCATTTAATTGCCCATACAGTATTTTTCATTTTAAGAATATATGATTACCTCTTTCTCAAGTTACAATATTAATACTCTGTGATTGTAAATCATGTAGAATTTAGATGGTAGGAAATTATATGGAGTTACAGGGATATCATACACAAGTTTTTTGGATAGCTGTAGAGTAAAACTCACTTGAAGGACAGAAAATCAGACTGTATGTATGCTCAGCTGTATCAGTTCTTAGTAAGGTGAGGGGGAAAATACCTTAAAATGTTTAAATTGGTAGACATTTAAATTTGTTAGCATTTATTTGCTAACATGAAAACAGCTGGGCTTGGTTGCTATTTGTTGTTGTTACTCTGTTCTGTGCAGCCATTATCCTTAGGAAAAAAAGATATGTAAGAAATATGTAAGCCACATTTACTGTTACAGGTTAGACAATCTGAACTGTACGTATAATTAAGTCTGTTAAGATTTTTCAGTGCTGTATTAGTAAGCTACATAAGCTTGGGAATTTGATTTGTTTTGTTTTTCTTTGTATGTGTTCAGGGTATGAGGGCTGTATTTGTAACAGTGTTACGCAGTGTGGTTAGGTGTGTTTGGTTTGGGTTTTTGGTTGTTTTCTAATTCAGGTTTGGGGTGTTAAAGTGTTGGAGAGGGTAATTCTGTCCTTTGTTCTCTTAAAATCTGTGGAAAAGACTGACAAACTTATATTTGCAACCTGCAAAGCGTGTTGATAATGGTTGCAGTAGGTGTGCAAAGCACAGATTAATTTATAAAGGTTTGATCCAGAATTAAGCATGTAGGCTGCTGCACTTTGACTACATTAATTTTTCTAAGATTGTTATGATGGACATGTGTACTTCTAAACCAGCAGAATTTAGTTCATGTGCAACCATTCTGTTTCTTTCCTTCCCAGCAGTGATTGATAGGCATATATGAAAACAAAGGAATGGCCGTGTTATAGCGCTTTGATATATTTGCATGAAAGTCATGGTTTCTCATCTTGTTACAAAACACTTCAAACTCTAATTGAAAATGTTTGCTTTTTGTGTGGTTGTTGGCTTTTTGCTATGCTTTTTAGTACTTAAAAGAGAGGAAGAACAGACTGGTTTTGAAAATATTTATATGCTTACTTTAATCTCTGTACGGGAATTAATTTTAAGCTTAAATGTGTTATCTTGCCTACTATTAAAGGATAAATTGTAAAAATTGATATTTTAGTTGTGTAGAAAATAACTTCAATTATACACTGCTGGGTAAAATGTCTTGTTCAGTACAAGTTAAAAAAAAACTTAAGTTGTTAACTCTTCTAGGGTGCCATTTATTTAAACAATGCTAGTGGACGAGACTGTTACTACCAGGCAGAGTCAGTCATAAGAGAGTTTCAGTATCCTTGTGATGGTGCTCGTAGGCAGAGCATCAGTGCTTCATGCTCTTCCTTGCTTGGCAGCTACAGGCTTGTATCATGCTATTTATTCTGCACTGGCTCTTTCTCTCTTGAGGAGTTCAGTTATTTTTCTTCAAGATCCCTGGATAAGCCCAATGATGCTGGATGAGTTTGATTTTTAGAATCAGTGGCACACTATAGTGACAGTTCTCAACAGCTGTAACGTCATGTAAATGACAGATGAAATCTTTTAAGTATAATTCAGACCTTTTCTCAGCAGTTGATGCATATGAATTGTGTTTAGATGGCTTCAGTAAGTTGTTCATAATTCTGTGTAGAAAAGCATATGCCTACACGGTAAGATATGTGTATTGCTCATTAGGGTAACTACCAAGATAAGTGTTTCTGTTTTCAGATGGTTATGATAGCAGAGGTTATACTGCAAGCTGCATTATTATACACAACGAACACAACAAAAAAAGTAGAACTGAACAAGAAGTGTGAGGTGTATTAATTTTGCTGAGTGGTTTGTAAGTCTCTGTTAAGAAGTGGGCTGTTGTCATAAAGGACTCCCTTCTAAAGGGAACAGAAGGACCAATATGCAGACCAGAGCTGTTACACAGGGAAGTTTGCATTCCTGGGGCCTCAGTCAGAGCCGTAAAGAAAAAAATTACCAGCTCTGGTCAGGCCCATGGATTATTATCCTCTGTTGATTTTCCAATTAGGTAGTAACAAAATCCCAGTAAGAAATTTGAGAGTAATTAAAAGGGATTTCAGGGCCTTGGGATGTGTGGGGAAAGGTTTAGGGGCACAAGTTGTTTTCTTCTCTGTCATTCCAGCTACTGAGAATGTTGAGGGAATGAATAGGAAGCACTGGGAAATAAATAACTGGCTCTGAATATGTTGTGAGGAGCAAAACTTTGGGTTCTTTGATCATGGGTTGACAGGCGGATCACCAAGCTTGCTGTCTGAGGATGGGGTACACCTGTGTGTAAAAAGCTAGCAGGGCTCATTAATAAAGCTTGACATTAGATGTAATGGGGGAGGGGAACATAACCAGACTTGATTGAAGAAAGACCTGGGAATGGCACTCCATTTTCTGTGGGAGGATGTGCCGGCAAAGACCCTTGGTCTGCCATCTCACAGGCAGTGAGGAATAGCACTTCAAATGGCACTACAGAAGGGTTATATAATTCAGTGAGTAGTCGCTTAGGAATTAAGATTATTCCCCTTAGGAATGTAGTGGGATCAACAGCCCAGCTGAGGTGCATCTACACCAATGCACACAGCATGGTCAGTAAACAAGAGGAGCTAGAAGTTATATTGTGGTCCTCCTGTTTTGTAATAATTGCCATTGTGGAAATGTGGTGGGATGACTCGCATAGCTGGAGTGCTGCTATGGATGGCTGCAGACCCTTCAGCCAGGATGGGTGAGGAAGTAGAAGTGGTGGGGTAGTCATCTATGTTAGAGAATTTCCACAGCCTCAAACTCATTGATAGTGATGGTAGGGTTGAATGTCTATGGTTGAAAATAAAAAAAAAAAATCAAACCCTAATAAGGCAGATACTGTGGTGGGAGTATACTATAGACCACCCATCCAGAATGAGGAGGCTGATGAGTTATTCTATAAGCAACTGGGGGAAGTCTTGTGATTGCTAGCCCTTGTCCATATGGGAGACAAGGATTGAGTACTCTTTAAGAAGGAATTCCTGGTGGCACAAGAGCAAGCCGTCCATGTGTGCCGGAAGATGAGCTGGTGGGGAAGGAAACTGGTCTGGCTGAGCAGAGACCTCTAGGTGAAAGCTGGGGAAAAGGTGGAAAATATATGAGCTTTGGAGGAAGGGGTGGGCATCTCAGGACTACAGAGAGGAAGTGAGATCATGTAGAGGGAAAAGGAGAGAGGCTAAAGCCCAACTAGGCCTTAAACTGGCCCATTCTGTGAAAGATTATAAAAAAATCCTTCTACAAATATACCAGCAACAAAAGAATGACCAAGGAGAATCTCCATCCTTTACTTGGATGCACGGCGAACAAAAGTGACAAAGGGTGAGAATAAAGCTGAGGTACTTAATGCCTTCTTTGCCTCAGTCTTTAATAGTAGGTAAGATAGTCCCTGGGTACTCAACCTCGTGACCCAGTAGACAGGGAGGACAAAGCTCCCTTGACCTAAGAGGAAATGGTTAGAGACCTACTAGGTAAATTAGGCGTTCATAAGTCTGTGGGGCCAGATTGGATCCATCCAAGGCTGTTACGGGAGCTGGTAGAGGTGCTTGCCAAACCTCTTTCCGTCATCTACCAGCAGTCCTAGCTGACTGGGGAAGTTCCACTTGACTGGAGGTTGGCAAATGTGATGCCCATTTACAAGTAATGCTGAGGGGAAGATCCAGGAAACTACTGGCCTGTCAGTCTGATCTCAGTGTGAGGGAAGATCATGGAGCGGATCATCTTGTGTTCTGTCACACATCACATTCAAGACAACCAGGTGGTCAGGCCCTGTCAGCATAGGTTTATGAAAGGAAGGTCCACTTAATGAATGATGGAAAGGCTGTGCATATAGTGTACCTGGACTTTAGTAAAGCCTTTGACATCGTTTCTCATGGTGTCCTACTTGAGAAACTGTCTTCCAATGGCAGGACAGGTGCACCCTCTGCTGGGTTAAAAACTGGCTGGGTGGCCGGGCTCAAAGAGTGGTGGTGCATGGAGTTAACTCCAGTTGGAGGCTGGTCACAAGTGGGGTTCCCCAGGGCTCAGTGCGGGGTCCAGTCCTGTTCAATGTCTTTATCAATAACCTGGATGAGGGGATTGAATGTACCCTTAGTAAGTTCGTGAATGACGCTAAGCTGGGAGGAAGCGTTGATCTGCTGGAGGGTAGGGAGGCTCTTCAAAGGGATCTGAACAGGCTGGATTGATGAGCTGAGGCCAGAGTGATGGGGTTCAACAAGGCCAAATGCCGGGTCCTGTAGTTGGGGCACAACCGCCCCATGTAGTGCTACAGACTTGGGAAAGAGTGGCTGGAAAGCTGCCTGTAGGAGAACAGATTGAGGTTGTTGGTTGACAGCTGATTGAACATAAGCCAGCAGTGTGCCCCAGTGGCCAATAGCATCTTGGCTTGTATCAGAAACAGTGTGACCAGCAGGACCAGGGAAGTGGTGAGGCTGCACCTCAAATACTGTGTTAAGTTTTGGGCCCCTTACTATAAGAAGGACATTCAGGTCCTGGCGTGCATCCAGAGCAAAGCAACAAAGCTAGTGAAGGGGCTGGAGAACAAGTCTAATAAGGAGCAGTTGAGGGAACTGGGGTTGTTTAGCCTGGAGAAGAGGAGGCTGAGGTGAAACCTTATTGCTTTCTACAACTACCGAAAAGGAGTTTGCAGAGAGGTGGGTGTTGGTCTCTTCTCCCAAGCGATAGGTGATAGGACAGGAGGGAATGTCCTTAAGCTGCGTCAGGGGAAGTTTAGATTGGACATTAGGAAAAATTTCTTCACAGAAAGGGTTATCAGGCACTGGCAGAGGCTGCCCAGGGAGGTGGCTGAGTTGCTGCCCAGGGAGGTGGCGGAGTCACCATCCCTGGAGGTGTTTAAAAAGCAAGTAAATAAAGTGCTTAGGGATATGGTTTAGTAGTGGACAGGTACAGTTGGAGTTGAGGATCTCAAAGGTCTTTTCCAACCTAATTATTCTGTGATTCTATAAATTTACTGTTTGTGCCTGTTGCATGGAGAAACCTCCTGATTCCAAGGCGCTGATTTTTTTTCCTGGTTCTAGGTAGAAGGAATGTGAATGTAACACGTGTCTTGAAAAGAGGTGACAGACAAGGTGTTCTGGATTTATAGTCTTGTAAGGGAAGTCAAGGACTTTGTATATTTAAGAGGGAGACACTATTTTACCTTTCACATGCTGCCTTTAAAAGGCAAATGATGCAGGAAAGAATGATGTTGAGATTCAGTTAATACAAAAGTACCTGATACTGTGGGTAAACAGCATTGGACTTGAAGTATTTTATTGAAGCATTTGGTGGAACCATGTAGACAATGGATGTTGAAACCATCACAGCACTAAAATCATGCTTTACTGAAAAGCAGGATAGGTGAATTAAACTTGAAATTTTGTACTCGCTGCATCAGAAAGATGTATACATGTGGAATCATATTAAATTAGTTATTTTTAAGCAGGATGCTGTCTGATGACACGGTCTGTGCTGTCCCAGAGCTCGGAGATTTTATGTCGCTGACTACTGACTGAATATGCACTGCGTTCTAGAGCCCAGCTCCCATCTGTGACAGGCAGTGCATGAGGAAGCATCTAGCAACCTGCTCTCTCATGGATGGGCTAGCAAGAAGACAGGTAGATATCTACTGCCATTGGATAATTGCGTGTGAGATCTATATTAAAGTTTTTTAGGGAATGTGGAGGAAAGCTGTGGAACGTTTTTTCTGTGTTTTAAGAGTGAATGTCAGAAGTATGTATGCAAGTTGTTCCCTAGTAGCTGGCCAGAAGATGAAAATACAGTTGTACTAGTGTACTTACTTGGCCTTGCACAAAACATAAACAGGTAAACTTCAGTTATCTCAAAAATAATGAGAGCTATGTTGAGGAATAGAGACAGGTCTGCTCTCATCTGTGATGTAATTCTGATACTGCTAAGACTTTAAAGATTTATGATGCTGAAGTTTTGTTGCCTGTCTGAAACTAATTTGTCTAAGGTGTCTTTTAAGTAAATGTGTGATTTCTGTCAGTCTGTGAATATTGTAAATATTCTTGTTTGTATGTTGCCAATGTTCTGGAACAGAAAGTTCAGTTTCTTAAGTTTGGTGAGGCTTTTTTTGCCCTTTCAGTTGATCCAGGCTTTAGCCCAATTCTGCGGAGAATTGCTATAATGCCTTCACAACAAGAAGTGTTTTGCCCATAACATATAATCAATTCAGTAATTCATAACACTTAGGCTGATAGAAGCAGCAATGTCATTGCACATCCTTACTATCTGAAGAATAAAGATACTTTAGGAAGTTTGACATTTCAGACTATAAATAATTTTTTTTGAGATTGCTTTTAGTGTGAGAACGAATGTACTCCCTTGCTTAATAAAAAGGCAGCTAGAACGTGTAAGTGTATTCTCTATCTTGTAGTCTTAGCCTCTTCTTTCTGCTCTGTGTAAGTATGGGGAAATAGCAGCCTTTCAACCAGTTTCTATATTTACCTAGCATCCTTTCTTTCAAGAGTATTGGCTTTTACTGTTCTTTAGTGCCTCTTCTTTATAATACTTCCCTAGATACATTGTTTTTTTTTTAATGAAGGAGGCTACTTAGAATTGACTTACAAATGCTGTAAGGTATTTGTGTGTAAATGACTGTGAGGCAACTGCCTTTGACAGTCTTGTGCAGATACACCAAGACCAACCCTTGAACCGAAATCAAACAAGGTAGGCCAGCAATAGTAAAACACTTCAATGTGCTTCTGCAGACATTGCTGTGCTTTCCTAGCACTGCTCTTCCAGTGGGTGGCTGGGTGCACTGTGGGTTGTCCTCTCCATCTTTAACACCATAGAGGCAGTAATGAGAAAGGCTCCTGTACAACAGTGCCCTTATTTTGAGCCTGCTACACTCCTGGGGTGAGTTGGAGAACTCCAGTGAAGTGACAGCAGCTTGTGATCTCCAAACTGGAACTGATTGAGCAGGCTATTCTGTGTGAATCCAGTTACAGCACTTCTGTAGCTAAAACGTGGTAGAGGCAATGATTTTAGTGTGTGGGTAAACTTCAGAAACCCTCCTCAAGCAAAACCACTTATATGCTGGTACACACACACTTTTTACAAATATTGACTGTTTTAGACATGAGACAGCATTTTTGTGGGGGTTCTGTAGCTCTCTAAGGCTTTAAGTTGAGGCGATACATTGCACTTACTATTTTTAAGTGCCTGTGTTTTAGGAAACTGAAGGTATCTGTTGGATGTTGCACTTAGTTAGAGGCTGTCCTTGTACTCTCGAGTACTGCAGTTTTTGGCTCCTCACTATAAGAAAGACATAAAGGTGCTGGAGTGCGTACAGAGAAGGACAACGAAGCTGGTGAAGGGGCTGGAGAACGAGTCTTACGAGGAGCAGCTGAGGGAATTCTGGTTGTTTAGTCTGCAGGAAAGAGGGCTGATGGGAGACCTTATTGCTCCTTCCAGTTTCTTCAAAGGAGGTTGTAGTGAGTTGGATGTAGATTTCTTCTCCCAAATGACTAATGATAGGATGGGAGGAAATGGCCTCAAGTTGCGCCAGGGGAGTTTTAGATTAGGTATTAGGAAAAATTTCTTGACTGAACAAGTGGTGAAGCATTGGAACAGGCTCCCTAGGGAAGTGGTTTGGTCACCATCCCTGGAGGTGTTGAAAAATGGATACATCTGGCACTTAAGGACATGGTTTAGTGGGCATGGTGTTGTTGGGCTGACGGTTAGACTTGATGGTTTTGGAAGTATTTTTCAAACTTAATGGTTCTATGATTCTATTACTTCACAGAAAGGGTTGTCAAGCACTGGAAGAGGCTGCCCAGGACTGAGTCACCATCCCTGGAGGTATTTTAAAGAGGTGTATATATAGCAGTTAGGGACATGGTTTAGTGGTGAGCTTGGCATTGCTAGATTTATGATTGGATTCAATGATCTTCAAGGTCTTTTCCCACCTAAACTATTCTATGATTCTGTGAAAGGTTGAGTCATCCCTCACTGGAAAGTTTATTTTCCAGTTACAAAATTATTTCCAAACAAACTAAATCTCTCTTTTTATTTTACATAGGAAAAAAAGTTAACATTTGACAGAAGTAAGTTGTCAAATAAACTGTGAATGATTTTTGTTTTAATTTTCCTTTTTATTGCCTGGAAACTAAATAGAAATAAAATGGTTTCTATGTAGCATATCTACATAAGGTTACTTCCTTGAATTTTTGATAAAATAAAGGCAAAGTTAAACAGCCATTGCAGATCTTGCAGATTTTGTGTCAAAGGGTTAGTTGTATTAGTCTGCTAATCTTAGTCTGCAGAGATGTTTCCTCACAGCTGTCTTAATGCCTGAGCTGCAATTTTACAGGAGTTTAAATATCCAATAAAGTGCTTATTGATGTATATTGACATTTTAAGTGTACAGTCAGAAATATCAATCAGTGTTTCTGTTGGAATATTTAAATAGTTTTGCTTTCTTTTTTGTTTCTATGAGTAGCTTAGATCTGGGAAGTTGTCAATCTGTTTGTCTAGACAATGGGAAATTTTACATTTTGGATTTAGTTTCTTCTTTCATGGTCTGTCCTGAAGTCTAGATAATAGAAATTTCTTGATTAAAATCTAAACTTGTCTCTGTTCTCTTATTGCATTTTTAGTGATGCATTGTTACGTAACTACTAAGCGAAGCTGTGCATCTGGCATGTAGGCTGTATGTGTGTTCATATGTATTGTAGTTTTAGAGGCCTAACAACCTTTCTTTTTTTTTTAACTTTAAGTTGTTTTGGAATCTAATGCAGTGATTAGATCAGTGTGTTTGCCTTGAGGCTTCAGTCATTTACTGTAAACTCAGAAACTTTATGGAACATTCTTTATTTGAAAATAAAACTATTCAATAAAAGAAAACTGGCATCTGTATCTTTGAAAAACACTGAAGCAAATTAAGGATAGTTAAGACTGCTGTGCAGTCAGGCACTCAAGATAAAGGTTTTTCCTTCTGCCTTCCCTAGGGTGTTGTTTCCTTTCATATATTTCATGCAGCCTGTTGTACTGTAAGTTAATCTCATATGACTGTTCTGTGAACCATTTCTGTAATAATTTTCATAAAGCCAGCATGGGGGCCCAACATTTTAACTGCAAATTAGGGATATAGTGAGTATAAAATGTCTTGAGGCCATAGCCAGGTATGGGGTTAAAAGGGTTTTTGAAAATTTTCCTTGCCAAAGTTCAGAATAGCGAATTCATGAAAAAAAAAACCTAAAAGAATGGGAGGAGGTGGT
Source organism: Phaenicophaeus curvirostris (assembly GCF_032191515.1). Taxonomy (NCBI): domain Eukaryota; kingdom Metazoa; phylum Chordata; class Aves; order Cuculiformes; family Cuculidae; genus Phaenicophaeus; species Phaenicophaeus curvirostris. The sequence continues at coordinate 39,960,911 of NC_091431.1, forward strand.
TATTGGGGAAAGGCATGGATTAAAGATTATTCTTCATTTTTCACTTTGTTGATGGAGTGTTTTCCTTGCTAGAGATCGTCAGGTTGATGCCTATTTCTAAAATGAAGGATTTAAAACTAAATTACGGATTTTGATTTTTTGGGAGGGTACTACTTTTATGCAGCACCAACAGAGTGTATGAATTCCTTTTGTGAGGGAGGGAAAATGTGATATGTGGGTGTGACACTCATTTATACAAACTGGAACTCTAGAATGAAGACTCCATAATTCTAATTTAATACTGACTCTGTGTATGTATATTTGTGTGTGTCTGCTCACAGTAGGAATTGCCAGCAAAAGTTTTTAGCCTTCCACCAAAAACCAGCAGGGACTTAAAATAAACAGAGAGTTTAAAAATGTTTTTGATTTTTTGTGCGTTTTTCAATAAGTGCAAATAATATTACTCTGCTAATGTTTTCCTTGGCCAACGTAGAAGTTTCTCTCATGCAAAGAAATAGTCTTCAGTCTTCTATTAGTTCAGTTTAATCTCTCTTAAACTGTAGGTCTTAAGAGGCAAGAGCATTGCTGGCGTTATTTAAAAGGGTCATAGTGTGTCCCCTTGAGTCTCTTGGAGAAGTTTAATGGATATTGCCAAGTGTGTTGTTACGTCAAGAACTAGCTCCACCTGCTTACTAGAGGGGAGGACCTTTTCATAATATAAGTAGTAACACAAAGATAAAATGCAGCTGTGTAAATCCTCAGGTACCTCTGATAGTTGACTCTCAATATATTTGTCATGCCTACTGGCAGTATCAGTACCTTAAAGGGAAGGGTAATACCTTTGTTTCCTCTGCATGTAGGAAGTTAGGTAGTTTCACTGCTTTCCTTTACTGTTTGATTATTTCCCACCCTTTTCTTTGCCATCATACAAGAAGGGAATAAAAGCTGACTGCTTAAGCAGGAAAATGTGCTTCCCAGCTTACAGTAAAGAGTGGGGAATCAGAGACAGGTGTTGTATGCTCCCAGTCACGCTTTCTGAAGTTGTCTGTCTGCTTTCTGTAAGGCAGTATTGATTTCAACTGTTGCTGTATCTTATTTGTTCATGTTTGTTTTAAGTCACTTTCTTTTCAAACATAATTATCCTAGTGCTAAGATTTTGGTGTTTTCATGTTTGAACATGTGGGAATTGAAATGGATTATTTTCCTTCTGTCTGCTGGAAATTGGATTTTTAGCATTGCCCTAAGATGGCTTTGAAGCCCTACGGGCAAGCTGGAATATCAAAGGGCTACAGGAATTCAGCCATAATGGTTTTATGGCTTGCCAGAAATCAGACCTATTTGTATTGGTAGCATAGACAATAGCTGTGATTTGACAGTTTGGTGCCATTTATATGCACCATAAAAATAATAAAAAAAGTTAAAGGGGTATTTCGGAAGCAGGAACTAAGCTGTAAATGCAAATTGCTACTCCATTTTCTCAAAGGAACAAAAAGGAAATGGGGCTTAGGAAGCTTTTTATTGAAGCAAATTTAACAAGGATCCCGTCTACTTTAAGGGTACTTAATACTATACCTGCACTGTGAAACTGCACATTTGTTTGTTCCTCTAGTACAATATCACATCATACAAAATATACAGATTAAATAGGACTTAATTTTTAATAAGTCATAAGGAAAAATCATACAAAGTTATGCACTGGCATGAGTAATTTACCTAAGTGACCTCACTTCTGGGAAATTCATGTAGTTCATTTTTCCGTTTTGAGTGTAAGCATGATGCCCTTGCTGTCTTCTGGAAGTCTCATTCTGAGTTACTTTTCCAGGTACCATTTAGAACTGAATAGTCAAGTGTGCAGATCTGAAATTCTAGTAGAATACTTTCTTAGTTGCTTGGAGAAGCCCTTTTAGAAAGGGGTTGGCAATCTTATTTGAAAACCAGGGGTGAGGAAACACTGGTATGTATCCCACAAGGGAGGTTTTTGGGTGTTCTGCCACTTTCCAATGTGTTGATAAGCATCTGGTGACAGTAACTTACTTGTATTTGCCTGGCTTTTCCCTTGACTGTACAAAGTACACTGAACATGTGAGTGTGTTTGTGGGATTATCTTAGTGCCTTGTGTAGGGGAGCAATATAGGGAAGAAGTGTTCTCTGAGATACCATTCAGTGGCTGGTGGTAATAGAAAGTTGTGGAAGACCATCTTTTCTTAGATGAAAGCAGCTTTTAAAGATGTATGACTTGGAATCAGCACAAATATCATGTAGGAGAGCCTGTCACTGTCTTTACGTGTCTGAAGAGATGTGGAACTGAGGTCAGTTGGGAAACTAAGAAAACCAATTACTAACTACTGAAAATTTGAGTACTTTACAGCTACAAGTGTATCAAAGCATTAGCATTGCTCAGAGTGAGGGCTGTTGAAGTGGTTAGCATTTAGCTGGCATTACTCTATAAATAAAGCAAAGCATGTTCAAGGTGGTGAAAAGAAGTGCTCCAACTTAAAAAGGGACATTTGAGGCCCAGAAGAATGAGTGACCCATGCCCTGCTCTGAGCATAGCAGAGGCTAGCAATTCCACCCTGGGAACTCTTCATTTTGTTGGATCTGTGTGACCCTGCTGACATAGAAGCTATTTTCGTAGATTAGGCACACCCAATTACTTTGTCCCTGGTCTCTTCTCGTTCTTAAACATCTCTAGGTACCTTAATGTTTGCTAGCATGTGTTATCCTGCACTTGCATCATATAGTTCTTGGGGAGGAGTCTGAAGTGCCTCTGCTCTTATTGTGAGCTCTCAGTGTGTCTGAGATGTTTGGAATGGTAATGGATCCTTGCAAGAAGTCTTGTTTATGCAACTCCTTTTAACATGCTGCTGCTATGTCATTGTTTCCTGTGTAAAGTTTATAGCAAAAAAGGAGTATGATTCCTTTAAAAAAATATGTAAAACAAGATCTTCAGCTGCAGAGAGTGGATTTGCAGCTTGTGAATTTTTCAACCAAGCTAAACTCCTGTCTCGTTAGTCTTACTGTGCTTTAGTTAAGGCTAAAGATACTTTTATGGAGTTGCTCAGCACCTCATTTTCATAGTTGTTCTCTTCTTCCTCTTTATCAGGGACTGCTGGTGCCAGTTATTTATCAACTGTTTTTATTCTTGGAGCTCTGGCGAATGCAATTAGATTCATGCAGACAACAAACCACTTAGTAAGTGTAGTGAAGTGGTATGCCTTAATAGATTTGAGTACAATGTTGCAAAAATGGGTGGCCCACCTGTCCTCTCATCTGTATGCTGATGAAGTTTTCCGTGAGATATTGCTGTGAGTTGGTCCAGCACCCTGATTCAACAGAAGTCAACTTCCAACCCTCTCCTGCTGCTTCTGACTCTGAACTCTGAGAGGTTCACTCTTTGTTTTTTTGCATTTGTTTTTGTTGGTTTGTTTTTGTATGGAAGTATTTAAACTATCTAATAGAATTCTTGACTGGTAATCCTAAATCCCCTAATAAATTTATCAGACTACTTCTTGGGTTTTGTATTTGCAGGAGAAAATTGGAAATGACCAGAAAATGTCTCCTACAGTATTTGACCAAAATGAGGCAGCGTTTTTATGTTCTGTCTCCAGAGACAAGTCTCTCTGCTGTCAGAGATGAAAATTACTACAGCAATACTTGAAGATATGCTGCTTACTTTGAAGCATGCTTTTAAGAGCCTTTATTTGGCACAGTGACACAGTGATGACAGTGTTCATCAGCTGAATGGCTCACTACTTGTGGAGTAGTAGTCTGTCAGTGATGCAGGGACTGAACTCTGCATGCCCAGTTCTGAGAATTCTCTCTTCTACGAGCTTGTAACTTAGTAGGCTTTTACTGCGTTTTGGTTGTAGGTAGACATGTAGCAGTGCAACAGTGCTGTTATTTTGGAATGTCTCTGATAGACTGAATTGGATATAAACTGTTAATTTTTCTTTAAATGTTGATATCTTAGGATAAACAGAAGAGGCCAGCACTGACTCAGGCTGCTTCTCGTGGTTTTGACAGTTGTATACCAGAACTACTGCTTTAACACTTCATAAAGAGGAACTGATCCATGCTGAAGCTTAACTAAACATTAATTTCCCTATGGAAACTGATAAATTGAAAACAGTACAGACTTTTTTCCTAATAGTGAGTATTTTTATTGATAACTTACTGCTTCTTAACTCATGCGATTGGCCTGTGTTTGGTGGAAATCTAAAATTGAGAGGCTCTTAGTTGCTGTAAAGCCTTCACAAAGGAAAAAAATAGGTGCTTGCTTGCTTGCTTCACCATAGAAGAGTGTCTTCCAGATCCAATAAAGTAAAACATATTTTAGTCCTGAATCTGCAGGACATGAAGGCATAGTGCTTCCAGTGCTTCTCCTGGCACTTGTTACGCCATATCAGAGGTACCTAATGAACCTTCCACAGCATTCTAGCTGGGGAGCATGATTGTTAGAAATCATGGGATATTTTTGAGGTTGCTGGGATGGCAGGACTTCAGTGGGCTAGAGTACTGCAAACACTATTGCTTCATATAAACCTGAAGGCTCGTGCCAGTTTATTGGCAAAAATTACTTACTCTTGCCAAACTGAGTAGCAGCAACTGCTGTCTACTTTTGTTTCTGTGTTTACTATGGGTCTTGCCTCGCCCATGTTTCTTCCCGCCTCAGATTGCATGACTTAATGCTCATATAAAATAGAATATTTTTTTTTAAAAATGCAGATTTTTTAATTTCTGTGATCTTTTAGATTATGAATATTATTGCCTCTAACAAGAGAAGAGAAATCTTAACTTCCATTGCTGAGGGTAGCCGCAAGAACTGAGACTGTCTTCTGTTTAGTAAGGGCAGCTGTTATCTTCAAGAAGTATTTGAACAGGTAGAATAGTCTGCTGTCTTCTCCTTTTGCTTGCTCACAGGTTACCACTGTTCAAAAGACGGTGTGATATCAGGACAGTTCAGCAGTTGAGATTTCTGTTGACATCAGGATAGGGTTAGTGGTGTAAATGTGGAATGCAGAGATGTTTCATTTAAGCAAAGTGAGGGAGGAGAATGTTTTTTTCTTTCAATTGCATGTCTAAAAATTTCTCAAAATAGTCAATTTGTTTATCTTGCATTCATAGTGATATCCATGGTGCTACATGCAAAAAAATCCTGTTTAATATGGTTTTATTTGGCAAACAACTTAATGATTTTGTGTGCATGCAATTCCTCTCAGGTTACAGCAAATTAATTTGAAATTTTAAATTTCCATCATACCAACCTTTAGAATCTACCTGTACATAAGGCATTTTACCAAAATGCTTAGAAACTTATATGACTTTCTCGTGTGGAATTGTTATTCCTTTTCAGCATAGAATATAGTTGGAAACAAATGAAATGGACTGTTCAGAAATTAAATTTGAGTATCTGTACAACTGAACCCCCTTGCCAAGCTGTTGAATGGGTTAACTTCAGAAGGCATGGCCTTGGAATAGACAAGAGTGCAGACAAGAAAAGGTAGAGGGCGTCTTGGTTATCCAAAAGATGGATAGTCTGCAGTGGTTAGCTTGTGTTGATCTTCCAGTTCTGAAATTTTAAATGCTTTTTGCAGAATTTGCTGGCTTTTAGAATTAGCCTAGGTAGAGTGAGAAAAGTCATGGGTGTTTTTATGAAAGCATACATGGTAAATGCTTGGGCCTTCGTTGTCTGGAGGGAATGTATACTGTGGGTATGGGTCAAGAGCTGAATGTCAGGGGAAGTGTCTGGGAAGAAGTGATGAGCACAGATTCATGAGTAGAGCAGAGAGACTGGAAGCTTTAGGGTTAGCGTTTTTCCTTGTTTAGTGTTAAAAGAAAGCAATCTTATTCAATTAATTGCTTAAGGACTTGTAGGTATACTGTGATTTACAGGTCTGCAGCTGCAGCTCTGTGTTAAGTCTCCTGTGGGAAGCAGAGACTGCCGTGGCTGTCTAAAGGTGTTGCCATGGTTGTGAACTCAGTTCTCCTGTAATATTCTAGTTTGGGGAGAGAAATTTCTGCACAACTTCACAAATTAGACATCTCAAAGGGGAAGAGATTGTAAAAGATAAGTAGTGAAAAACTAAAATGGAGATTTCCTTGATTAGATTCAAGTGGTTGTTACTTAGCCCATACCTTTATCTGCTGTAAAAACACCTGATGTAACAATGAAACAACCTGTTCCAAGGACCAGGGAAGGAAATCCATACCACAGCTAAATTAATTGGTGTACATTCCCTGTTGTTAAGGACATTTGAGATAAGGGTCATGAGGAAATCCTCTTGCAAAATTTTTTTTAATGTTTGTCATTTTGTGTGTTGTAATTCAAGTAGATTGCTTTTCACCTGCTTTGTTCTAGATAGGTCTTGTAATTTTAGGTTTTAATTTTTTTTTGTCTAATGCTTCATAATTATGTTATTTCGGTTTTTATTTGGTTTGGGAAATGCCAGAATTGTTAACATGTCTGTGCTATCAGTGACAACACTCATACATAAAACTGGCAAGAAAGTTCTCATGTTTAATACGTGACTGATCCTGCTTTCTGATAGTTAAACTCCTATAAGACAGGAGTCTGAGTTGCCTGAACTGAGATTACGGGATGGTTGGGGACAGCAGTTTGAGTTCAATGCAAATTGTACTTCAGCACCTGGATGTCATTTTGAGAAATTAGCAACCCCTCCTCCCCTGTGCCCTTCCCCCTGCACCAAGCAATCTTAAAAGTCTAGTAGTGGGGGCTGGTGTATTTTCCTGTTTTCAGAAATTTGTCAAAAGTGTATTATATTTTAAAAGATTACTAGCTTATTGAAGACTTCTGTGTCTTTATTCTCAGCTAATTTGCTTTGAGACATCAGATTTCTTTTAATTTAAAATCAACAAAAATCCCAGAACCTTAGGTCCTGAAATTATAAATTCTTGAACATAAAATGTAAAACCCTCCAAGGCACATGCATGAAGCTGCATACTTGCTTAAGTGTTTGCAGGCCTGCCTTCTCTCTTTTCCCCATGCATTGCCTTAGCAAAGAGATTCAATCAGCAATGGCACTTAAGTTTTCCTCACAATACATTATTTGAGAATTTACTGTATTGTTTAATTTCTGTGAAATATTTTAAAAAGCATTGATTCCTGTGATGTAAAGAAGTTGTTTCTAATGTAATATTTAGAAATAGTTCTGCTGGTTTGTTTGTTTTTTTTTTTTTTGGTAGGACTTATTCACTACCAAATATCCGCTTTAAACATCTTTCTGAAATCAGTTTATTTTTGGGGTGATTGGAAGGGGAGGTATTCTTTATTCCTTCTCCTCCTCCCCACCGCCCCGGGAGACTGATGTTAGCAAGAGAAAAGCATTATTGCTAAATCTTCACAGAGAGAAAACACTGCATCACGTTTAATTTTGTACTTAGAAGACAAGTTTGGACAGTCTGAATTCCTGGAATTTGTTTGGGGAAGGTTATGATATAAATATGGTTTTTATTACTGAAATATTTAGAGATTACATTGTTGATTTAGTTCATGGCATGGTTCATTTAGTCATGTAGGCTTTTCCCGAAACAGATAGCCATTTAGTTACTGTGAAATGCTTATGATGTTGAGTTTAGCTTTGCCATCGTAATACAGTAATGCAAATAAAGAGTTCATATATATTATGTCATGGGTTTGCTTTTATTAATCTAGCAAATAATTGGATGTCTTGGGAGGTCCAATGACATTAGCTAAATATATTTAAAACATAGTTGATGACCTGCAAATGTACATGTTGTAACATAACATCAGCACTCAATGTATTTTAAATTTAATTAAAGAAAATGTGATAAAGGTAAGGGATTGTAGCACATGATTAGTACTTCAGAATAACTTCTTATTTTAAAAGGCAAGATCAGGACTGAGTTTTGAATTTACCAATTTTGATATCTTGGCTAACAAACAGGTTCAAGGAAGATGGAGCCGAGCTTTCCTCAGTAGTGCCCAGTGATGGGACAAGAGGCAAAGGACACATGTTGACATATAGGAAATACCATCTGAGCAGACAAAAACTTTTTATCTTTCTGTACTGTGCAGATGGTCAAACACTAACCTAGGTTGCTCAGTGAGGTTCTGGAGTCTCCACCCTTTGAGATACTCAAAGCTGAACTCTCAAGTCCTTGAAAAACTTGCTCTGTTTGGGCTTGGGGATAGTGACGGGGAAGGATACAAAAGCTGATGAGAATTCAGGATGAAGGAGGGAACACAGAGATGCCCTCCAACCTTGATTGCTATGTGATTCTGTGTGAAGTAGAAGATGATGCAGATGGAGGCCTGGCATTCACGTAAAAATGATGCATGCAGTCCAAAGCTGTTGTCCTGATTTGCACCCTATCAGAAATGGTACTGCAAAACTGATGGCTGCAGTATGCTCAGAACACCACAAGCTTGCTTATTTTCAGAAAGTGGTGAAAGAAGATTTTATCAGGAAAGGTGACCAATGGGTTATAGCATGGCAGTTAACTGTTTTTAATAAATGAGTAAATGCTCCATTTTAGCCTGTTGAAATATAATTGTAATTTTCAGTTATGCTTTATGTCAAATTAAGACTATATATGTCTGAAGCCTCACTGTATGATTCCTTATTCTTAACAGTTTTCTCTTGACATCCATTTTTAACTATTGGCAGGGAAGGGATCAAGTTCTATGACTCTTTGGTTTCATCAGTTGTTGGATATTTTGTATGAGGTGTTCCACTGTGTAAACAGATCACAAAAGGAGTTTCATTTTGTCTTCGTGATTCTTGTGAATTTGCATGAGCTATTTTGACTTATGAGCCACGCAGTGCTTGTAAGTATAAGCCACAGCACTTACAGATTGCAGCTCTGGATCTTAAATATTGGCATTTCCCATTACAACTAACAAGAGAGACTCTCCCACCAGGTACAGGAAAGCTAGGGGTCCATAAAAGGAACAGAGGATAAATCTGTTGCTGGAGAAACAAAGGCTTTTTGGAAGTTATTATAAAGAAGGAGGATAGGAAGAAATATAAAGGAAAACAAAGGGAAAGTGGCAGATGCTGAGATTTCACAACTAAGCTAAAAATTAAGAGACACTGCTGTCCCAGGAGATGCTTGGGAGACAGATGAAAATGTGACAGCATCTTAATAATATTAAAGACAAATATCCATTTTTCTCTTTATTTTTTTTTCCTTTCTTGTAAGTCAGTTGATTCCAGCCTTGGACTATTTCTATCCTGTACTTCATGTTGAAATTAATTTTCTAGGGAGTGAAAGTATTTCCTGTCTGAAAAGGAGTTTTCCAACTATTCTAAAAAATCCAAATCCTTCTCATGTTCTTTTCTTAATTCAGATTTGTTTTTTTCTTCCTGCCTGTCGTATTTAAATGATTAACTGTGTATGAAAACCTGTACTTGAGATTTGCAGCTATATAAGAGACAAATCCCTGAAGAAGGCAAATTATACAGAATATCGAGAGTCCATTTACATTAAAGCAAATCAAAGAATTGGAGTGAATAACATAGAGTTATGTAGGAAATTTGTGCTTATGAGGTACAATTAATTCCACATATTTGGGAGTTAAGATAAATCTGGCCCCAGTTGTAATTGGTGTGTGTTTGTTTGTTTTCTTTTGTGTTCCTGTGTTAAGTAACACCAAAATACCTGCAGGAAATTGAGTGGTCTGCTTGAGAGTCTTTTGCCTCTTTTTGATTATCACTTTGCTCAGTCAGTTTCTTGTTTTAATGAGCTTTTGACTGAATTGAGAATTGTAGAATAGTTTGGGTTGGAATTATCCACTTCCAGCCCCCTGCCATAGGCAGAGAGATGTTCCACTAGACCAGCCTGCCCAAGGCCCCATCCAGCCTGGCCTTGAACACCTGCAGGGATGGGGCAGCCACAGCTTCCCTGGGCAACCTGTGCCAGTGCCTCACCATTCTCATAGTGAAGAAATTCCTCCTTATGTCTAGTCTAAATCTGCCCCTCTCCAGCTTATACCTATTGCCCCTGGTCCTGTCTCTACAAGCCTTTGTAAACAGTCCCTCCCCAGCTTTCCTGTAGGCCCTCTTCAGGTACTGGTAGGTCACTATGAGGTCTCCCTGGAGCCTTCTTTTCTCCAGGCTGAGCAAACCTAACCCTCTCAGCCTGTCCTCGTATGGGAGGTGCTCCAGCCCTCTGATCATCTTTGTAGCCCTCCTCTGGACCTGTTCCAATAGCTCCATATCCTTGTTATGTTGAAGATTCCACAACTGGACACAATACTCCAGATGAGGTCTCACAAGAAAAGAACAGAGGGACAGAATCACTTCCCTTGACCCTGCTGGCTGTGACTCTTTTGATGCAGCCCAGTATATGGTTGACCTTCTGGGCTGCAAGCACACATTGCCGGCTCGTATTGAGCTTCTCATCAATCAGCTCCCCCAAATTCTTTGCAGGACTGCTCTCAATCACATCATCCCTCAGCCTGTATTGATCTGACCCAGGTGTAGGACCTTACACTTGGCCTTGTTGAAGGCCCACTTCTCCAGCTTGTCTGGGTCCCTCTGGATGACATCCCACCCTTCCTGTGTGGCAACTGCTCCACTCAGCTTGGTGTCATCTGCGAACTTGCTGAGGGTGCACTCAATCTTGCTGTCTATATCCTTGATGAAGATATTAAACATCACTGGTGTGAGTACAGACCCCTGCGGGGCACTACTTGTTATGGATCTCTATCTAGATATTGAGCCATTGACCACTACTCTCTGAATGCAACCATCCAACCAATTTCTTGTCCACCAAACAGTCCACTCATCAAATCCAGATGTCTCCTATTTAGAGAGAAGGATATTGTTAGGGACCGTGTCAAAGGCTTTACAGAAGTCCAGATAGATCACATCTGTTGGTTTTGCCATGTCCACAATTGGGGTTACCCCATCATAGAAAGCCACTTGGCTGGTCATACAGGACTTGCCTGTGGTTAGTGTAACCATGCTGGCTGCCACTAATCACTTCCTTGTCCTCCATGTGCTTTAGCAGAGCTTCTTGGAAGATGTGTTCCAGGATCTTTCCAGGCACAGAGGTAAGGCTGACAGGTCAGTAGTTCCCAAGGTCATCTTTTCTGCTCTTTTTAAAAGCAGGCACAATGTTACCCTTCTTCCAGTCACCAGGAACTTCTGATTGCTGTGGATATTTAAATATCGTGGAAGGTGGCTTGGCAACTCTATCAGCCAATGCCCTCAGGACTTTGGGATGCATCTTATCAGGTCCCATAGACTTCAGGTTCCTCAGGTGGTCACAAACCTGATCTTTCCCCAAAGTAGGAGGTGCTTTACTCCCTTGGTTCTCATCTCTTTGTCCAGTGACCCAGGAGGGATGAGGAGAGTGGTTGTAAGTGAAGACTGAGATAAAATAGTTGAGTACTTCAACCTCCTGGACTGCGTAAATCTTGCTGTGCTACTTTTCCATCTGATGTCAGGGTGACTGAAGTCTTCCAGTAGGATGAGAGCTTGTAAGTGTGAAGCCTCCTGTAGCTGGAGGAAGGAGGCTTCATCAGTAGGCTCCCCTTGATCAGGTGTCATGTAGTAGACACCAACCACAAGGTTCCTGTTGTTCCTCGGTCTTTTATTTCCACTCACAAGCTTTCAACCTGTTAATGGCTATTCTTCAGAGGCGGCTCTTCACACTCTATCCATTTCTGGTCATAGAGGGCAATGCCTCCCCCCTCCTTCCTGGTATGTTCTTTCTGAACAGCCTGTAGCCATTGATAGCCGCACTCTAGTCATGGGATTCATCCCACCAAGTTTCAGTAATGGCAATTGGGTCATAGCTTTGTAGCAGTACGGTGGCTTAAAACGTTTGTTGCCCAAGATGTGTGGGTTTGTGTAGAGGCACTTCAGCTGGGATGTTGGCTGTATCACCTTCTTAGTTGAAAAAAAAAAAAAAAAGAAATTGTGTAGAACTTGTATGAATATAGTATTGGGAAATTTGATTTCATGTACAGTGAAAAAACTGAATCATTCTACATGCACAAGAAAGTTGTGCATTTATTCTCAGTTTTCCAGTAAATGCCATGTGTGTGGCATCTTTTCTAGAGGAACATACTCTATGAAAACTTTAGGCCTGCTTTGCATTACTTATTATTTTTCTTACACAATTGGGAGCTTTGGTTCCAAATCTTCCAGTGTTTTTTTAATTGTAATGCTGTGTTGTGAAATACAGTACTGATATTGCCTTTTTGAAGTTTAATAGAATTTTTAGGTGTAGTATTAGATTCATAGAATCATATAATTACCGGGTTGGAAAAGACCTCTTGGATCATCAAGTCCAGCCATTCCTATCTGCCACTAAACCATGTCCCTGAGGAAATTGTTGAAACAGGATTTTTTAAATGAAGAATATACAAAACTTTTTCACCTGTCCACTGATTAGCCTGACTTGTTTGGGTGTTTATTGAAGGTTCCCCTTCTTTCTTCTTTTTGATGTGACTATTTCAGAGCTGTGTCCATATAATAACAAAAAGAGAGACCTCGTTCTCTCCACCTTCTTGGTAACTGGCAAGACATTCATACTTAAAATGTACAGGCACATGATGGAACTTGGCTTATTTCAGGCAGACATGCTTAGTAAAGGGCTGATATTTTTGCTAGGTTTACTTTTTAGTTACTTCTAAATTATGAGGTGCCCCCATTCCCTGGCTTCCCATGTTACCATTATTGCAGGATACTTCAGTTTAAAACGCACACAGGAGTAAGAGAAGGTGCAAAGAGACTCATTCCTGCTGCTTTTCTTCATCCTACAGTAATCCAGCTAGGGAGGTGAAGTTGTGAAACTGAACTGGGGCAGCTGAATCCTGCTCCCGTTGACATCAAAAGTCACTTCTGCAGTCATCTGTTGAGCCAGAGTTTGGCCTTGTAAGATGGATAATCTTCATAGTGGAGAGAACTTCTCAGCAGAATACGTATGGCCACAGTAGTTATGAAACTTCAAAATAATCTGTGCAAAAATGCTTAGTGGTAGAGCTGGTGTTGAAAAGGCATGGATACCTTTTCCAATTACATCCTTTGACTTGGTAGGGTGAACATATAAGAAATCCTAGAGGCTAAGGATATCAGCCACTACTCTTGGAAATTGCTGCAAGAAAAGTGAGAGTGTGTACAGTGCTTACATTTGTGCATTCAGACTTGTTAATCAAGAAAAACAATGGTTCTTTTCAAACCTCTGTTATAGTGCAGCCTATGTCTTGGGGAAAATATTGAAACTCTACCTGCAAGTCAGGGAGTTATCATGGATGTAGCTTCTCTTCAGGCACTGCCGGTAGCCGTGACAGCCAAGTGGAAGAGAGCGTGAGCAACTTCAGTCTGAAAGTTGTAACTCAAATTGGTACTTAAGGTGAGAGGCACAAGTAAACTTTGGGTGTAAGTAGGACATAGCACACGAGGAGCTTGCTAAGCAGCTTTGTCTTTCCTCTTTATGAGTGGTTTTGCACACTGCCGATGTATGCCAAATATGTGTAGTAGAGTGTCTGTCTCATTTCTTCAGATGCTCACGGTGAGAAAAGGTGTGTAAGATTAGTGGAGCTTCTTAACCTGGGCAGAAATTATATCCAAGACTGATTAAGCTCACATATATGCTTCAGCATTGTGTATATGAAAAGAAGAAAACAGCAACAGTCCGTTTTGTGCTTAGTAATAAGTAGTACATTTACTAGTATAAGCATAGCTCAAGAGTTGAAAAAGATCTGATAGTCTTTTCTTGTTTGGTCTATATCCTAGATTTTTTTGTTGTTGTTGTGAAGCAGATCTAGTCTTTTTACATTTGGTAGGGAGAATATGTATTTATCAGGGCATTTTCGGGAATTATGGGTTTTATAAATCATCCTCACAGTAGCAGCAGCAATATTTTAGAGTTGCTGTCCTAGACTGCATTAACTAAATGGTAAAGCAGTATGGAATTTTACTGAAACAGAAGCAGAGATTCAGCATAAGTTGCTGTATAATAATCAGCAGGTTATTTATGTCAACATTTGAAAGAATCAGGTTCTTTCTGGCAGTTTGTTTTCACTGGAATGTGTGGAGGACACTTGAATGAGTATGAAGTCCTTAAAACTATAATAGAGGCAAGACATCTAAGTCCTTGGAGGTAGTTGAAATCAATTTATTGCACAGACTTAGGAAAGGATCACTAGTAAAGAAATGGAGGAAAGAAATCCCAAAGAAACACAATCATTAGTAAATGGGATTTGAACTATGTGTTAATCACAGTGGATTTGTATTCTGAAATCCCAGCTGTACTTAGGCTTTCTGGTGTATGCAGTAACGTAGTGAGCTGGTAGAAGCTGGACAGCTGTTTAGAAATGAGACCAAGATGTCCCCACTCATCCATGAAACATGTCAAACTGCTGTCAGCAGTTTTCAGTACTGACTTGCTTGTTACTCTTCTACCTTAACTGCAGGACTGCCAGTCTTGTGATGTGGCTTTTGTGATGTAAATGGTAAAAACCAAGCTGCTTTCCAGAGAGTCTAACAGTGAGAGCTGAGTCTCCCGACTGGGAGTCCCAAGCTGCCTGTTGCAGGAAGGATGTAGCAGTACCAAGTACCTGGATGCTATGTAGGCATTTGATGGTTGAAAAGCTGGATATGAGCTGACAGCGTGCACTCACAGCCCATAAGGCTAGCTGAATGCTGGGCTACATTAAAAGAACTGTTACCAGCAGATGGAGGGAGGTAATTCTGCCCCTCTGCTTGGGTTTGGTGAGAGCTTACGTGGACCACTGCATTCAGCTTTGGAGTCCTCAGTAAAAAAAAAAAAAAAAGACTTGAACCTATTAGAGCAGCTCTAGAGGAGGACCACAAGAGATGATCAAAGGGATGGATCACCTCTCCTATGAAGAAAGGCTGAGAGCTGGGATTGCTCAGCCTGGAGAAGACAAAGCTCTAGGGAGACTTATTTTGCAGCTTTTCAGTACACAAAGAGAACCTTTAAGAATGATGGAGACAAACTCTTTAGCAATCTGTTGCAATATGACAAAGGGTAATGGTTTAAAAGTAAAAGAGAGTAAATTTGGATTAGATATAAGGAAGGAGTATTTTGTGCTGAAGGTGGTGAAACAGTGGGACAGGTTGCGTAGGGAGGTGGTAAATATTCTGTCCTTGTACATGTTGCAGGTCAGGTTGGATGGGCCTCCAAACAGCCTGATGTAGTTGAAGATGTCCTTGCTTATTGCAGAGAGGTTGAACTAGATGGCCTTTAAAAACCCCTTCCAACCCAGGCTATTCTGTGATTCTGTGGTCCTGTTGCCTAGCTAAGAACTTAAGTTCTTAAAATTTTTCCTTGGTGTTGTGGAACACTTCACTTGGAATTTTGGATGAGAAGGCATTGAAGCATAGTCTTGGAAGAGAAAAGGACAAAATTTTAAGTTTGTGTCGTTCTCTCCTTATAGAATGGGCAAGTCAGGTAGACGACTACTCTTAAAAATCATCTTTACACAGGTAGTTCAAAAATCAGCCTCCCTCTACTTCTGTCCTCTCCCCCGCAACAAAAAACCCCAACCAAACCCAAACAAAAAAGCCAACCTAAATAAAGACACTTTCCTTCCCCCTCAAAGAAACCCCAACAACAACTTAGGGGAGGTTCTGAATTGGCTTTTCTTTCAGTTCTGAATTGGCTTTCTCTTATTCTTTTCTGAGTGTGGAATATATAGCTTATTCGTGCAAATTGCAAAACAATGTCTGAAACTTTCTGACTGATTTCATCCAGCAGCTTTGCCTGTCATATGATAATCACACGTTGTAGTACTGAAAATTTATTTTAGGCTTGACCTGCCTGCAAAGACATACTCGGACATATCCATAGCGTGTAGCACTAAAGCTAATATGCAGATAAGCTCTGCATACAAAACAATCATATGTCCTCATAAATGTACATGTTTGTCAGGTGTCAGAAAAATAAAATACGGGGCACTTCGGGAAGCACTCATTTCCAAAAAACATTCCCAGGACTATTTATACCTTCTCCTTCACAGTAACTAACAGCAGCCTCAATTTCTATTTGTTGTATTCCCTTTTTCCCATTCATGTGTTTGGAGTCAGTTGCACGTGGGTGCTTTTGTTTGGGTTTCTTCTGCCTTCACAACACTTCTCACTCCTGTAGCAAGGGAAACCCGTATTTTGTACTGTGTGGTTAATGAAAAACCCACAATGCTGCCCCTCTGATTTATGTAGGAGAGCCCATGCAGTGTGTCCCTTCCTCTAAGCTGACGCATGGAGGGCTCCTTTGGCGTACTTACAACTTTACAAAAGACTCGATGCGAGCAGCCTGGTATTCAGTATGTTTAGCATGGCAAATATATCTTCTTTGCTGGCAAAAGATGGCTGCCAGCTGTTGCTGGCTTTTAGGGAAGGAAGGAGGGGAGATCAGGAGTAGCAGGGTCATGGCGTATACCATTCCTTTCTCATTCGAGGTCTTCAGGCTTATGAAAGTTTTTGGCTGCGGTATTCTGGAAAGAAGGTATCAGCGGTATTTGCTTGTAAGATTAGGAAGAAGAATTGTTTTTTTTTTTTACTCATTTGTTTATCTGAGCACAATGTAGGATAGTTAAAGCATCAGTAGCTATTTCAGGTTTCAGCTAAGATTCTGTGAAATTCAGCCAACTTAATGTTTAACTTATGAATTTTAACTGTGGAGGTCAAGGTGTTTCAGAGAGGGGAGAGATATATCTCTGTTTACATACAGGGAGAGCCTGAAACATGTTGTCAGATTGTCCTGAGAGGCTAGTGACAGAAACATGGAGAGACAAACTCCACTGGGCACTGAGTACGGGGTTTCCCTGCACCAGATCAGATGGATGGACGATTTCTTGCCCATTCCCCACTTCAGTTACGTGCTACTATAGGGTAATAAAACTGGTGGTTGTGCTTTGAAATTGTTCAAGGAAAGCAGCTGAATTGTTACAAGAATGAGCATGAAAATTTGTAGTAACAAGTATGTATTGATATATGTATTATATACTATACATATAGTATATTCTATATACTATATGTATTATATACTGTGCATATATATATGTAAATATGCAGTATATAGAATATAGTATGTTCTTCAACCATACGACTCCTTTCTGTGTGAAACTGAGCCCAGACCCTTTCATGAACTATTCACAGGTGATCCCTTATATTCCTTTTGCTCTCTTTTCAGCTATGCTATGTGGACCACATAATTATTGGGTCATATTTGAAAAGGCCCTGCCCACTGTTATTCCCAGTTTTCCTGAGCACACTAGGACTGTTGCACAACACTGTTTGAGTGTGCTTGCATGTCCACACAAAGGATGGAGTGTGAAGCTAGCACGACTTGTTATTCTATCATCTCTTGACAGAAATCTTTCTCCCACTGTTACTGTCCCCTTTCTGTCTTTTGGTGGTTCTTTTTCCAAAAGAAAGTTATTTAACTTCTTTTTCTCAACAGTCTAATAGACGTTTATGGTGCACCGTATTCCTCTTGGCACACTAGCAGGCTCCTTGGGATGCTGTCAGCTGAGGCCTGCACTGTGATGTGCCTGTGCAGCTAGACTGGCATATTCTACCTCACTTACCAAGGGCTAAAAGCTCACACATCATCCTTACTTGTGCCTCACCTGATTTATATGATACCTCAGTAATGTTTATAGCTCCTCAGGTGACATTGATTTCTTCTCTTTGTCCTCTTAGTTCCTTCCTCAACAGTGCTTTTCACACTTGAACCTCAGCAAAATTTATTCTGCTTTCTCAGTACATTGAGGATAACAGTGTCTCACTGTTAGGTCAGGCTCAGTGACTGTGACCGGTTAAAAAAGTTGGTGATCCTTTGTTTAGTATGCCTGTGCTACAGAACAATATGTGAATTTACAGTGCAGTCTCAGTTTAGCATGTAGTATCTTTTCTTCAGTTCCAAAGAGACAGGGTGTACTGAGGTCACTTGTCCAACTGACATTAGTAAAGAGATGCTGATAGACTGCTTTCTACATGCAAACAAATCTGTGAACAGCTTCAGGGATTTTCTAATCACTTTGATGGTGATCAGTCATCACCTTGGTGGTGACCAGTTTGGATCGCTTTTCATACAGTGCAAGGAATATTAGACGGGGTATTTTTCAAGTTGTTCTTTGAACGGTGACTCCTTACCAGCCTTGACTGTACTATATCTGGTGCTTTCCTTTGCATGGATTGGATAATTCTGAACTGCTGCAAGAAGTCACTCCTCTAATACTGATTTATTTACTGTTATTATAGAAGCATTGCAAATTGCTAATGACTAACAGCTACTGTGTCTTTTCAGAATGTCTTCTTTTATGATAACCTAACTGAAGTTGTTCTGTAATAAATATTAATTGTGCAGAACGTGTTTGTGACCTGACTATCAGAGCAACCTGATCTAGTTGAAGATGTCCCTGCTCACTTCAAGGGGGTTGAACTAGATGACGTTCATGATCCCTTCCGACCCAGACCTTTTTATGATTTTATTAATTGCTTAGAGGTTATTTGTAGACTTCCTATCCAAGGATTCTCATTTCCATAGGTAGTGAGGTTGTATTTAAAGCTACACTACTGAAGTAATAGTTGCTGGACAGCAGGCAATTTGGTTTACATTTTGGACCACTGAAATGCAAGTTCTTAAGACGCATTGTTTCCCTGCTATATATTTCCTGTTTAGTAGCGATGATTTGGCTGGTGTTGAATTGGGAGGAGGGATGGTGTTGAGAAGATTGTGAGTAGCTAACTCAAAGGTTGAACAGCTTGCCATATGAAAACTGGTCCATGGAAAGGGGGAGTCAAGATGTAAGTCCCTATAGTGATTTGGCTGCTGTATGTGGTAGTCCTCCTTTGAGTCAGAAGTAGCCACAGAAACACAAGTTGTCAGAGTGTAACTAGCTGTCCACCTCTTACACAGCTCTGATTAGAGGCCTGTTCTCATGCGTTGTGCCATACAAAATACAATCCTAGCACGTTTTCCTGTTTAGTTTTTCTAAGTAGCTGTGAACAAGCTTTTTCAAGTAGCAGTTTGGGAAAGTAGCAGTTACGCTGCAATAACAAAAGCCTACAAGGCTGTGATAAAGGCCAGTAAGGGATTTAAAATAAGAAATTGATGTGGTGAAAAGCCTTATTGTTGCTTTAAAAAGGCTGCAAATCCTCCAAAAATGTAATGAGACTGATTTACAGAGAGGAGAAGAGAAGTATGTGTTTGTAGTGACCTTGGGACTGAGCACTTGCTTTAGGGATTTGACAGGAATGGTTTGCAGACCAGAGAAATAAAAAGCATGTGTACTAAGTATACAGTTACATTTGATGGCAGGAATGAAAACAGAATCTTAGCTCTTATGTTAAGTTTCTATGTACTTTTTTTGCTACAAAAGTCATGATTGTAATTTGTTTGCCAAAGTTGTTCTCTTCAGTGATAAATGTTCTTCTGAGCATCTGAAAACACCTATGGAAGTCAGAATAACAGCCAAACATGTACCACATTCTGTCCCTCCATAAGTATCCTTACAGAGGCTTTTTTTTGTTTGTTTTAAAACAAAATTATTTATATGGTTGTGCTAGTAACCTTTTTGTAAAAAAACTGTATGCCCTATAAAGCAAATACACGAGACAGGAGAATAAGACTTGTTATATAGTAAGTAGTGAGGAAGGGTATTTGTTTGTTGCATTTGTTTACCAGTTTATGTAGGCTGCTATACTATTAAAACCTGGAAGGAACTGGCACTACAGAAATATGTGCTTAGGTGTTTTAGCAGCCAATGTGCAGCCTGTGTGCTTGAGTTCTTAAGACTTTCTCTGTTGCTTGTTCATCACATGACTGTGAATAAGTGGTTTCATTTTGATAGTCTTTCTGCCTTCTATACATGCATATATGTCAATTGCTGTGATGTAGCTTTAGGAAAGGTGCTAACAGACAAAACTCTCCTGTTCCACTCATTTCCTCTTTTCCATTTGGAGTTCTTGGCAGTCACACTTGGGGATGGAGCTTTTCTGCAGGCTTAGGTCTCAGTCTTAGTTGTGAAGCTGTTTTCATTTTCAGTTCACTGGTGTTTAAGTGTTTGGGTTATGGCTCCAGCTTCTCAGCCAGACAGATATGATGCTTAAGGATGCTTATGTTTAACTCATTGCTAGAAGCAGCTGTTTACAATAGTAGAAAGCACTTTGTCATTAAAGCACTAAGCAACTACCTGTGTTTATGGACAGTGAGGAGAAAAGAAACAGGCGACTAAAGAGGGGACTTAAGTCTAGCCTCCGTAAGACAGACTGCCTGGTATGTTCCAATATTCAAGTTTTGCAGTGTTTTGTGACGTAATCACATTGGTGACTTGGAGAAAACTATTGGAAAATTTGCCTTTTATTCAGATCTTAAGATCAGGTGGAAATACTCACTTTGTCCTCATACTATAGACTGAGCAAAGTTTGTATTAGAATATGAGAACAGCTTCTATTTGTCTTCTGTTAAAACTGGGTTATACAAGGGCGGGTGTTCCTGGTTTTCATTTTGTTCTTAAACTGTGGGTCGCTGATAACTTTTGCCAGAAAATCTCTATTCTTGGAACATATTTATAGGATCTAATAGTAAGGTAGATAGTTACAATTGTGAGAACATATAAATAGGTATTTCTGAAAAAGAGGAGTTTTACCTTGTTCTTTATTTAACTTTTGATTCCCACTTAATAAAGTAGCGTGGAATATCTCACAGAATGGTGTGAACTAGAATATATTGTTAAGTCACTCAAAAAAAATCAATAAGAAGAATTTGGAAATGAAGCCTTGTGCGAGAAAGATGTAGAAACAATAGAGGGAGCTTGAAGTTAATTCAAGTTGCAGAAAAAAGAATGAGACCAATTAAATAGTCCTCACCAATTACCATAATGCTCTGAATGCACATACTCATAATAGTATCCTGCTATTACTGTCTGCCAGATACCTTTGTCTGTGAGGGTGTCTCATTCTCCTAGAGCCTGACCCACTGATTGCAGTGGATGTGCAGGCATTAGGGGAAGGAGAGAGAGCATTTGTGTGCGCTCTTGTACATACTGTAAACGTTCACTGGCAGATCTATGTTAAACTTTCATAGTGTTGTCATTTAATCCTGTTTTACAGTAGCTGTAAGAAATGGCTAATACAGTGCTAAGACTGCACTATTATGTTTACAAGCTTCTTGTGGTTGTAACAGAAGGTGGAGAGAAGCATTAGCTCAACTGTGTACATCTTTTCTGATATAAAATAAATTATATAAAAATCGTAAAATATTAACTGGAAAAGAAAATTAGAACATGTCACACAAATATAAGGACAACAGATTAATGTGTCTTCCTCTTGCCTGTGCACACACTGTGAGTTGTGTAAATGAGCAAATTGAAAGTGCTATTAACACAGAAATTAGTTTCTGATCTTTTTTTTGTGTTAGAGAGTCACTGAAACTTGTTTGAACTGAGCTGGTTTTACAGCTCACAGAGGATAACCTCATGTGTTGTGTTTCTGATTGATTGTAGGGTTCTCTTGTATCACTGAAAGATGAGATTTTCTTCTTTATTTGGATACCTTGTGGATAGAAGATGTAGTTCTAGTCAAGATAGTTTGTACTAAATGCATGGTAAAGGAAAAGTGCTTCACTGATCACTGGTGTTTTGTAGAAATATACGATCTGAGCTAAATTCTGCATGACAGTAAATAAGCGAAGTGTTCTGGGCTAATGAATGCTATGAGATAGGTGATTTTTATATTTGACCAGTAGTTACTGGTCATAGTAGTTCTAATCAGACATAAATGGTCTTGGAGTAAAATTATAGCTGAATTGGTTAAAAAATTTATGTTACCAGAAACTAGCCATCAAAATTTCATGGAAGGTTTTGGTTTTATTTTGTGGTCATGGGATGGGGACCTGTATCTTCCAATGTTGTTGTAGAGGGCCTTGGACCACACAGAGACGTTATGGGATCTCCAGAGGCTGTCACTGCGTAAACAATATGACTTCCTATCAGTCTGACATAGTTTCTTATACTCCTATAGCTTCTCACCCTCATTGTGTCCTTTGCAAACTGACTTTTGATTTAGTAGTTGATTATCATCAGCATCAGTGTGAGTGCCTGGTTGTTTGGTACTGTTTTGGTGGCACCATTCTGCCTTGGAAAGCATTTATCTCAAAACTGTTACAGCAACCAGTAGGTAAGGTCTGTAGGTTATGGTTCACTGAAGCAACTGAAGGAAAAATGGCTAAGATCTTTGGCACATGTAATAAGTGGCCATCCCTGATACTGATAATGGGTATCCCAGCGTGTGCATCCAGTCATATCCAGAGAATACCAACTGTGCTTTTAATATATCTGCAGTGTTTAAGTTGATAGGTGGTGAGGGAAGGGGTTATAAAGATGGTTATCATTAGTGTTTTTGTGTGGGAGACAAGGATTATGTTGTATGGCAAGTATGACCTGTAGAAGATGGAAGAAAAATTGGAAAGCCATAGCTGAATGCTTTTAGGTACACAATGCCAAATGTTGTATTGTTGAGATACTCCCAAGCTGTAAGTGATTTTTTCTCTTCTCCTTGATTTTTATATCTAAAAATAGCACAATCATGAAATAATACCAAACTTTGTACCCACTTGCCACTCCAGCATAAGTATGCTGGTAATGTGCCAGGCAGAGAGAACCTGCTGTTCCATAGCTGTGAAGATACAGACACCTTCCTTCTCTGTGCAGATGATAGCACATGCCAGTATGATTGTAAAAAATGAGAACATATTACAAAAAACATTTGAACATCTATTTTACTTTGAAGCTTGAGAGGAGACAGTGAAAGTTTTGTGATATTTTTTGAAAGTGAGGGAGGGAAGGAGGGGTCAGGAACGCTTCAATGGAAGCATGCTTTTACAAGTGACCTGCATTGTATTCACAGCAGTAATATTTATGGCACATGAAGACTAGTCGATTTCCAACAGTAAAACTAAAGAATCAAAATTACGTAGGCAGTGCTTTAGGATGGAAAGCGAGGGGGAAACTACTTTTTTTTTTTTTTTTAGCCAGCCTTTTGCTACAGGCTGTGACTGAGTGGAAGAAAAATATCATATACTTTGACCTTACTGTGTTTTGCTGCAGCTTATTCAGTCCCTTTAGCAATGCTGATCGCGAAGTGTATGGTTTCTGAAAGTGTTATAATCGCCTAAACTATGAATGTAGCAGTAATCTGAGCTGTTGGAAATGACATTTTGTCTTCTCTAAAAGGAGATGCTTTGCAGTTTGTGACTATGCTTTGCTTTTAGGATCGCAGCTCTGTTGTGCTATTTTCAGCACCTGGTAATACAGGCTGTGAAAAGCAGTTACACTGACACACTTGCTGTCTTTTGTGTTGGGTACAATATGTGGGTATTGATGGCAAAATATAAAACTCCTTATTTGTCTGATATGCCCTTGTGACAGATGATTGCTTTGTTAATATTATTAACTCCCTCAAAGTTTAAAACACTGGAAACAATACTTCTGCAAATTGCTAAGTACAACTGTTTTGAATAGAAAGAGAAGACTTCCTTTCTCTTTAGAAAATAAGCCAGAGTAATAGAAAATTATTAGGTGATACTTCAGTTTTCACTTAGTCGTATTAGCTTTCTTCTTGCAGATCCTTGATACAGACTGGTTCCCAATACAGTTTTCCTTCCACATGTCTTTTTCATGTGTTAGTAAGTACCGTCGTGAAGTTAAGTCCGCAAAACTTTATCCTGTGCCAATATAGTTCACCCCAGCAGAAGGAACTATGTGAAAACCTATTTCTCCCTTGAAAACCTTGAGCTCTCATCAGTGGCAGCCAAGCCGTAATGTACCTTCTTGTATTTTAGTGGAGTTGAAATAATTACAGCAAACTTTTGTTTCTGCTCTGAGGTGAAGTCCAGTTACGTAGTAAAGTATTTCATAGGAAAGAGCATAATTGACAAGCCTATTCGTTGCCTAGGGTTCTGGCTTCTCCTTTAAGACTCATAGCAAAAGCTTGAAAGTTGCTTTACTTTTAAGAAAGCATCCTTTAGTGTATAAGAATATTTGAGCAAATAGCTTTTTAGGAAAACACTTTACTAGTGTAGTACTTGCAAATACATTTTGTTTAGAAACCAAAGGTTATTATTTGAATCATTGCTCAAACCAACCAGATAGGAAAACTGTTAGTGATCTTTAGTGCTGTCCCATTTTGGAGAAAGCCAAGAGCTCCCTGCCATTTAATCCTGTGTAATGTGGTATGGACAACTGTAATATCTCTGAGTATGACCACATTCCCTTACTGCTATTTGTCTGGTGATAATTGCAGGTCTTGTGTGGTGATGTAAGCACATGTTGGACTTGCAGTGCCTGAACTCTTAAAGTTAATGGCTCGTTGTCTTTCTATTATTGTTTTAGTAATGAGATGAAATGCTGTTCAGAAAACTTATACTCTGAAACTTTTGTGACCATTTAAGTGCTCCACTGTAACTTTTTGGATTTTAAAAAAACAACTCATATCTTACTGGGAGAGTAAGTTTGTTATCTTGCAGTTGAGAAAATTGTCTCTTGTATATCTATCCAAAATTATTACGGCTTGTCACTGATGTTTAGTAATGCTAAGACTGACAAAATACATGCATGTGGTTGTATGGTACATCCCCAAATGTTAGAATTTTAAGCTCCTTTTGAAAGCAATCGTAGAAAATGTCAGGTAGTTTTTGCTCTGGAAGGCATGTTATGTACAAAGCAGCTGAGGGCCAGATGTGAGTGAAAGATCCAGACTGTTTTTGTTGATTTGCTTTCTGCCTTTTAGGAATGTTGAATATGAGGCCATATTCAGGTTTGACTTTGTAAAGTGTAGCAAAATGGAGGCTTTTTGTGGATAGAGCCATGTCTTAATGGTAGTCAGCACCCTTGCTTCTGTTCTTGACTCCACCACTGATTTGGTGGATGACTTAGAACAAGGTGCTTCACTCCCCTCAAATCCTTTTTAATGTGATGCCAATAGTACTACCTTCTTTGAGGTAAACTAAGTTATTACTACATTTGTCTTCACAAGTGGTTAAAAATTGGCTCTTATTTCCTGTCAGCTGAATACAAATTTGATGAGATTCCACATTAATGTCATTCTTGAGGTGAAACACTGCTCATTTGTGCCTTTTTAAAATAGGTGTTCCTGTATGATTTTTAAATAGGAGGACCTTCTATTGCAAGCTGCTTTGTGGTTTTCTTTTTTTTATCAGGAAGGTGGAAGGACTGTGGGTATTAACTTATGCCCAGGATGCAATAAACAAAACAGGATTTTACAAACTAGTCAATGGACTAATTATCAAACATTAAATTAAAATTTGCTAATTTATGTAAAAGAAAAGGCACTAAAAGATGCTAATGACTTAGCTTGAGTTGGAAAGAAGCTTTCTTCCTACTGTTAGTGGTGCTACCAATGAGAGAATGAACAAATAAACTTTAAAAATGTCCAGAATGACTGTGGTCTGAGACAATACACTAGATAAGGTACATAACTTCTTTCATATAATATGTCTTAATATCACTTGTTCTTGCAGCTGTTCATATAAAGTAATAGTACAAGACTTTGCCCAGTGACTGAAATTTTCACTTTAAGTGTATTTGAGTAACAAAAATAATCAGTGTTTACACACAGAATCACAGAATCACAGAATAACCAGGTTGGAAGAGACCCACCGGATCATCAAGTCCAACCGTTCCCATCAAACACTAAACCATATCCCTCAGCACCTCGTCCACCCGTGCCTTAAACACCTCCAGGGAAGGTGACTCAACCACCTCCCTGGGCAGCCTGTTCCAGTGCCCAATGACCCTTTCTGTAAAGAATTTTTTCCTCACGTCTAGCCTAAACCTCCCCTGGCGGAGCTTGAGGCCATTCCCTCTTGTCCTGTCCCCTGTCACTTGGAAGAAGAGGCCAGCACCCTCCTCTCTACAACCTCCTTTCAGGTAGTTCTAGACAGCAATGAGGTCTCCCCTCAGCCTCCTCTTCTCCAGGCTAAACAACCCCAGCTCTCTTAGCCGCTCCTCATAAGGCCTGTTCTCCAGCCCCTTCACCAGTTTTGTTGCTCTTCTCTGGACTTGTTCCAGAGCCTCAACATCCTTCTTGTGGTGAGGGGCCCAGAACTTTCTACACAGCCATTTTTTCTCACTGTGGCCTAACTTCAAGGTCTAAAGGGTTAAATGTATTCTTAATACTTAATTTACTGTAACAGCTGACTTAACCAAGGAAGAATGTGTAGGTGCCAAGGAAACTCTCACAACTTGAAAAAGCTACTAGCCTCTGGGAATTTCATCCTTATACACATGGTACGTATTAGGGGCTCTTGTGGGAAAATAGTATTTTATAGAATGCGAAGGGAAAAAAGCGTAATTCACAAGATGATCGGCATACAAATGCTTTGTTAAAGGAATTTCTACTGTAAGCAAAGAGGAGACAAGCAGGGGATCAAATTCAGTGGGAACAGATGAATCAAAATTTAGATTATACTATAAACAATGCATAAGTGCATCTTAAACAGCGTGGCTGACTAGAAGAAACATCTAAGTCTTACTGCTTCCCTTAAGGATCAAGGCTTTTTTCCTCATTTTTACATATTCTCATGAAAGCTATCCAGTTTCAGCTGTAACTTGACAGAAGAGATGGGGCCCGTGGGGATATTAAGTTTTTCTATATTTTATTAAAACAGGTACTTTTTGGAAGGGAGGACAGACCCAGATTAGTGCCACTGGTGAAGGGCAGGCAATGCTGAAGTCAATACTGGCTTTTTCTACTGGCCTTTTTCCTGACCTGTATGCCTGGCTAGAACATCAGCACTTGCCATCTCCTACTCAGAAATGTGGGAGGCTGACCAGTTGTGAAACTGGTGAAACTTTCAGGTGAAAAGCTGGAAGACATCCATGGAGAAGAGGCTTGGGAACAGGTTAAGATACCCAAGGCCACAAACCCTTCAAAATCTGGACAAAGTAACTGTTGCTTTGCTAGTTGCAGTTAGTCAAAGCAGAGACTTTCCTTTTCCTTCATACAAGACATTTAAGCTTTAGTGGCCAAGATTCTTTTTTTCTGTTGCCCTCCTTTAGTGTAGCCACAGTCTGACAATGTGATGGAAGAGGCAGTATTACACATATGTTATCATGTGTAAAACTTTTGAGGCCAAGACACTTAAGTTTTTTGTGACTTCCAAAAAACCCGTGCTGTTTTCTTGTGATGTTAGTTTTCTCATCGTGGGCCTCAGCAGATCTAGGGAATGATGAGTAAATGATGATGCTTTCTTTGCAGTCCTTCTCCAAACTTCCTCAGAGGCAGAAGAGTAAATTTTGAATCATATTCTTCTGAATTCCTGCTCACAGGGTGGTGTGAAGGAATAGGGAACAAAAGTGTGAGCGCAGTTTATCTGTTTGTCTTGGCTTCTGAATGAAGCCAGTGAACTGCTGCTGGGAGTAAGAGGATAAATAAGCCCCCTTTATATTGCATGTCAGCTTGAACACGTGTCACATATTCAAAATATGTCAATATTAGTAACATCCAGTAGGAAGTGAACAAAGCAAGAGCTTCTCTAATGTAAAGAATGATCACAGTCAAAGAAAGAGCAGTGAGCATTTGAAGGTACAAACAAGTGTTAACACCATGTGTACATGTTGCTTACGTATGAAAAACTGTCTATAAGTATTATAGCCAACGTGTGTCCCCTCTTCTCCCCATATTAATACATTTTAGTAGCAGATGCCTGGTTATAACTCTTGATCTAAATTATTTCCCAGTAGTTCGATGGGTACCAAACTATTACTGGCTCCACCATTTTTGTTTTACAGTCTCCTCATTTAAAACTGTGGTGAAAAACATCCTGCTTTGTGCCTTATGGGAGCAGACAACATAAAATGAATGACCTTAGTTCAAAGCATTAAAGTAAAAAATAAAGTGTTTGTTTAGAAAGCTGTAATAAGCAACTCCTATCTCCTTCCATCATTAAATGAGATTGTTTCCAGGGGAGGAAGTGGAGCACTAGTGAAGCTTTTACATTGTACTCCCGAAAACCAGTGTGTTTAGTTGCTACCTCTGTTCTATGAGAGAAAACCAGAATAGAGTTTATGTTGTGCCCTCTGAACTACCATCCAGAAACCGAGGGACAAAAGCCATTGGAAACAGCATATGCATAAAACAATTATTTCAAGGATTTGGGTGACCGTGAAAGAAGATAGGAGAGACAAAACAAACGTTGTTTAGCCTGAGTATCTTAATTTAGGTTAATGTCCTGGGTGAGTTGGATTGGTTGACTTGGGTGTCCAGGCATCCTGTTTCCTACATAATTGTGTATGCTTTCAAAGGGTAAAATCTGTTTGTGGCTGTCAAGTGTTCACTATGGATTGGTGAAAGTTAAATAAACACCTAGAAGGGTCATAGCTGTACTTTTTTGGGGTGTTCCTGCAATAAATAGCAGTGGTGGAGGTGGGTGAAGTATAGATTCTTGTATGTACTTGTGTAATTTTCTGGAAGGAGAGTTGATTGAAAAATGAGAAGAGCAGAAAATATTCAGTATAGGTCATTATAGAAGTGTATGGTTGCTTTTCCTGTAGCTCTGAGGAAATTATCCATTTAGTTAACTATGTTGAAGCCATACCCCAAAGTCTCTGCTGAATGCTTAGGTCACTGGTAGATGATGATTGGGGGCTTCCTGGAGAACTCTGTACTGAAAAAGCAGTCAGCAAGGATAAAGTGGTAAAAGTTGCATGTCTCAACAATGATGAACGGCTGAGAGAGCTGGGGTTGTTTAGCCTGGAGAAGAGGAGGCTGAGGGGAGACCTCATTGCTCTCTACAACTACCTGAAAGGAGGTTGTAGAGAGGAGGGTGCTGGCCTCTTCTTCCAAGTGACAGGGGACAGGACAAGAGGGAACGGCCTCAAGCTCTGCCAGGGGAGATTTAGGCTTGACATTAGGAAAAAATTTTTCACAGAAGGGGTCATTGGGCACTGGAACAGGCTGCCCAGGGAGGTGGTTGAGTCCCCTTCCCTGGAGGTGTTTAAGGCACAGGTGGACAAGGTGCTGAGGGGCATGGTTTAGTGATTGATGGGAATGGTTGAACTCGATGATCCGGTGGGTCTCTTCCAACCTGGTGATTCTAAGATTCTATGGCAAAGGAGATCTATCACTTTAACTTGGCAAGTGTATGTTTCTTGCAGGTAAGGAATAGGCTTGAACATAAACTTGCAGGCTGTTTTTTGTAGGTGCACAGGCAAAATGAAGATGTTAAATATAGAAATATGTTTGGCTTAGGGTGTTCAATGGAAATATCAAGGGGTTTTGTATTGAATAGCATCTTGTTTAAAACACTGTCCTTAACTAAGTTGCAGGTGTATGTAGGTAGCTTATGACTTAGCAAATGTTGCTGTATAGAGAGGCATTACTAATAGAAGAAATAATGTTAAAGTTATGTGATGTTTAAGGGGTGAAGAACATTCAAATTAACAAAATAAGGCTTATCTTGGATTAATATGAGCTAATACCTAAACTCACAATGGCAAGTTTTAATGGTAGGGAGATGGAGAGAAAATAGATTGAGAAAGGAGCAGGGTATGCTGAGAAGCTTGTAGAGAACAGCAATTAAATTGGTTTATGTTGGATATATGTAGAAACAGAACCAGCGTCTACAGTTTCTTTGAGACAAGGCACTGCAGAATACAGTGAGAAATCACTCCAGACTTATTGCAAGGGGACATGGACAGTTCTTCCTCCTTCAGGGCTGTGCTGCATGAGACTATGGGAGGAATCCCATATTAAGAGCGAGGAATTGCCTCATAGAGAGGGATCATAGGTCACTACACAGTTTGATCTGAGACTATTATTAAAATGAAACAGTTTGCTTTGTGGAATCCAGTGCTTTTAGGAGTCATCTTGTGAGACCTGGTTTCATCACTCTTCGTTAGAGATTTCCAGACCATATTCAGCCAAAAGCAGTACAGAAGTGCTATTTGTCCGTTGCCCAGAGGCTTTAAGGTTATCTTGTGAAGGAAGACACTTCTGCTGCTCTTTTTTTCAAGTGTAAATTGGAGTGTGTTTGGTGCCATAGACAACTAGTTTTGTGAGCGCACTGCTGTGAAGCATCTTACAAAGATGGGACTAAAATTAGAAGGATGCTGGGGATGGTAACATGCTGCTTTCTGAAATTGGCAAAATCCAGTGGCATTAAATTAACTTTCTATTCTTGCAGTTTTAGGTGTATTTCCTGTAGGTACTCTATGTATTTGTGGGGGCTTACTATGTGTCTGAAAGTACTTACAGGTTTGAAATACTCAATTGTTCTGTATTAATGCACAGGCACAATAAATAGAGCTTAAATAGATTAGATAGTTTAAAGGATCGATGGTTGCAAGGCAACATCTACCAGCATGTACTGCTCAGTGTTGTTGTCTTAAGGTAACTGCTGCGTTCTGAAGTCGCAACAATTGGTACTTTATTATTGAGAAGTGTTGTGAGACTCTTCTGGTGAGAGAGATTTCAGACTGAAAATGGAAAGAAGTTATTCTCATCTCTTGCTGTAGGGCTTCAGCCAGGGTATTGTGAAAGAGCATGTCTGAGATTGTCTTAAATGGCTAATGTTTCCATTTATGTTGAAGCTGAGTCTATGGCATTTATGTGAACATGATCAGGCTCTATGTTTATGTTATCTGAATAAAACTTGTCACAGATTTATTTTAGCTCCTCTCAGTGGTGTTGAAATAAATTCTTGTGTTTTAATATTCCCTTGAAGTTTCTCAGCTTTTCCTCATTTTCTGTTCCATTTTTTAGGGGAGGAGAATGTATAAATTCATGAGTATTACAGCAATTCAGTTACCCAGAAAAATTGTTACACTGCAGAAGAGCAGTTTTATGATTAACTGAAATAGCCAGTTACCCGTTTACCAGATTCATACTGTGATTGCCTTGACTAAGTAGATTATAGTACAAAACAGCAGGTACTTAAAATGGAATTGCAGTTTTAATGGTGACATTTCAAAATTCATATTAGATGTTTCTCTCTACGTTGATTTTTGCCTCGTTAAGTGTAGGAATTTGTTTTAAGTCACCAGGTTTTCTTCTTCATGCTCAGTTGGAATTTAATCTACTGTTCTTTTATCAAGATGTTTTACTCTGAGAAGGCTGTCTGTCTTGCATTCAGTCATTAATAAATGCTATAGCAGTGCTGTACTGAAAACATCTCATTAAGAATCATAAAAGTAAAAAAACCCCATGTTTAATAAATAAATAACTAGAATTAAGGTTGCTGTCTACAGTATTCATTTAGTTTCATGGAAGACTTTTTCCTGCAGTACATTGTCTATCTAAGTGCTACTTATCCAACCCACCCTGATATTTTTCTTGGTTCTAAAGTCTTCAAATCAGAGTTGGTTGTGGCATTGTGACTCTGTTTGAGTTTTAGACTTGTTTTTAGACTGGATTTGGCATGTATCTTCTGTACTACTGAGGAATTATCTTCCTCTGTGTATCTCATTTTTCTGCCTGTGAGGTGGACACCCCTACTATCCTTCACTTTTGTCCTTTGTGTCTTAAAGATGTAAGATGACTTTATTTGTGGGAAATCTTAAGAGTGTCTGGTGCGTATGATTGTTCTTGAAACAAAAATGAGTTGGATAGAGGACTCTAGAGACAGACTGAATATAACACTCTCAGACTTTTGCTCTTAAATATATCAAAACCTTTCCTGCAAGTGAATGCTGTTAATTTCTGCCTTCCTGAAAGTCTTCCCTGGATCAGAAGGGTGTTTGATCTTTTGTGATGTCCTATGACCAGGGTTGGTGAGAATCAAAATGGACCATAATACAGCTAATTGGTATTTGTTATGCTGTCTTTTGTGTATGTAAGTAAATATTCATGAAGTAACTTAAGGACATTTTGGAAGGTGTTAATTAGTGTGTTCTAAAAGTACAGTTTTTACTATGTATGTTTTCAATATCTGTCCCCTCATCGCTTCTCTTAGTTCTCCTTTTAATAACATTAACTACATTTTGCTTGGAGAGCTCTTAAAAGTGAAGAATTATTAAATAGCAGAGATCTGACAGTATGTATCTTATCTCAAAACCTGTAGAAAGCCCATTTATCCATTCTTACAGGTGACAACCTGTTGACTGATTTATTGCATTTCCTTAAGCATTTCCTGTAATCTCAGTCTGTCTAAATGGCATTGCATATTGATGTATCCTGGCAAATAGACACAGAAGCTTTTTTAGTTTCTGAAGCACGTGGCTGAAGTTCTGGTGCAGACAGCAATTGATTTCTGAAGACAGAGGTGCAGGCTGAGTGCTGAAACGAAAGCCTTCTCTTTGCCCTGCTCTGCCTCGTGCTTCCTTAAACCTTTCAGCTGCAGAGCTTGTACTGGCACGTGTTAGGCTTTGCTTCAGCTTTTTGTACTTCTGAACACTGAGACTCTTCACAGCTTCAATTTTATTGTTGTTAGTGTTTTCTTTGTAGTATATTGGATTATGTGTGTGGGGAGGGTTCTTCAATGCTCACTCAGCATGAGGCCATGGATGGGTATGTTTCTGACACTGTGACCTCGTTAGGGAAGAAAGAGGGGTGGTTTGTTGTGTTAATTTTTCTCAGACAGAGGAATTAGAAGTAGTCCTTAGTATGGCTGGAGGCAGCAAAGTGATGAGGAGTTCATGAGTGCTTGTGGGTGGCATGGAGCAAGGAGAGAGTCTTAAGTGTG
The DNA here is from genome assembly GCF_032191515.1 of Phaenicophaeus curvirostris. NCBI lineage: Eukaryota > Metazoa > Chordata > Aves > Cuculiformes > Cuculidae > Phaenicophaeus > Phaenicophaeus curvirostris. The sequence goes on from NC_091431.1 coordinate 39,993,554, forward strand.
GGCCCAGGCCAGGTGGAATCTGTGTACTTCACTGCTGCAGGAGAGAATGAGGGGCGTCAGGTCTTCAGCCCTTGATATGAGCTCTGCCTTAGATGAGAAGTACTAGAGTGTATGTGGTTTTCCAGTAGAGTACTCCCTGAAGAGGGTGGGTAGGGCAGAGCAGATACTGCACAGAGGAACACCCTTCCAGCACTTGCACCCCCAAGTGCACAGCTTGCAGCTTGTGATGCTGCTTGACCAACTTTTGGACCAGATGAAGCCTTTCTGCCATTGTTTATCTTCCTCTTCTCTTTCCCTTGAATAAGAACGTGTCCTCTTTAGCCACAACTTGTAGCTTCTTTACCATTCATGCAAAGAGGCAGAGGTCTTAATTTTACTGCACTTAAGAGTTGCCATCTTTGGGTCTGGGTGCTCACCGATGGCTGCCATCCCTTATAAGTTTCCAGAAATGCCCAAAGGCTCCTGTGTTAACCTACCTGTAGTAAATGGTAGGTGAATGCTATGTTATAAGAAAAACAACAACAACAACAACAACAACATCCCAACTTGTGCCTGCTGTTCGGTGCTGTTTCATGCTTATGTGCTTGAAATTGAATTAATAGAAACATATGGAATTCAAACTCAAACATCAGCTGTCTGATATAGCATGAAATTTTTAACACACTTGATTGATAGAAAGACTTGTTCTTCGGAAAGCATACAGAAGTACAAATGGGGAAGCTTGCTTGGAGTTTTGCTCTTATTTGACTGCATTTCTTTAGGTGCTTCCCCTTCTCTTTTTGTTTCATGATTTAGCAGTAGATTACATGCACACTGTGGTTAGGGGTGTTCTGTCTCCAAACCTATGAAGATCAGACCGGGAAAATAATCTAAGATATATCTATTCAGAAAATTTCCTAGGGCAATTGCTACTTTAAAACATACAAATCAATGACAAAAAAAAAACACAACCAACCAAAACAACCTCGATGATCCTGGGCATCTTTTCCAGCGTAGTGATTCTGTGGTTCTGTGAACCAGTAAATAAAAAATAAGAAAGCTAAGGAATGCCTAGAATTAAACATGCCAGGTTTTGAAAACTCTGTCTGCAGTTATTGTCTATCTAATCTGCTATGGGAAATAATGTTCTGATAAATTATGTCTAAACGAGGAAGTCTGCTTTGATACAGACCAGTTGTGTGTATAACTTCTTTGAAAGCACCTGTTGTACTAGTCTGAAATGCTGAGTTCCATAGCTTTCTGATTTTCATTTAAAGACTAATTTGCAAATGCAATTTTGTCCACTTTTTCCCCTGACATTTTATAAATAACAGATGTGAAAGATTGTGAAGAGAATGGCTTTCATGCCTAAGACAACCATTTATCTACTTAGACAAAACCCTAGCCACAGGCTAACAAATGTGTGTTTGGACAGCATGGTCACTTTATTTTTGTTAATGTTTTACAGATTACCAGCAGATTAGTAGTGCAAAAGCAGTCTCATGATGTAGCATTTTTTAAAATGAGGACTTTTAAGAACTGTAATTGTCACTTGTTCTAGGACAATTCCAGCATCAAAACTAATTATTCAGGCCACTTTGGAGATTTTCTGCTTTTAAGGCTGAAACTATATTTCTTCCCCTTCCTTTTTCTGTTCTATGTGCAAAGGAGAGTTTGTCGTATGCATAGTATGTAGGGCTGCAGAGTCTGAGGAGGAGTTTATCTGCTACTGACTTTCAGGATCTCCTATCTTATACGTCTCCTAGGCAGAAGAATAAAGCTGTGGGTATGCTATAGTGGTCAGAAACAGCATTACAATTTAAGTTACTTCTGTTTGAAGAAAATCTTAGTTTTCTATGCCCCTTCTTTATAATTCACTCATCCATTAGTCTTACATGGCTAACTGTTCTCTTCCCTCAAAAGGTCAAAATGTTGAATAGTGTAAGTGTTCTGATTGTTACCTGCCTGCAAACACAGCTCTTAATTAAGCTGTGTTTATGCCTGGAGTATACATTTACATCATACTCATTATAAATGTGCTTGCATACAGACTTCAGGTCTCTGTTCTTCAGGGTATTCTTGGTTGTAGAGCTTTGTGTTGTTCTGTTACACATGTAATGCAAGTGAGACCCAGAAAAAGCAGGCACTTTGATGTAAACGTACTGTGTAAATAATTGTTCCAACCTTAGCAGTTCCCTTCTATAATTTTTAGGTCATACCGTACTAATGTGTCAATGTTTTGCTTAAATTAGAATAACACACTTCATTGTTTCCTTTTTGTTTTTTTTTCTTCAAGTGGCAGGGGACAGGACAAGAGGGAATGGACATCAGAAAAAATGGCTGGACATCAGAAAAATATTTTTCAAGGCAAGGGTCATTGGGCACTGGAACAGGCTTCCCAGGGAGGTGGTTGAGTCACCTTCCCTGGAGGTGTATAAAAGATGAGTAGATGAAGTGCTGAGGGCGTGATTTAGTGATTGATAGAAATGGTTGGACTTGATGATCCTGTGGGTCTTTTCCAACCTAGTAATTCTGTGATTGTGATTCTGTGCCCTGATTTCCTGTCTCAGTTTCTTAATTTTAAATACTTGATTTCATTTTCTGTGAAGAAAAATTCACTGTTACTTGGCTTTTGCTGGAGAATTATTGTTGCAGTCCAGGGATTGTTCTGGACTTCCAGAAATCCACTCACTTTTGTTACTGTAATTAGTCATGGTGGGTTTTTTTTTAGTTATAATATAAAAAGCAACCTAGATTTATGATGACCAGTTATAAGGATGAGTGGTCAGCTTAGTAGAAGGTTTTGTTCTTTGATACTGAATTTTCACAGTTCTACTAGATGACATTACAGATATAGATTCTCACCTCTTGCCTCTTAACACCGTGGAAAGATTGATATTGGCTTTGGTGAGCATTAGGTGGCAGCCGTTTTTTTTCAGTTGTAAGCACTCCCAGATGGAGAGGCCTACCTTGTCAGGGCTGATCCAAATACAGATTTCATGTGACACTGTTGTTTAAGAGAAATGTTTTGATATTTTCCGGAGTTACTGTACATGCTCCATAGAACAAAAAGCCTTTATAAATAAAGGAAGTTGTATTTACTTGATCATTAATGAAGTTAAACAGCCACAAAGAACTGTGAGATGCTGTGTATTAGTAATGATAATGTTGTTACTGAACTTTTACTTGAAGATGCACATTGGTATCTTGCAGTTGGTCTCTGGAAGGCACATTTTATTTTAGGAACACTTCAGTAGTTTTTCAGTTGCATATTACTGCACTTGTATGTCTGGGAAGGCTGGTCAAAAAGAATGGATCAGCGTAGCCAAGATGCTCCTAACTATTGCTGTTGCTTGTGAATTGTTTGTAATACAGCTAGGATTGCAGCTAAGTGACTAAATAGTCCTTTATGAAGGGAAGTTCAGTGATAGCATGCTGAGGTGAACACCTGAAGTTCATACAGTACTGGAATTCAGAACCTGTGCAGTTTCATATGTGTATATTTGTGTATGCTTCCCCAACATTTCAAAAAAATCGCATTCCACCTATAAGAACTCCTTACTTTCCTAAGACCTAGGCCTTCTTGCTCTAGCTTCTACACCTTCTGTTCTTCCTTCCATCTTTTAATAGCTTATCTAGTCTTTTAGGTTCACAAAAGTTCAAGCTCCTATGCAGTATTTGAGTAGATTTTTCTGTGGTTGGAGCCCTGTTTGATCTAAATTCCCTTCTATGGTGTCAAACATGCCAGCGTTACTACTTGTTTACAGCAACGTTCATTACAAAGTACAGTGGAACTTGGTGAACAGAAGGGATGGACTTTGGCTGTGTAACTGTGTTGCATAAACTGGTTTTATTTCAAAATTTCACCTAAAATTGCTTTAGTGGGCTGTTGGTGTTTAGCAGATGCATTTGCAAATGCAAATACCCAAGACTAAAGCTTTACGGAAGATTTATGAAAGAAGAGAAATGATCCCGTATTCTGATAAGACACAGTAATGGTGTAGTATGGTGAACTCCTTATCTTGCCTTACGCTGACAACAAAAAACCTAGCTTACTTTGTGGCCAGTGGGCCTTGAGTATTTCTCTCCTCCTAGATCTACTGTTCTTATGAGAAAAGACACTGGTGTATGTGGTTTGTAATTCTGCAGAATGCTAGCTGCTTCTCCTTGCATCTCAGTGAAGATGTTCTCTAGAACTGCCTCCTCAGTGCAATTAAATCTGCAGGAATCTGTTGGTTCTTAATTGTTGCAGAGACTGTCTTGAAGCTGGGCCACCTAGTAAAAAGATACAGGAAGAGGGAGGAAGTGCATTATGGTCATACCAAATTATTTGGTCCTAGTGGTAGCACAAGAGGCTTTGTTATCTGATGGTTGAAATCCATTTGTATGTGACATTGCAAAGGAGGGGAGCAGTCATTAGGGAAGTGCCTCTGGGTGAGGGGTAAATCATTTATCTGTAGAAATGTAGTGTTTTCTGCTTATCTACCTGGTTTTAGTGTAGCTGCTGTTTTAAAATGAATCCTGAGAAGCCTATTAGGGCTTCCAGGTGCTTCCTTCTTCAAAATCACTTCTTCCTAGGTTCTGTTCTTGATTTTGATCTGTTGGTCTATACTTGCGTTTTGCTTTTGTTTCTTTCCCTTCTTCACTGTAGTGTTTTTTTTCCCTCCCTCCCTCCCTCCCTCCTTCCCTCCCTCCTTCTGTAACTCTTGCCACTTTTCTCTGTTCAATAAAACTTGTTAGGGTGGTTGCCTATTGGCTTGGCTAAATCACAGGTCATTGCAACTCTGTTTGCTGCTTGTGTTAGTTCAACACATCAAAAAGAGCTTATGCCAGTGAGTGCTGGTTCAGGGTGCACAGAGATGCTGTTTCTGTCAGTATATATAATAGTACCTTGCACAACAAGGTGAGGAAAACGTAATAGCTTTCACTTTGGTTGCTGTCCACACATATGCAATAGCAGTCACTTGGATTTTTTTTTTTCAGGAAAGTTTCATTCACGAGACTGTAGGATTTTCCTTCTTTTAAAACCCTTATCTTTCAATTATGAAGGCACACAAGGTACTTCTCTTGAGATAAAATATTTTGTAAGCCATCACTGAAGTTTCAACAGAGCCTGCAAGTGTAATAGACTTTGTTTTTGGAACTGTAATGTGAAACTGACAAGGTGGTACTCAGTGGCTAACAGCTGTGTAAATCTGAAAGAAGAGAGATTTGAGGGAGAAAATGAAAAATACTTATGCTGACACTGTTTTCTGTACAACTAAGGACTCAGGAAGGAGTTGTGATATCTAGCAAAAAGAAAAAAAAAAGGTGATTTGTGACTTGTCGTGTAATACAGCCTGAAATCTCTGTAACAGTTAATGTATTATTACAGTTTCTAAAGTTTCTGTGTTTCTCTGGATGGTATCTGCTCTGTAGTCTATCCCTGTTTTTATGTAAGTGGATTTCAGTCTTCTGAACACTGCATGACCATACAAATGATACTAGGCTTTTTTCTCAAATTATCTTACAAAGGCAGATGAGGATCAGGAAGTGTCTTCTATCTTTGACTGAAAAAATTATCAGTATGTATTACTGTAACCTGTCTCAGTGCTTAATTAGGACTCTTACCTTCATGCTTCTAAAATGTCGGTAAGTCTTCTTAAGGGAAGACGCGTCAATATAAGGTGAAATACTTCTTCAATGTTCTGACACAAAATGCTCGTTCGAAGCACAAAATGTGTCTTTGACCTAGTAACATAATATAGTTTGAAAGCACCACTCAGATTTGACCTATGAAGGTAACACTTCTCTTCAAAAATTTTCAAATTCTACTTTGTAAACTATAGCTTCTTTTTTTTTTCCTGCTAAGAAAATCTAAATTCTGTATCTGCAAGAGGACAGTGTTGCAGAAGAATCCATAAAAGAGATTTTTCTTGTTTAGTATCTTTCATCCTTATTTATTTCCATTGACTGCATAAAGTGAACTTTGTAGTAATAACCAGCTGCAGTAGGTGAGCAAGGACTTGGAATCATCCTCATCCTTTATGTCCCTTTGAGGGTTTGGTGCGGGTAGAGCAGGAGGAGAATGGCAAGGTAGTAAGAGAAAATTCTGCTGTGTTCATTTATTTGAGGATTAACCAAGCTTGCAGGTTCTCAGAAAGTTGGCATACTGATCATAATATTGAGAATGCAGCAGCATTTATGTGTAAGGCCTTGTTGTGTTTTCAGGATGATTTAGAATAGTAAGTGACTGTCTGTGGTGCTTTCCTAAAAGTAGTAGTTCTGATATTTGGGTCCTGCACAATTGGTTGCAAGACAAACTTTTTGTGAACTATGGTTTAAGCTCCACCTAATACTACGCGGTGAGCAGCTACCAGGCAGTTCTGAAAAGAGTATGTATCTTAACAAATGATGATCCATTTGGGAGTCTGAATTTCTTTTTTTGGGCAGCAAGATGTACTCAGCACCTGTACTTGGCATTGGTGAGGCTGTATCTCTAATGTTGTGTTAAGTTTTGGGCCTCTTGCTACAGGAAAGACATTGAGATGCTGGAGTGCATCCAGAGAAGGACAAGGAAGCTGGTGAAGGGGCTGGAGAACAAGTCTTATGAGGAGCAGCTGAGGGAACTGGGGTTGTTTAGCCTAGAGAAAAGGAGGCTGAGGGGAAACCTTATCACTATCTACAACTACCTGAAAGGAGGTTGTAGACAGGTGGGTGCTGGCCTCTTCTCCAAAGTGACAGGTGATAGGATGAGAGGAAATAGCTTCAGGTTGCATCAGGGGAGGTTCAGATGAGATATCAGAGACAAGTTCTTCACCGAAAGTGTTATCAGGCACTGGCAGAGGCTGCCCAGGGAGGCGATTGAGTCACCGTCCCTGGAGGTATTTAAAAGATGGGTAGATGAGGTGCTCAGGGATATGGTTTAATAGTGGACAGGTACAGTTGGAGTTGATGATCTCAAAGGTCTTTTCTAACCTAGTGATTCTATGAAGATAAATAGAGCTTGAGCAAATATTTCTAAAGAAGTCTACCCTTTGTGTATGAAACCAGTGTCCTGCTGCTACCAGTCTACAATAGAGAAACTGTCATTGTCCTATAGTGTCATTGAGATGATAGTGCATACAACATGAGTTAATGCAGCATTTGGAAGCATCTGAGTTGATGCTGCAGGAGATACATGGTTTCTCGAGCTCATCCTACCTTTGTGGTTTTGCGTTATGTGGGTACTAATTCTGTCATGAGGACCTTACGCAGTCAAACAAGAGAAGGACGAGATGGCATTTATTGTAATTTCTATAACAACCTGCTTTATGTCTCTGTCTAAAGTTCCCAGCCTAGTGCCACTTCCTTCACAGAGCTCGTGTTCGGCACTGTGGAGATTTTGTGTAACTAAAACTTCTTGAAGTAAACTGAAAACTTTAACAAAAAGATTGTATATTTGATATATTACTATTCACTATCGCATTAAAGAAATCTGAATTCTATAGAGTAAACCTGGATAAGATTTTAACATCATATGATAGTTAACCTCCCTGAGGTTCTCCGTTATGTGCTGGAATGTTTTTGTGTCCCTCCTTCCCTCAATAATACAGATTTAAATTTTATCAGCATTAATTCTAATTAAATTTATTTATTTTAAATTATGTTTATTAGAAATTTATTAGTATTAGGTTATGAATACATGAGTGGTAGTAGTTCTGCTCTCTACATATTTAATTTTATCAGTATGCTGTCCTATGTATTTCCCATTCCCAGAACAAGCATTGGCTGCTGTACCAGTTTTGCTGTAGTGGGTACTCAGTGGGTCCACCTGGTGTTGAAGGTCTTAGTTCATCTGAGGATTCAAAAAAGAGGAAAACCAAATTGATATCCCTTAACTGTAGGTTATATTCAGTCAGGAACAATTTACTTGCGAATTTCATGTTGGGTTGTGTATAAACATGTCTTATTATGTGTGTACAGTGTTATAATGGTGCTGCCACAGAACTGTTTTCACAGATTATTTGCTTATATGTTTTCTATGCATTTAAAACATTATTTTTGGTGCATTAAATACAGGTTTTTCTCCGTTTCAGTGTGCAAAGATCCACCCTACAAAGTTGAAGAATCTGGGTATGCTGGTTTCATTTTACCAATTGAAGTTTACTTCAAAAACAAGGTATGGAATCAGATAGCTTTAATTTTAAAAAAAAAATCGTACAGAAGTCAGGGGTTTTTTTTTAAGATTTACAGTTTAATTCACAAACTCAGTGAAAAAATAGGCTTAAAGCTATCTTTTTCAGTGTGGTTCCTCAGTTCCTCAGTTATAGAAATGCATAAATGTATTTATGAGTTAATTTTGTGAAAGTAGGTTTACCTAGTAAAGTAAAGAAGTTGAGTGTAATTATTGAGAAGATTACCAGCCCTACTCAGGAGTGTACAGCCTTTAAATAATGCTTATGGAAGCTCAAGAGCTACTTAAATGTCAAGAAAGGAAAACAATCTTTATTATGCTGATTTTATAATGAACTCATACTATTTTAGTGTTGTCAATCTTCTGAATTGTTTCAGTTTTTCATCTTTCAAAACTGTCTTTTTTTTTTTTTTTATTAATCCTACATCCTCAGTCTGAAAAACCTTGCTTTACACTGCATGTGAACCTTGCTTCTACTCACCTGAACATTGCTGGTGGCACAGTTTAAAAACAAACCCAGGGCTGTTCTACAAAGCTGTGCTAGTTCAGATTCTAAGTAAAATCTGCATTTACTGTGGCTCTCTCAGAAAACCTATAGGTTTGTTATGCTTACGTAACAGGATCTCTATTACTAGTAACTCATTTGGATAAAAAGAATTGGATTTGCGTGCAATTAAAGAACAAAAAAATTGCAAAAGTTAATGTACAGTACTTTATTAAATGCAATGCATTAGGTTCCTTTTTTTGTCATGTGCCTCAGTGGAGCTATTATTGTAGTCTGCATGCACTTCTAAGCTATCTGTGTGTTTATTTTATATTACCAAGATGTTTATTGGCACAATTATTTTAATCATGTCAGTGTTGTACCATTACTGTGTTGAACGCTTGGTGATAAACTCAAACTGAAAGAAAACAGAAATGCATGATAAAACACTTTTGCTGGAACCCTGGTCACTTAAAATTTGTGTTAGAGTACAACTTGAAGGTGTACACAGCTAACAGAGCAGATATTCCAGTTTTCTTCAGTCTTTCACAGAAAGCTCTGTCAGGATGTGAGATGTGGATAATTCTGCTCTGGTACTTTAAGTTGTAGGTTTCGAACAGGTAGTTCTGAAGTGTTCCCTGTATCAATCTGTGAAGACCAGGCTTAGTCTACTCTGTTTGCTGCTGGAAAAGGAAACAGAACTGCCTGAGTCAGTTGACTGGCAGTTTTTTTGGTATGCTTTTTAGCTCCATCTCCATTAGAGACACAGTTTTGATTAATTCAGGAAATCTGATGAAAAACAGGCCATACGTTTTAATTCCTCTCTTAAGAGCTCATCCCAAAACTAGGCAAGCAGAATCAGAGGACAGTAAGTCAATCACTGACGCATCTCTACAGAAAGCCTCCCACCCGACATATCTTTTTTTGTTCTCCACTCAGACTTTTGGCTGCCTGTGACTGTGGAGACCTGCAAGTCTCAGGTGTTCTCCAGCAGGGGTTGTGGCTTAGACTGCGATCAAGAGGGCAGGACTGATTACAGCTCACCTCACTTTCAAACATCATGTGGATTTAGGAAGTTTGCAGACATCCCTTACTCCTATTTTGGTTTCACAGAATACAATCAGCAATTGGACAATGTGACAGCTAGCTTGTCGTGCTGCAGCAGCGTGTCCTTCCATGGGGTTGTTACAATAAAAATGAAAAGGGACACAAAAATCAAGCTGGCATTCCTGAGGCAAATTACTGCTTTCTCCTGGCTCAGCTACTCTTCCTACCCTAAGCCACTTCACAGGTATTCCAGTACAGAAAAAGAGGAGTTAGAAAGAGGAAGAGGAGGCAGACCCTCATTACTTATTCAAGGTAGACAATTTTTCAGTTTCTGGCTCAGAAAGTAGCCTAATGAATAGTGAAGGCAGGGGCAGAGGAAACCACCTGGACCATGGAAAATTATAGGGAGCCTGTTCCCAACACTACGGAGAAATTGGTAGAAACACCTAATAGTCATTTCACGCTGATGGAAAATACTCCAAGCTTTGAAGAATTAGTCAAGCACAAACAAACCCACCTTCCAAATTCAGCATTAGCAGGCTATAGTTGTTAGGTGTTGAGACCAAGTCCTTGAAAAAACACTTTTAGGTTGAAGGTCTCCTACTCTGGAAAATGCACACCATTTAGGATAAGGCTTATAAACTGCAGTATATTCTGCCTCCACTGTCATGCTGTTCTGAAATAATGACAGTGGTGCTGCGACTCCATTTGTGTTGTAAAATTCTGCTTTGAAATTACTGGTTATGTTCATTTTAACTTTATAAATGAGGCTCTCAAAAGAATTCTGTAAAAATTCTTGTAATTCTGCTTTTCTAGCAAAGTTGCTGGTACCTACTGTTTGTTTGCCTGTAGCAACATCATGATTTCCTAAGCAGTTTAGGGAGTAAATCACTTCCATTTTTTCTGCAAGCAATCCTGACTTAATTTTTCTGACAATAAGAAATATCATCATCCACAGTTGCCTTTGAAAACAGTCCATCAAGAAAATATTTCATCCAAGGGAGCCATTCTCTTCTGTCTTCAGAGGCAGACCACAGGAGACCTTTTATTTCAGGTTCCCTTCTGTTGTCTGTGCTGCAAGTCTAGAGATGGGATGATAAGGACATCCTTTGGCTGTGTTTGAAACTTCTGATTAAACTTTTAGAATAACTGAGATTTCTATGCTTTCTGTTCTTCACATTCTTGAAATCCTGAATCAAACCCAAATGTTTTAAATGTGAATTTTTTAAGCATCTGTCACTGAACAGAGCACACATTTTGATTTTATGCAGCCTTGGACATGTGCTGAGATTTCCACAGAATAACAAGATGGCAGGGGTGTGGGAAGGGACCTCTAGAGATCATCTAGTCCAACACCCCTACTAAAGCAGGTTCACCTAGAGCAGGTTGCATCAAGATGGGTTTTGAATGTCTCCAGAGAAGGAGATTCTACCACCTCTCTGGGCAGCTGCTTGCAGTGCTTTGTCACCCTCAAAGTAAGGAACTTTTTCCTTCTGTTCAGATGGAGCTCTTGTGTTCTGATTTGTGGCGTTGCCCTTTGTTCTGTTGCTGGGGACCACTGAAAAGAGTCTAGCCCCATCCTTTTAACACCCACCCTCTAGGTATTTCAGTTTTGCTGTATCTCTTTCTTTTCGTCCCCCATGGTTCTCTTTTTACTAAAGCTTTTCCTGAATTTGACCTTTTACTTTTGTTTTGCTTTAAGACTGAGGTTGGTTTGGTGGCTTCTGTTGCATGTCAGGGCTACTTAATATTCCTTTAAAAGAGCACTTACCTTACATATAGCTTCTAGAAGGGGCTGTGTAAATACATACCACAAAGTGTACTTTGTATCTTTCCTCTGATATTACAAACTGAAGTCTATTCAATGCTACTAGTGTCCTTTTTCATTTGAGGCTTTCTCAGGGCAGTAGAACACTGACATTTACTTCCAAGATAAATTTGCCTTTCCTGTTCTTTCTCTCTCCGTATTGGTACAGGGAACATTCAGTTTTATTTTTCACTACAATGGCAGAGAATTCTAATTTCTTGGAAGTTGTGGTGGAACACTGGAAATCTAGTTGGCTACCTTTGTGAAAGATGATGAAATTACGTTGATAAATGAGCAGACCCAAAACACTGGAGATCAAATGCAGCTGGCTGCAGCAGCTTCATTCTTACTCCTTTCTACAACTCATGAAGAAAACAAATGTTTGGCATTGGTGGAGGAATTTGCATTGAGAACTTACTGCAGTGTATCCAGTACTATCAAGAGCTCAGAAGTGTGATTACATTGGTGACTAACTTAACTTGTGTCAGCTGATGATATTATCTTATGTGTATATCTATAGTCTGTGCCAAACATGACATAACACTTCCAATTAAACCTTGTCAGGACAGCGTCAAGTTCATTGAAATTCATGCATTTTACCATGTGTTATCATGGGCTGGTAGGAGCTTCTCTGATTTACTGTAGCTCAGCTGATACTTGATAAATTCAGTCATGTGTCTGAGAACACACACAGTGATTAAAGATTGTGTATTTCATTTTAATTGACAGTCTTTATGTAGCACTTGTTTTCAACTTGGTTGGTTTTGATGCTAGTTGTTTCTGTGTGGTTATTTTCAACCTTCAGGAAGAACCTAAGAAAGTTCGATTTGACTATGACTTATTCCTGCACCTTGAAGGCCACCCACCTGTAAATCACCTCCGTTGTGAAAAGCTTACATTCAACAACCCAACAGAGGAGTTCAGAAGAAAGCTGCTAAAGGCAGGAGGGGTGAGTCCTGCACCCATGTCAAAAGTCATCACAGTAAAGATGTTGCTGCTTATTGCTGGTGCATGGTTAGTATAATAAAGATTCACCTGACAGTGAAATTAAGTCTATTTGTGATTAACTTCGTGTAAGAGCTCAGTGCTTGTTGTCTTTAAGTGGAATGGGTAAGGAAATAAGCATGTGCCTACAGTAAATACACGTTTAGATGTCTTCACGACCAAGTGGTTTGTATATACTTCTGTGAAAGCAGAACTTTGACCTTATACACGAAGCATTGCTTGTTTGACTTTACAGAGGTAAAATGCAGGATGGCTACTGTGGTGGGAGGGAGTAATAAGAAAATAACATGTCTCTCAATTTAAGAGATTGTTCTATATTAATCAGTAGTTATAAGTCGAATGTTAGAAACTTAAGTAGGTTTATTTCAACTTACAGTTTATACAGTGTTACTTAGTGTGGACCAGAAAATTCGCCAAGAGTTTGTAACATATTGGTGGAATTCGTTCATGTGAAAAAAGCTAAAGGAAGTTTGCCCACTTGAAGGGAGAAGGCCCAACCTGTAGTTTTATGCTTGGTCTATTAGAGGAAGCCTGTCTGCTATGTTTTATATAATGGCAGAATCATTCGTGTTGGCAGAGACCACTAGAGGCTCAGCCATGGAGTCAAACTGGGCTGCTCAGGACTTCACCTCTATCTGCTGGACTGTGAATTTTCCCCTGGCCAAAGGGAACCCAACCCCCTTGGGTACTGGCTGCATGCTGTGCTGTGTTTTTGGGGAAGAGGCTTCTTATCCCCAGCCTGAGCCTTGCATGTGTCAGTTTGTGCTGCTGCCTCTTGCTCTCCCATCACGTATTGCTACAAGAGCCCAGCTATATCTTTTTCCTCCATACCTTCCCACTGGTGTTGGGGATGCTATTGAGTGTCCCAAAAGCCATTTCTCCTCTCAACTGAAACAACATTGTCCTGGTTCTGTTTCTTGAGGCTGGGTCCCTCCTGCTTCCCTTCCCCAGTTGGTTGCCATCTGCAAACTGCTTAAATAACAATGTGACCTCTAGGTCACTGATAGACATATTAAGCAATGTATTGTGGGTTTACTATTGTAAATGACAATGTTTATATTTTTGAACAGTTGTAACAGAAATGGGTTGCGTGGTTTGACACAGTTAGACAATAGGAGGTCCTGGAGTTAAAAGGGAGCTTATGTGAGGATATTCAGTTTGCTGAAGAGGATCTTTGAAAATAAATGTGAAATAAGTAACAGGTAATGTCTGAAAGACTATCTTATTCTTCTAGAGGAGAGAACTGTTGCAACTATAGTTGTCTTGAAATAGAAGCATGAAGTGTGTTTTATGTTTGCATTTACTAGGTGCAAGTGGGTATCCATGTCTAGGCAATGTCTAGGCTCTTTAGCGTATTTGCAAGTAGAACATCGAGAATATTTTCTGGAAAACTTAATGAACCACTGCTTTAATATTAATCATATCAGTTCTGTTGTCAATGGAAAAGTCTTACTTATGAGTGTAATAAATCTAAATGGTGCCATAAAGGAGTTTAGAAGGTGTGTGTTGAGTGGTTAAAGAGGTAAAAATAGGAAGCATCACTTCTATTTCTTATTTTTCTATGCCTTCTAATTTTAGGAGTTTGAGTTATCTAAAGCAGAAGTGTTGCCTAACTATAAACAGTGATATGTGGGGTGTTTTGATCGAATTGTTTCTCTGAATGTATTGGTGTGGTCATTCCTGAAATGCTTTGCTATTGCCTTTTCTTTCTGGAGGCTACGAACTACATGCTTCATTTTTAATTTTTTACTCTCCTTTATTTCCCCAATTTCCTTCCAAGAAATAGGTTCTTTTTTTTAAGGTATCAGTCTTTTGTGCTTCCACCTATACACTTTGTGACCTGGAAGAGAGTCTGATCAATGCAGCAGTGATGGTGTAATAGCATTCTGTCTTGTTACTAATAGTGTCTGTGAAGGGCTTACATCTCCCAGCACTGGAAGGCCCGTTACGTATTTATGAAATGCCATGCACAGGCTCTTACTTCACTGTAGTAGGAGTCCTGAAAAGCTGACTCTCACTTCCGAGTGTAAGTAGAATAGGCAACTGAATGAATTCATGAAACATTAACTCACTTCCATGCCTTAGGCTGAGAAAAGCATTCCCAGGATAATGAAGTATGAGATGGGGTTTTTAACTTATCAGTCAAAACATTTAATACTTTTAGCTTATGGCTATTTTCAATAAAAAGTAAAAATATCACCTCACTGAATTTCCTTGACAGTCAACAAGTCAGGCAAAATGAGGTTTATGGCCTTCAAAATGAATGGTATACCATGTTAACATAAAACACAGTGGTAGCTTTAAGTCAGTTTAGTCAGGAATACTTGCTGCAGCCAATTTTCTTTTGTCTTTCAGGCTAAGAACCTATTTTTTTTTTGTTTGTTTTTAGATGAAGTGCTAGCAGTCTGCCAGTGCATTCTCATGGTTACTTTTTCCCATATATTTCCCGTCTTTCATGTGCCTAGAGGTCTGACTGGTTATCCTGAAGTTCACTGTAAGTGAGTAAGAGTAACATTCAGATATCCCGAATAATAAGTGAAAACACAGCTTTAGCACAGCTTTGCAGTGCTGCCAACTTTAGCTAGCAAACAGGGCATTTAGGGTGGTGCCTGTCATGTTAGATTAACTCTGGATTTTGTTATGCTCAAGGCCATCTCTACCATTCACCTTGTTTCTCATAAGCGTGAAACGAAACGTTTACAGAGGAAACAAAACTTTTTCAGGAGTATGCTGGGCAAGTTCAATCATATTCTAATTGTTTCTAATTGTTCTAATTGATTCTAATTGTTTATGTTCCGTCTCTTTGCATGTGTATTCTAAATGACATTTCTCTTAGAAATGTTTGTTGTGGAAATGATGCCACTGAAAACTTTTTGCACTATTTACTCAGTGTAGTACTTAATGATGTGAAACTAACTTCTGTACAAATAAGACTCCTGAATTAGCAGTGTGTACCATAAATGAACTTGTTGCTTTCAGTCCACAAATCCCTGTATAAAAATGATGACTTTTAGTCAATCCATTGCTTACTAAGCAAATTACCAAGGTAGTGGCAGAACAATATATGTGTAGTTTCCTACAGAGCTCCTCTTCTAGAGACGGCACAAAATTACGCATTAGTAAGTACAGTAAGACTGATGTTTTCATTAAGTAAACATCAGTAAGCATTGATACATACATGATCATTTCTTCCTATATGTGTCAGTTACCTTTTCCAGTTATTTTCAGCCTCTAAACATGAAGGAGATTGAGAGAAAAGAGGTGGCACTGTGATTCTTGCATATGAATATGGGAGGAGGGATAACACTGGCTGGGAAATTATAGTAATAGATAAATAATCTTCAAATTTGAAACGGATTTTGAATGACGAATCCCACTAAAACCATTTATAAAAAGGGTCTGTCTCCATTGATGTGTTTGGTATTGTTGGTAGTGCTGGTTGTCTTTTTTTTTGTCTGGCATGTTTTTCAATTTCAAGGAAAAATTGAAAATTACAGCTTATCTGCCTTCTGAGCAAGCAGGAATAAATTAATTTTGAAGATGCTACATGACAGCTAGCTAACAGTTAAGTTGAATTTTGCCTCTGGAAGCATAGACATGCTGAGCCATCACTTGTTTGAATACGGTGTTATTGAGTAACTTTTTGATTCTCACAGCACAAAGTAGTGAAAATATTTTCAGTTCCTGTTAAGACAGGAATTTAATACAGCTGTGTAATACTCCTACCTTTTTGAAGGAGTCTCAAAATCTGTTTTATCCAAGACGACATGGACAACATTTAATAGTTTTTTTCATGAGAGCAAAAGCCTTATAGATGCCCCTTAGAGAGCTGTTACCACAAAAATATGAACAAAAATATTAAAAATCATAACATTATTACAAAGTCTATTATTGATACAGTTTAAAGTTTCAGACTTAGAGGATGCAAAGAATATATTTCTTTTAGAGTAGTAATGATTCTTTATAGCAACAGAGGTATCCTTTTTGTCTACTTTCTGTAAAATTAATTTAGAAATAAAAGCTGGTCTGATTCTGTAGCAAGGTAGCACTTTCCTTCAAGACAGTTGTCCATTAATGGGTTAAGACAGAGGAAGACCATTCTGAGAGGGGTACAATTTTTAAGGAAAAAAAGATCAAGGTAAAAATTAAGGTTTTGCCAAACCACATTGCATTCTGGTTTTTGAGTTTTTCTTTGTGTTTTTACTGTTTAACGATTGAGAAATATCTTTCCAGTCACTTGAATTGCCTGCATAATGTCTATTCTAAAATCTACACACGTAATATGTGTAATGAACATGAAATTATGGGGTTTCTTTTTCCTTTATCCTCCTTCTCTCCTTGCAGTTCCTCTGTGTCAACTGAAATAGTTGGTTTCTCCCCAGAGCTAGCCTTAGTTATAATGTTCTAGTTAAGAGATTATCTTTAATTTTGAGCTTTTCTTAATTACGTAATTGAATTTTCTTATACTATATATTAGATTCAAACAAATAACTCAAAAGAATTCTAAAAGGTGTTCTTATTTCCTTGTGAATATTTTGTTTTAAATAGGAATAGTTGTTCAGGAGAACTGTTTTTTTGTTGTTAGTGAACTTGTTCTTCACTGTGAAACAACATAGGGTGCAGCAGCCCAAAACCACACCAAGTAGTCTGCCTGGCTCGGTGATCCTGTGGGTCTTTTCCAACCTAGTGATTCTGTATAATGCATCTGTGGGGCTGCAGAAATGTTGTAGTAATGATTCGTTTTTTCACAGTCAGGTATCTGACAGGCTGAAAATACCGTCTGAATTTTTCTGCAGCATATTGTGGAGAAGGTCACCAATCTGTTCGGAGGCTGCTGTATGACACTGTTTGTAGATTACCAGCTCAGGTTGCTTGGGATGGATCTGTTTTGAGGCAAGATTGTTCTAGTTTTGTTGATGTCCTCCTTTCATTTGGGAAAATGAAAAAACAGATTTTTGGTAGTTCATTCCCCTGCAAAATCTCTAATGTGCCTTAATAAGGGAGATCGTGTTGATCTGGAGCAACTGTGATAGTTGATGCAGTTTATAACTGTGTTAATTATCTATGTGGGCTTGGCTGACCTATGTCTTCTATGCATCAGGGATGGCATGATGTGTGCTTGTTGAAATTGGCAATAAGCGAAGATGAGCTTCCATGGAACATTTTGAGGCTGTTCTTTCTTTTTGTACAGGGAATCTGAAAATCTAAGTTTTGTTTTGAAAATGTATGCTTTTTGTTGGGCAATTAGGTACTGCAAGCTGCCAAGCGTGTTAGTAGATAAATCTTGTCTTGAACAAGTCACTTTTTTTCATAAGGAAATTTCTGAATTGGGTGATAGTAGGTTTATGTACGGGTATTACAATTTCCTAATTTTTCATGAATTACTGGGAAAAGGATAGTAGAAAAAGGTTCCCGATTATATGAAGATAATTGGTGGTATACATTTGTACCTAATCCTTGTTTTTGTTCAGCAGTGCATGGAACTACATAAATCATAGAATCATAGAATGGTTTGGGTTGGAAGAGACCTTAACAATCATCTAGTTCCAACTCCCCTGCAACGAGCAGGGAAACCTCCCACTAGATCAGGCTGCCCAAGACCCCATCCAGCCTGGCCTTGAACACTTCCTTATTCCATAGCACTCAGGTTTTCATTCCATAGAACCCAGTTGTCTTAAGAGCTTTCTGATTTGCCACCTAGAAGGTGCCTGCAGCTCAGGTATTATGGAAACTGGTCAATTCAGGTTAATCAGTTGGACAGGATCTTTCTGTCCAATAATGTGAATACCAATGGATTTTCTCTACCCACTGTTTGCGTTTTTTTTGTGGTGGGTTTTTTTTTGTTTGTTTGTTTTTTGGTTTTTTTTTAGAAAATTAGGTTTTTCTTTGCCCTGGAAGTTCTTAAGTTCTTTTATTTAAAGCAGCTGTTAGACAAATGTTTTAAATATAAACTCAACAGTTGCCACCTATCAAGGTGGGTGTTCAGTGAACTAGAGGCTAGATACTCTACCAGCAGATTAATTAGAATCCTTGTATGTGTAATGCTTTATTACCATATATGATAGAAGAATTATCTTTGGTGGTGGAGGTGAAGCTGTCTTATAAATCTGTCCCTGCCAGCAATGTCAGTAAAAGATAGCTTATGAACATTTGTTATTTTGCTCTGTTGTAGGAGATATTTATCATAGTAGATAATACTAGGGTGATATTCACATGTTATTTGTATGCTCCAGTATGATTTAGTCTCGAATTATTTTTATAAATTTTTTAGATATGTTATGAGGTTGAGATCTTGTTAAAACTTGTTTTGATATACCTCTTCCGTATGAAACTTATATGGAAAGGCTTGTTAGTGATGGTGTAGTGATTGCTGCCCACACTAGTGCTCCAGTTTGCCTTTCACAGAGAAATTGAAGTTAGGAGTGGCTCCTTCCACCTCTGTGCTTTACTGAAGTAACTTTTCCCCCAAAACTGTCCTTTAACTGCTGTCTTTGGTGCTACTGAAGCAGATGGGCTTTGGAGCAGGACCTTTTGGGAAGATCATCAGTAGGCATCCACATTTCCTTCTAGCAGTGCTGCTACTACTGGTCTTTCTTCTCTTCATCTTGATCTTCTCTTCATCTTGACTAGCATCCTCTACGTGTCAACATCATCTCCATCTTCACTGGATTGCAGGATGGCTTTTTTTTGGAGTTCACGTCCCCTGATGACTGAGTTTCTATACGAAAAGAACAGTTCATCTGACTTTTTTCCTGTAATACCTTCAAACCCAACAATCATGTTTGTATGTTAGAGCTTCTCCTGGACAACACAGGGAGTTTCTGAAAGATAGTTATCTGTGTGTCATCTGAGGGTTCACTCAATTCCACTTAATTGTTAATCAAGACATTAAACTGTTTTGGACTAAGCGTTGATCCTGGAGGGACACTAGTAGTCACTGGCCTCTAGATGGATTTCACAGAACTGAAGAGGACCATTTGAGACCAAATCTCATCTGTTTATCTGGCCCATGTCTTGTAGATCTGGCCGTAAATTGGGCAGGATTGTTCCTGTTAAACCTGTGCTGACTGCACTGAGCTGTGTTCCTGTCCCTCTAGTGGCTGCAAGTGGCTTTCCGGAAGTGTTTTCTCCATCTTGTTCCTGGGGACTGAAGTGAGACTGATGGGACACTGGCTCCCTGTATCTTCCTTCTTGAAGGTTAGTCTGATGTCTACATTTCTTTAAATAACAGGACCATTTTCTGATCAGCACAACCTTTTGAAAGTGATAGAGAGTTGTCTTGCAGTGGTACTGATTCCAGCTTGACTCCAGTCTTCTCTTACAAACCTGGGTGTACCTGTGACTGTAGCGTACCCTAACTCAATCCCTCTGTCTTATGGGCACTGTCACAGCACCACAGAGCCTGTGAGGATGTTCAGGTACCTTGGAGGCCTGAGGAAACGGAATCATACTAATGAAAACAGAGGCTAAGTGAACATTGAGAACATAAGCTAAATTCCTTGTTATGAGGTCTCTTGCTCCATTGAAGGGCCCACACTTTCTTTACCCTTCCCTTTATGGACTATTTTTAGAAGCATTTCTTATTGACAGTCACATCACATAAAATAAGCTGCTTTCTGTGGTTGCAAAGGATTTCTGTTCTGTGAGGGTTACGAAGTTTGCACCAACAGGTAGAAGTTTCAAAATGCAATTTAAAAAACATGTTTTAACAAAAAAAACTATATGGATAAATAGAATCATAGAATGTCTCAAGTTCTAAGAGCCCCAAAGGAACCATCAAGTCCAACTGCCTGCTCCTCACAAGACTACCCGGAACTAAGCCACATGACACTCCCTGAAGTCTGTCAGACTTGGTGCTGTGGCAGCTTCCCCGGGGAACCTGTTCCAGTGACCGACTACCTGTCAAATTTGAACTTCACCTGATGCAGTTTCATCCAATTGCCTTGTGTCGTATTACTGGCCACCAAAGAGGAGATCAGCAGCTGCTACCCTTCTGAGGAAGTTGTAGATAACAATGAGGTCACACCTCAGCCTTCTCTAAGTTGAACAAGCCAAGTGACATCAGCCAGTCCTCAGAAGTCTTGCTTCCAAGGCCTTTCACTGTCTTGGGCATCCTGCTCTGGGCATAGTCTAATAGTTCGATGCCCTTCTTATATTAAAGCACCGAAAACTGCACTGGGGTGGGGCTGTAGCCGTGCATCGTAGAGAGGGATAATCGCTTCTCTCAGCATGTTTCTTAATACAGTCTATTTTGTAATTCTGATATCACTTGTACCCTGCTATTAAACTGTGCAAGTATTTTTGTCTTGGTCATGTTTCATGTTTTTAATGCTTATCAAGTACGAAGCTCTCCAATCCACTAAACTGCTTTTTAAAACCCTTTAACAGTTGTGAGCAAATGTCTAACTCCCTACTTTTACATGGCCTGTTATTGTCGCCGTTGCCCACATCAAAGACAGGCTGCAAGATTAGCTAGACCTCTGCTCTGTTTAAATATAGTCTAACTAAATCTTTGAGGGAACAGCAAAACTGTAACTAGAATTTCAAGCTTTACATACTGATGAACCGAGTGTGATTACATGGCTGTTAAACAGAGTTGTTTAAAACACAGATGTTGTTTCCATTTGCTTCCTTAACAGCAGCACTGGTGCTGCTGCAGCACTGGGTTCCACCAGCTTGTCTGATCCCCTGAGCTGGTGACTTGTGGAAAGGGCTGAGGAGAGGAATTACTGAAGGTCCTGATTTTTGTTACTGAAGTGACTCATTGTGGGAATAGACAGGTACTAGCCACAGGTAGTCTTGAGTGCCTAGCTTAAGCATGGGCTGCAGCCATGTCCCCCACCTATTGGGGTGTACTCTTCTTTGCAACTATAAGCTAGCAGGAAACTTAGAGTGCAGAAAGGAGCAAACAAACAAAACCAGTATGTATAACATGGCTGCAGTGGAGAGCTCTTGCTATGCTTTTGATGAGCTATATTCTTACTTCAGAATTAGTGACTTGCTATGATATGCTCATTCCCACCTTTTGCTTCTTTTGTGTAGCCTTGACTTAGTATAGCCATAGACACA
Source organism: Phaenicophaeus curvirostris (assembly GCF_032191515.1). Taxonomy (NCBI): domain Eukaryota; kingdom Metazoa; phylum Chordata; class Aves; order Cuculiformes; family Cuculidae; genus Phaenicophaeus; species Phaenicophaeus curvirostris. Next base: position 40,015,100 of record NC_091431.1, read on the forward strand.
AACACACACAAGCGGTATATACTGCCAGTGTGATAGTGGTAATGTAGAAGCAGGGAATTGCTCTGAAAGCCAGTTGAAGTACATCTGCCAGGCTTTGTTTCTGTGTTGGACCAATGAGAGTACAAAGGCCAGTTACCCAAAAGTTGTTACAATTCTGTCAGCTGAGCTCTTTCAGTAAACTGAAATTGGATGTATAGCAATCTCTTACCTAAATGTAGCCTAAGCAGAAATGCATATCAATTCCGAAAAGTGTCTGTAGCCTCTCTTTACATAATTTGGCAAAAGAAAGAAACATTTTTGAAGAGTTCACGAAGAGTTACTTAATATTAACTTTATTCTTTGAGAGGGAAGAGAAGGCAAGTGTGGTGGGATTTGTTTGGTTGTTTTTGTTTGGTTTTGTTGTTTGCTGGTATAGAGGACTTTAATGAGGGCCATATCCTTTTCCTAACAGACTAGTTTGGAGGACATAGGTGTGGTGTTTGTGTTTACATGAGATTTTTGATTCTTTTTGTAATCTTTACAAGCAATGAAGTCTGTAGTCTGAACTGAGAAATTATTTGGTTTTAATTCAGTTGGTATTTTCTGTGAAGTTTGTGGGTTTAAAACATTACATTGAGTTAAATTAAAAGAACATTCTTTATTACCACCCGTTTGACTTAGTCTATGAGATGAAATAATTATAGAGATATGCGTTTTCTCTGCCTCTCGTGCAGGTTTATGGTATGCATGTGTCACTACATATTTTCCTTGTCCTTGTTTCTTCTTGTGCTTTCTCTTGCATTCAGCTGGGCTGAATTCAACCAAGCTAAGGTTAAGAAGTATTCATCAGGCTAAATGAAATCACTGATTGAGATTCACAGTGGCTAACTGATATCAACAGTACTGTGAATACAAGACTGGTGCCATTGCTTTTGCCCAGCTGATTTTTGAGAGTTCTGGCTCCTGAGGGGCTCTGGTTTAGGTGTCTGAGAAACGGAAATGAGGAACTGGGGAGAAAATTTGTCACACATCCTGTGCGGAATCTTGCTTCACAAAATGTTTGAATACATAACTAACTTCAAAATATTTTTTTAATACATGAACCTTTGGTCAAAGAAGGAGAACAACTTTCTTTCTTTCTTCCTCCACCTTTGGATTCTAGCAGCAATGTTGGAAGATAATGCTCAACTTACAGGCTGATAAAAATAATCTTTATTACCTAGACAAGTCCCTTAATATTCTTCAGGCTACTGCATGATCTTTTGAACAGAGTTGTCTGCAACAAGATGAAGCGGAAGCTTGAAGTTAGAGGTTCAAGTTAGACTTGTACTGCTTTCACAGTAAAACCTTAAGCTGTTTACAGTATTTTGTTGTGGTGGGTTAACCTTTGCTAAAGGTTGAGCTCTCACTCAGACACTTGGTTGCTTACTTTGCCTCCTCAACAGGACAGGGGGAGAAGATAGGATGAGAAGGCTTATGGGTGAAGATAAAGACAGGGAGATTGCTTACCAGGTAGTTTTATAGGCAAAACAGACTTGATTTGGGAAAAATTAATTTGTTGTGAATTAAAATAGATTTGGGTAATGAAAAATGAACAATCCCATAAGCAAACAAAAACCACAACCAACCAAACCCCTCCCCTGCTCCCCAAAAATCTTCTTCCAAAAACCTCCAACCCCCAGAACAAACAAAACCTGACACTACTTTCCCATGCTCAATTTCACTCCATTCATCACTTGTCTAGCTCTTCCACTTCTCCACGTGGCACAGGTGAGTGGGGAATGAGGTTTTCAGTCAATCCACAACAGCTCTTCTGGTGCTCCCCTCCCCTCATACTTTAGCCCTGGTCCAGCATGGGGCACGTCTGTGGGCGAGTGTGCTTGAAAAATGGCTGCAGTATGGGCTCTCCATGGGCTGCAGGGAAATACCTTTTCCAGCCCTTGGAACGCTTCTTCCCCTCCTTTGACCTTGGTGTTCATGCTGCAGCTTCTCACTGATATTTACTTTTTTCTCCTCACCTTCTCTCCTTGTGAAGTGTTTTGCCCTTTCTCCAACTTGTTTTCTGTGAGGCAGCACCATCTCCACTGTGGGGCTCAGACAAATCCTGCAGTGAGTCCAAGATGCTGGCTGCATCTGGCTGTCTGCCATGGGGGAGTCCCTGGCCTCTCCTGCCACCCAAGCCTTGCCACCTATACCTATTACAGTCTTCCTTCACTTCAGTTGAGAGCACAGACTGCTGCACATACATATTTTCGGGATGTCAGCAGGCTGCCAAACCTTTTACTGCAGGTGGGTTGAACTTGGAAGTGTTCTAAACATTGCTGAGGACAAGAGCAAGAGTGCCAAGGACTTGGATGCCATGGCATGTAAGCAGACGCAATAGAACAAGTTATGCCATTTTGAGGGGCTTGTCTTGTATTTGCATGGAAATTGAAAGATGTGATTTGCTCATTAAGTAGGAGGATGGCAGTGTAGTTTCATTAACCCATCTCCTCTTGAGAAGGAACATGGACACTGTTTGTTGGAGAAGTTTTATTCTCCTACCAATGTGATTTGCTAGTTCTTAGACAGGTGAGACTCTGTTGGTAATGTTTGACTGATGTGCTTTGCCTCTTAAAACAGATCATGGTAATGTCAGATGGCACATCGTTCTCTTCAGGACAGAGCCTTCATCTCCCCAACCTTCCCTGTAATTCCCTGTCTTTTTCAGAAGTGAAGAAGAAATCATCTCATGGGCCAAAGGTGAGACTTATTTTGGTAGAAGATACTTGATACAGTGTTGCTTTCCGTGGGAGTTAACTTAAGAGAAAAAGTATTTCTAGGTATTTTTGCAGTCTCATGACGTAGTCCAGTGACTGTAGGTCATGACGTTGCTTTGTTGTGAACTTCGGTGTCCACCTGAAAATAATGCAGAATGAAAATGATTGAGAACTGATGCCAATGAACTTACTGCTTTTCTGGTTTCTGTACATGCATAAATGTTTTCCTCCTTTCCCAGAAGGACTTCTAGTGGTCTGTTGTAGTATGAGGGGATTCTGTTAATGGAAGCATGTTCTACAGAAATATAAATAATGTGAGAAAATACTAATATAATGGCTTCATTTACTGAATATTTTCTAATATTTTTACCATAATTGTGTGGAATGAAACCTAAAATTTTCTTCTTAAAGATTTTTGATTTTGTTGAAATTTCAGGGGTTAACTCATTATGACATGTTTCAAAGACAGCAATGTGTCATCAGTCTCTAAGACATCAAATTTTATCCCCACCCTAGAACACATTAAAAAAATTATAGTCCAGTGAACCTTGTTAGTAACAAAAATAGAACTCTCTGAAACAGCAGATAACTTCTTCAGTTTGACAAAATGAATTCATATTGAGAGAATAAAGAGCATCTAGTTGTTTATTCAAAGAAGAAATGCAACACAATGACTTGCTTTGTAAATGAATTAACATATATGCCTTTTCTGCATTCTATTAAACCACTTGGGTTTTGATTTTCTTTCTTAGCATCTTGTGGATTTGATGTATGTTTCTTAATCTTGCAGCGCAGATACTGCAAGAGCAATACCCACTTTTATCAATAAATTTCATGTTCTACAGCTGTGCCAAATCTTGTATCTTCTAAGAACTGCCAGGGAATGAACTATGGGTATGCCTTAGTGTGTCCGTTGTTAAGAATTTGTCCCAACGCTAAGGATACATAGGGGGAAAACAGTTCCATTGACATGTTCTTGCCCAGTTTGCATTGTACCTGGATGCCTCATGATCTCTAATGCAGGTCGTCTTGCAACATTTAAAGGATATATGGATATGTTATTAGTTTTATTTATTTAATACGGACCTGAGATAGATTGAATCTGAAGGTTAGACTGAAGATGCTTACTTTGGCATGCTAAAATGACTGCTTAATACTGAAAAGGAAAGCACCTGGCTACACCAGGTGTTGAAGCAAGATGCTGAAGATGACTTTCTGGCTCCTTAGGCTCAAATGCATTTCCATCTACTTGGATAGTGAGGATGAGTTACTTCAATACTTTACCATCTATAATAGAGGTTCTTGTGAGCCTGAGTAGCTCTCTAGAGTTCAGTTTGCAATCACATCTTCAGTTTTAGCTGTAATGTTGATTCATCCAGGTCTTGCACTGAATGCCAAAGCAGGCATACCGAGGCTTGGCCTATTTGAGCAGCTCAAATATCTACAGATGGACTTCAGGGAGGTACAGTCAAAATGCCAAGTTCTACATTAATGTTCCATTTAGTAGCTGCACACCATGGTAAGTCTTGAATCTCGAGCAGAATTTTTTTCATAAACAAATACTGACCACGGATGTCGTTTTCTGAACCATATTGGGACAATGAACTTTTGCCTAGGGTAGAATGAACTTTTGCCTAGGGTAGAAAGCTTTCATGTTGTAGAAAAAGGGAAGAAGCTGTGTTTTAAAACTGAAAAGACAAGAAAGATCTCAACTTGCTATTGGTTTTAATACTGCTGTGCCCCAGGACCTATTTCACAGCTCTCATCTGTTGGAAAGCCACTAAAACGAGTCTCTCCTTTTGGAGCAATTTGAAATACATGCTGAGGAGACCAATAAGAAAGATAAGGGCTCCATGTAGTTTATTAATGGTGCATATTATATTCTTCCCCAGGGTCACACTTAAAGCTCTGGCATGACAGATCAAGATGTGGAGATAAAAGCATTAATGGTTTGCATGTCAAACTTTGGGACTGGTCTTGCATCAAACAAAATATGGAACTTTTTTTTTTTAAAAAAGTTTTAAAATAACCTACTGGGGAATATATTTTGACTAAAGTAAAACATCTGAAGGGATGATTAGTGCTTTTTTATTTTTGTTTTGTAATTAATGGCCTGGTAAGTAAGGAAGCACCTTATGTTCAGACATTCAGATGTCATTGTAATATTTTTCATTGTTGGTGCTTCTGCCCATTGTTAATGTATACATACTATATAGATTTATAGTTAGATTTCCAAATCTGACTCAAAAATACATTTGCATTACTGATGCAAGAAATGTGAGCAAAAAGCACAATTAAATAATTTGTGCAGCACTGTGTGCGAACTCAGTATTTTGCTAATTAGTTGAGATATTGAAAAGGGAAAAAGAGTTCAAAGTAATTACGTATTGTTCCTACCTGTTGCTACAGGGGAGAACAGAGATACTGCTCTTTTTGCATGTATATGTGTAAGCTGTTTAGGTCATATGGTATTAAATACTAGCTTAACACATCCCAGTTGGTCAAGTCATAAGTGGTTATCAGCCAGCAGGAAATACTCAAGTTGATATATTCTTAGTCCTGATTTCTCCTCTTGTAGACAGAGCTTTCATTAAACAGGCTAATTCTGCTTTGTGTTATTGGGTGTTTTTTTTCTCAGAACAGTTCTACTGACTGTATTTTGAAAATCAGCATTTGTGGCTGCTGAGGCTGGCTGTGTCCTGGTTTGGTCCTTCGTTTTCCAGTGCACTGCTGCTATCCAATCTATGTTGTCGGTGAAACAGTGGTTAAATAAGGGGGAAGAATAGCTAAATATTTCACCCTCTGCAGCTCTGTAAGTCTGTGGCAGTGTCAGACAGACATAATCACATCTACATATATGTTGGAGAGTTTTTGCACTTTAACCCCAGTGGGCAGGTGAGCTCCATGGAGCTCCTCACTCACTTCCCTGGTGAGATGGGGGAGAGAATCAGAGGGGCGTAAGCAAGAGAACTCATGGCTTGAGAGAAAGATAGTTTAACTAGGAAAAGCGCAAGTTGCTCGTGCAAGCAAAGAAATACAAGGTATTCATTCGGTACTTCCAATCAGCATGCAAATGTTCAACCATGTCCAGGAAAGCAAATCTCCGTCATGTGTAACAGTTACTTGGAAAGACAAATGCTGGTGTGACATATCCCCCTGGTCAATTGGGGTTAGCTGTCCCAGCTGTATCCGCTTCCAACTTCTTGTGCACCCCCAGCCTTCTGGCTGGATGAGTGCTGTGAGAAGCAGACCAACGCTGTTTTTGTCATAAATCCAAACCACAAGTTCGATAATTTCAGAGTTGAAGGGTGTTACACTGGCATGGCACGTAGCACTTGGGGAATAGCCCGCTTGGTTAGTTTCCTCAGTCTGTGGGCCAGCAGTCTTAGATTTTTTTCATTAGGAATAAAACTTCACATATTTCTATTTTCTAGGCTGCTATGGGTTCTTCATTGTTATTTCAGCATGATATTGTCAATGAAGTGTTATTTAGTATAAATGTGTATCTAGAGTTAGGGTTTTTACAAATTTCACATTGCATCAGGTTTCATGCTTGATTTTTTTTTCAGGGTTTTAGAATTTTCAGTTTTACATTATTTAAATGTCTGTTCTAGGTAAAGGGAAAATAAACCAACAGGTATATGCGGTATTTGTTGATGTGTTTCTGAAAGTTTCTCAGATGCTAGGCAACATATAGATATAAATGCTTAAAATGAGCTTGGAAAAAAGTTAGCAACCTCAAGTTGTTGACCTTGGATTCCTATGTATTGAAATGTCACTGTGCAGATTTGAAGTATGGTAAAAATTAAGCTTGTTTCTGGAGAGACTGCTACAGGTATTTGTTGTTTGTAATGGTGCAGTTAGGCTACTGGCTATTTCTGAGATGCTGAGCACCCACTGCTAGCAGTTCCTGTGAAAGTGGACAGTGCTGGAGTTATCCTCATCTTTTGAAAACTCATGGATGATAATTCTCAGGAGGAAGCATCCCATATGACCCATTCCATATGGTTCAGTTCTCTTATTGCTGGTTCTAGCTGCAGGTCACCGCTTTCCTTGCCACTTCAGCCTTTCAGATCCAGCTGAGCAAGGAATGATACTGCTCTACTCTTTCTGCTTTTGCCTGTCTTATAGAAACTCAGAGTCATCACCCTCTCAGAAACCCTTCTCACTTGTAACAGTTGAATTTTAGAAAATGCAATGAAATACTCACCAGACAACAGCGATAAATTCAAAGAAGAAAGCTTTCTTAGTACAGGAGATTTTCTGTAAAAATGCATTGACTGCTGAAATGTTGGGTGTCAAATCAAGTTTTTCATAGCCAGACGGGACCCAGAGTTGTTTTTATGTATGAAGAAAAGGTTCTGGCAAAAGCTAGAGAGAAGATTCCATTAGAGAAGTCAGATTTTGCCTGACGTCATCAGGAGCACATGTGTTTATCTAATGCTGAAGTAATTCTGGTAACAGCATATGTTTCATATCTTGATCTTTCCTTATGCTGTTTTTTGTTTTCTGTTTTTTTTTTTTTTTTTTTTTTCTGATAGGTAATGGTTATCGTTAACATTTTCTAAACTATCTTTCTATTTATCTTATGATGATCTTTTAAGCATACCTTAAGATAAAGACTAATTTGTCATGTAGATATTGACAAGCAGTTGTAACTGCTCATGTTCCATGGCTTTGTAACAGATAAATTGACCAAAATGATGGGGCATCTGTTCTTACATATAGGTATTTCCAGTTTTTAATATGAATCCTGTGTCTATATTGTGTCTGTGTTTTGGGGATATATGGGTTCTTTTTTTTTTTTTTTTTCAGGACCCAACTAGGATTCTGAACATAAATAGTAGCAGTAGTAGCAACAGTTTTTTGAAGACCCACAAGTTAACAAAGGAGCATAAGGAAAAAACTTCTAAAGACTCAAAAGAACATAAAAGTGCCTTCAAAGAACCTTCCAGGGAACACAACAAATCTTCCAAAGAATTCTCTAAGAAACCCAAAGAAAACAAACCACTAAAAGATGAAAAAAATGTTCCTAAGATGGCCTTCAAGGAACCCAAAACTTTATCCAGGGAGCCAAAATCTGAAAACACCCCCATCCTTACCATAGCAGGTGGGCAACAGCAAGAGAAGAAGAACCCCACAAAAAGGCCCTTTGTCCTGGACTCTGATGAACCTTCTGCAAAAAAAAGGAAAAAAAGCAGCTCGGATTCATTATTTAAAAGTTTTTCTAGTGCCCCACCACTGATTCTTACTTGTTCAGCTGACAAAAAACAGACCAAGGATAGATCTCAGCTCAAGCTGGGGAGAGTCAAAATTGAAAGTGATGTACTGGAAAGGAAGACGCCTACTCTGCCACCATTTGATGATATTGTAGATCCCAATGATTCTGACATGGAGGAAAACATGTCCTCTAAAACTGAAGTAAGTACATTTTGATTTTGCTTCATATATGTTGAGTGTTCCCAGTCTCTGGGATTGTGCCACATATTTCTATTTTCCCCTTCCTTTTTCTAGTCTGCTAGCTGACTGTTCAAACTGAAGGTTATTGACTGCTGGCAGTTTAAACCTGTGCATGTTCTATTTGAATTGTGTTGCCTGTTCAGTTCTACTCAATTTGTAAATCTGTCGACATTACGATGAATAAGGATGTGGGAAATAGCTATAAATAATTCTGCTCTTTAGATCATCTTCTTTTCAGTGTCATCCTTCTAGTGAGAAAAAAGTAAATTGAGTTAAATGTTTGCATGTCACACTCTTAAGTCTTTGTTATCTGGTATTAGAGCATTCAGTAAATTCAGGAAAGGGTTGCAGTTAATCAATGTCTTATCTGCTATTTTTCTGCTAAAAGGGCAGTTTTGTGAATGGTGCCAGTTTCGAGGAAGAGGAGGAGGAGCTTCCAGAACCCTTGTTCTGATGATGAGAATCCATTCAAAGTAACTGGCTTGCCTAAGAAGAAAGACTATTTTATGGAAGTTTACTTTCCTGATAATACTTGGCTACAAGGCCTGCCTGAAAATATTTGTCTACCATACCTGCTCTGCTGTTTCAATTATCATTTGCTCTTGATTATTAGGATTGCAATCACTCTCATAGCAAACTTTAGTTTTCAGAAGTATCTTTTCTGGAGTCATGAGTAGAGAAGGAAAAGGGTGGGAGGAGAAGGCTTGTTTGATGCCTTCAGTTGTGCTTATGTGAAGAGGTGGTGTGCATTTCAGAGAGGAAGCCTTCTGAGCCATGCTTTTCAATTCTCATTTTTTCTGTTTGCTGTGTGTGCCTCTGTTACTGCTAGCAGACTCATAGCCCTGCTTGCCTGCTCTAAAACAGACAATAAATACCCTACTGTGGGAGGTGTCAGCTTTAGGTTTTTACGTTATAGAAACCTGCCATGAAGGAGAAAGTAATCTATTTCTGAAGTGACCTTTTAATGACTGGTCCCTTACGGGCATGCAAAGGCTGTAAAACTTAGAAAGCATGGACTAGACAGGCTCTGCTTGGCACTGGTGATACTGTGGTTTGTGTGGTGTTCTTGTTCTGGGTTAGAAATTATGAACTTGTCTCTAAACCTGGGAATGTTCACACTTGTCACCCTTGATGTGAATTAATCTTTACTGTGTTCAAAAGAAGCTGAATCTTCTATTTTAATTTTTGTCAGTATGCTTAAGACATGCTACCTACCCTCAGTATAGCTGTCTAATAAGCATAGATTTTGTTTCCAGATTTCCTGTTCATTCAAGTAGGTGCCACATAGCAGTACATGCAGCATTTACTGGCAGCAGTGGTTCTCTAGTTCTCTTCAGAGACAAAATAATTGAGAGGAGCAACTGCAGTGCAACTGGAATTTTTTAAATGCAAGCACTATAGAGGTGTGCTGCATAACAGCTTGCAGATAACTGATACGTGAAGGATATGGGTGGTGCTTAAAATGAATCCTTTTTCATTTTTGACGTGTGTTTCTCTCTTTACTGTCTCACAGCCTCTCACCCATTACCAATGACATAATGGATAAACCCTTGTTTTTCGAATGATGACACATATCTACTTGCACTGCTTTTTATCATCCCTCTGTAGTTGACCTGTGGGACTATACAGAAGCAAAAAAGCAAATTCAGGATTTTCTAGTTCTTTGAACCACTGTTAGTGAGGGGCTAGATTGCTTGAGTCCACACAAAGGGAGGCAGTTCCTACTGATCTGGGCTCCAGTGTATTTTAATGCTGACATCCTGGATCATGGAACAGATAGGTCTTTGGTGGGAGGGCCAGCATGGTCCGCATCAGCATGGGTGAAAAGGATGTCTGCTGCTTTAGGACTGTGCTCATTAGTGATTCAGGCTGAGTGTGGCTCCAGTCAGTGACTAGATGCTACTTAGATATTCAGCAATATACTTGATTTTAGAGGAGGTATCTAGAAAACCTGGAATAATCCCCTAAGAATCCTGTGAATTCATACTTTTGTTAGTACTGTGGGATAAAGATCTGGGCAGCCTGGTATATTAATGAGTATATACAGAATCTCACAAAGAGTTGTTCCTTCTCTGTTTTATTGGTTTTAACCAGGGAGCCTAAAAAAAGGTGACCAAGCAGGGCAATTGAGGTAATCCCATATGTTGGAAAAAATAGTTTGAACTTCATGCATGTGTTGGAGTGTTTCTGAGCATTTCAGGAGAAGAAGTAGATTTTACAGCTATATCCATAAAGGTTAATTCCTACAAATACAGTCATACTGGAAAAAAAAATGGTGAAAAGTTGCAGTTTACATAGAGGGTAATGGAAATGAAAATATAACAATCCTTTTGCTGTAAAGGAACAGTTATTTCAGGTCTCTTAATGCTTCATGATTCTAACTGACATTGTGGCATGAAGCTGGGAAGACACTCGGTGGCATGTTCTGGCATAATAATATGCTACATTTAGTCAAATGTTATTTCTTTCTCTGGTATGGTTACGGTGGTGGGTTTCATAGCATTGATGAACAAAGAATGTTATTTAGGAGTATATTCAGTATTAATGTATCCAGGATTTATTCCTAAAGTGACTTTGCAAAAACAGAACCATAAAACCCAACTCAGCAAATTTGAGTTGGATGCCACATATCAGATTAGAAATCAATACCTAAAAAAGAAATTGTTAGGATACCACAAAAACATTAATGTTAAGTCAAGTGCATTTTTTCTATTTTATTTAGGATACAGTGCAAACATAAACTGTGTGAATTCTTGTATAATAATAGAATTATGAATAACTTTGCTAAGAATTTTGAGGGCATTATTTTCTTCACTCCACAGAGGATGAGATGTTCTCATTCTCAGATACATACATCTCAAAATGGTGACTGTTTGTTTTCTTTGTGTTAGCTTGTATGTATAACTATGCATATCAAATGCTATAAATTTGTAATAAAAGGTATAATGTATCAGAGCTATTTACTTCATAGCTAAGGGTGTATTACTTCACCTCAGAAAAGCTAGTCATGCTTTTATATTTTACAGAAAGTTCCATGGATGCACGAAACCAAGCCAGTTTTGTATGTATTTCTTTAAAAAAGAGAAAACCAATAACAACAGCAAAAAATTGGGGGGAGGGTAGAAATAGGCTGGCTCTAAGTGAAGCTGCAGCAGCAGAAAGTTGCAAAGGAGATCAGGCAGATCAAATACATATGTTTAGGTGTTAACAAATGTTCTCACTATCCTTCCAGTTGCAGTGATCCAAATAAAAACTCTTAATCTGGTGTGTGTGAAAGTGGTTTGTTGATGGATTTTTGTTTTTAGAGAATGCATATGGCTCTGTTGTTTGAATTTCTGCTCACGGTGTGATTATTTTTGTTGATGTGTGTTGTTTTTTTCCCTTCCTGGCTGTATGTGTCCCTGAAATGGTAGCATTGACATGTGTAATACTAGCAGGCTTTCGGCATGTTGAAGCCTATGGAGATAAAAAATGAGCAGAAAAGTGTACTGGCAAATTGTGACAGCTCAGGAGCGAGGAGTTTCAGTTATCAAAAGCAGAGTACTTTAGCAGGTCTTTTGTCTTTGGAAAACCTGCCAGCTCCTTCTGAGGAAGTCCATTACAGAACAATATTGATCCAGTAGACTATGGGCTTGTACGTAATTAGCTGCTTGCATATCTTAAAACAATCTTAAAGTTGCAACATAAGAACATTTTTAAAGTAATCCATAAAATGCCACTTTGGATCTGGCATGTGATCTGTTAACTGTTATGAAAGTGGAAGAATATTTTGAAAACCCCTGTGGTTTTATAAACCCTCCAGGCCCTTCTTAGCTGAAAAATCCTGCTTTCTGCCAGGGCTGGGAGCCAAAGTGAAGTGGAGCTCCATGTGGTATTTTGATGTGGTTACTCATGAAAAAAAATGAAGCTAGGTTTTAATGTTTTTCATGAAACTGCAACTTTGTTGAGATCATTAATAATACAGAAAAAGATTAATACCAACATGGGTGATCTTTATTGCAGTCTGGGCACCCTGGGTTTGCGACCTGTTGTATTCTTAGAGCCTTTATTTTGGTTGTTATTTTAATACATTGTTTCCACAATTGGTTACTTCTGGTCCAAATGCTGCTATTAAGAACCCTATCATCCACTCTTAGGGATTGCTTGCCCATGGTACTCCTGTGATGAGAAGGTAATTCAGTAGCTGGAAATGGGGGGATGTTAGCAGGTCATGTAAATACAGTATGTAGTCCAAGGTGTTTCCTTCTAGATACGTGCTCAGAAAGAGATAGTGGCCAAACAGTATGAGACCTCCTTAGAGAAATGGTAGTGGCACAAATATGCTCTATGGCCATCAGCATCTGCTGTAATATGGCACCATTCAGCTGCTAAACTTAGCCTATTTTTGTTAGCTGATACCATGAAGCGAAAAATGCTTTGGCTTGCTCACAAAAGCTTGGGTGCGCATTAAGCAGCTCTGTATGTTGCAAAATGAACTATTGCTGAGTAAGGAGGTGGCAGGATTGACAGGTTTGATTCCTGCATGGCAGCAATGTTACTCCATGTCACTATGTTAAACTGAGATACTTCTGTTATTCCAGTGTGTTGAGAAATTGCTGGCTTACAAAAATGTTAAAAGACAGAAATAAAAATGCTAAGAGAAACTATGTACATCTGGTTAAATGTATGTGTTGCAAATGTCATCTTGTGAGAGATCATTTTGCGTTCTTGAGGCAAGCGTTGAGTTGTGTTTTCTTCAGCTTTAGGCAATAACATATTTTGACCACAAAAATAGCATTTATCTATTATTAGACTACTAGTTCAGGCCTCTGTATTTTGTTTTATTCACAAGCGTTGGCGACATCCATTTCAGTGGAGATTAGCCATGTGGATTAAGTCAGTCGTTTGAGCTTTATTTTCTATATTGCAGTCCTGGAAAATTCTGTTCACTGCTAGCCTGCAGAAAGTTAAGACTTTAAGTGGTTATGAGCAGAGACAGTATTTTCATTATATTCTTTCTTTTGTGGCAAAAAAAAGACTTTGTGCCTAGTCCAGTAAAGTAGCGGCAGTTTTACAAAGCTGAGTGATGGCCGTCAAAATGCTAAATATAGAATATTTTTGATTTTTATCATGATCAGGTGAGTTCTTCCTGATGCACATTTCATTAATTGGAAGTTGCTTTACTTACTATATACATTTAGTTTTGGTCCAGAGAAATGGCTCAATATAATTAAAATCTAGCACCTGTTAGTTATCAGCTGAAGTAGTTCAACTGTGTGTACAATAATTAGATCTGTCTAAGGCCTTTATGCCCTTTTATTTTCTGTGTAAAACCATTAAGTTTACGATTGTTTTCTTTGGCAAAAATGGTGTGTTTTACTCTTGTACTGACGGTTTGCTGACAAAGTCCCATGGAATTAATTAGATATATTTTCGTAACACTTCCCATTCAGAAGCTTGTGATCTAGCAGTGGCTGATGTGAATTCTCTGGGACACACCATAAATGCGCAGTTTAGTTTTTATGTTTTAAAGACCAAGTAATCCCTGCAGTTTAGATTTTATCAAGGCAGGATAAGGGCTGCCTGAACTTACTTCTGCTATGAGTGTATCATGCATGTATTGTGCCTGTGCAGAAGTAATGACAATTCTTTGCCTTCTGATGTGGGACTGTTGTTCAGGTCACATTGTGGAGCACTGGGGTTGTGCTGGATGTTGGCACACAATGCCATGCTGTCGGGTGGGGGGTGGTGCTGGAGGGGCATTTTTTGGAATAGGCAAGGGACATTTGTGATGAATATCATGTGCCTGCCCCGAACTCGGGAGTGATAGTGCCTGTGTGTCACTGTTGTACTAGTATTGACCTGTTCATGTAACCCTGGTACAGAAAATAAGTAAAAGCCTATGTCAGCCAGCAGTGCTCCTTCATGCCCTTCACTGCAAAATTAAGGCATGCCAGGCAGCAGTGACTGCAAAGTGGATTTTCTTCACACTTTTTCCTACAAACATCTTCAAGTAAAAAATTCAGCTGTGTTGGTAACAATTCCTATAAAACCTGATATTTATTTAAAAAGCCCTTTAGCAGGCTTGCATCTTCCCTTGAAAACAGAAATGCTCATCTGCCCAGCTGAAATGTGTAGTTTGTGCTTTCTTTTGCCTTGACCATGTTAGTGAGGCTGCTTCTTCACTGAGCAGGACTGTTTTATGCTGTTCATTCCCATTTCGGGCAGAACACAAGTAACTGTGTAGCTTTGGTGATCAGACCCTCTTGTTACAAGACTGGGAGGCTATGAAGGGACCAAGAAATTTGTTAATTTCTTGCTGATTTTATCCCATTGAAAGCAATAGTCCTTGCACAGATGTAGCATAGCAAGACAAGGCTGTGTGATTCTAGGACATGTATGTAGGATTTTTCAAATTGTCTTGAGACAGGCTGCCTGTGCTTGTTGTGGGTGTCTGAACCTGTGTAAATAAATTGCTTGCTGTTTACTAACTGTGCTACAAGCCATCTGGCAAAAGTGAAGGTGATGGGTTTGTATTGCAGAAATTAATATTTCAAGCAACAACATTGGAAGATAAAGATAAGTTGAGTTGTTTGTGCTTATCTGAATACGTTCAAATATCCACAAAACTTGTATCATCAGCTCTAGAGTGACATAAGAGAAAAATGTTTAAAAGTGATTGATAATATATACCCTATCAGCGGAAGAGCTGTATTTTGTAGCTGAGGTTAGTAGGTGGCTCTACTGGTGCCTGAGCATCCTGAGGAAACAGTATTCATGTATCTGGGGGTAATGGGTAACAAGGGCAGCAGTAACTGGATCAGTGGGCTCCACATTAATTATCTCGATGAGAAACCATTGCAAAGTTTATGCCCTGTAATATCACTGTAGATGAGCAGTTGTAATTAGGACAGAAGTAAATCAAATAACTTTGCTACTTTGTGTGAGGTCATTTTACTTTATTGCCTAAAGAGTGGGAAGAGATTGCATGTGAGTCCAACCTATGATTCAAGTTATCAACTGCAAATGTTATTTAAAGCATGACAAGAAAAGAGTAGATACAGGCTGTAATAATTTTAGTTTCTTTCGTTATATGCGTATTGGACGAGAGGGAATGGCCTCAAGCTCTGCCAGGGGAGGTTTAGGCTGAACATTAGGAAAAAATTTTTCACGGAAAGGGTAATTGGGCACTGGAACAGGCTGCCCAGGGAGGTGGTTGATTCACCTTCCCTGGAGGTGTTTAAGGCACGGGTGGACAAGGTGCTGAGGGGGCTGGTTTAGTGTTTGGTAGGAATGGTTGGACTTGATGATCCGGTGGGTCTCTTCCAATCTGGTGATTCTGTGATTCTATTCTATGATTCCTTTGCCTGTGTTCAGTTGCAAAGTTTCTCTGGTTCAAGACAGAAAAAGGCAAGTTCAAGGCAAAAAAACAGAAATCACTTTTGGTCTTCTCTGTGACCTAAATGTCCTTTGATGAACGCTAGGAGCAGATAAAATTTTACTAGTTAAATGTTACAAGTTTGGCCAAAGAGAACCGTTTGTAGATGTGATGGTTCAACTTGATTTATTTGTGCCATATGCAGCCTTTTTGATCCTTTGAACACTGTAAAACTCAAGACTGATCAAGGTTACACTACACAAGATCTTAATTTAACCAATATTTGAAATAATAATATTAAGCAGATATCTTAAATATCTTCAGTTACCTGTGTCAATTACATTACAAATATATACTACATTATAATGGTATGAGTGAACTGTAGTTGAAATATAAACAAGTGTTAGATGTTTGGGGTTTTTAAGAGATTTTCTTTGTCTTTATCATGTGTTAGTAACTTATTACATCTTGTGAACCAGTTGCAAAACTCTTTCTACTAGTATAAAGCCGAGGCCAAACTATCAAAAACCTAGTTCAAGTCTCTAAATCAAGGACAAGGAGCTTTGAATATGTAGCTTTGGGTTTTTTGGTTTTTTTTTGTATTAATCAGTAAAAGTATGTGTAGGTAAATTTGCAGCACACAGATGTGTTGGCTCTAAATGGTGATATATTAGTAGGACAACAGCAATCTCTTATCTGTTCTTTTTTCTGAGAATCAACGTTGTATAGTTCTGCATGTATATAACAAGCATGGTCTTTTGTGAAAACTACTAGGCAGATCCTTGATAATAATAGCATAGAGCAAGTGCATAGGAACCACAACAACAGATGGCTCAGAAATATCTGTAGGGAAGAACATGTACAGAGCATATTGTTGCCAACCATCACATCTAAAAATCATTTTTTCTGTCTATAGTATTATAAGATCAGCTAAAAATTATGAAACTTTGGAGTTTGTGGGGCTTTGTTTTGTTTTAGGGACCTGAGATTTTTTTTTTTAGGGTATAACATAGCTTTTTATATTTTTCTCTGTACAGCTTTTCACTATTAAATCCCAGGAGTTAAGTTTTAGAAAAAAGTAAATATAATGAGGCTTGCTGTAAAACTGGCAGTGCCAACAAACATGGCATGAAAGAGCTGCACCATAGCCTATAGTGAAATTTTTGTTAAAATTTTTGTGTTTTCTGGGATATGGGTTCAGCAGCCAGCTATCTGCAATAGCAAAGACAGTGCATAGGGATTGTGCAGCAGCACTTCAGAGGAACTTTTTGATGTAGTTAGCTCTACAATAACTTCATGTGTGGGACCTTGAGAATATTTCTGTAAAGTTTTAGGGTAGGGTCGTGCTGGGAGCACTCTAAGCAATTGAGCCACATAAGAAGAGAGAGTAACTACGGTGGATTTACAAAGTCTGTGAATACCTGCTGGGAAAACTAGATCTCTAATGGTGTGGAAATGTATCATAGTGCAGAATAACATCCATAGAAGTTTTACACGTAGTTAGATCATTCTCCAGCTGCTTCTTTGTTAATACAAGTGCATGAATTTCAGATGTTTGTTTATTTTTGAGTTGGGTTTTGGTTTTTTTTTCTTTTCTGTCCAGTTTCCCAAACAGCAAGCTGAGGCTGCATCAACATCTGCCCTTCTCTGTGCTGATATGCAAAGTAGACCTCAGGAGAAAAAACAGGGCAACAGAAGAGAGTTGGGAAGGGTTGTCTTCTGATACAGCAGCTGTCAGGGCTGGCCAGAAAAGCCACTACCCATCTTCTGCCACTGCTTTTAGTCCTATCTGCACTGTGCCTCTTTCTGTTTGTTAGGGACCATGTTCATACTCACTTGACCATATACTTTTAAAATTTATTTTAACTTCAGTTTACTCATTTTCTTGTAGGCATGAAATCCACAGGAATTGTAGGATTCCTCTGCTCTATGTGAAAAACCATAATCTTCTCTCCTGTATTTCTTTGCCTGCTTTACCCTGTGTCACCAGTAAGATTTCTTCAGCAAAAATATTCCTACAGGCAATGGCCTTCACTAGTTCTTTGTCTTTCAACTGTGTTGTGTGGTGTACTGCAAAAGAACTTTTTATCCATGTTTTTTTAGCTCAGTCTCCTGTGCATGAGTCTTCTCTAAGTCTTACACTAGCTTAACTGTTTCAGAGCTTTTGTTAGTAGTGTCTCAAATTTATTTTTTATTTATAAAGCTGAGACAAAATATGTACATAAATATAGAAGGAGAAGGATTTTTCTTCAAAAGTAGATACATGTTTCAGTAGGATAGTGTCTAAAGTTTCTTTTGTTCAGGTGAAACAGTTGCAATGTTTGTCTTGCTGCCTTTTCTGGATTTTTAAATGAAAGATGCATTGCAGATTCACAGAATCACAGACTGTTTGTGGTTGGGAGTAGTCTCTGATGATCGTCTGGTCTAACTCTTTGGCCACTTACATCTGGTTGCATAGGACCATGCCTAAACATTTTTTTTTAATATCTCTAAGGAAGGAGATGCTACAACCTCCCTGGGCAACTTGTGCCCATGTTTGATCACCCTCACAGTACAAAAATATCTCCTGATGTTCAGAGGGAACCTCCTGTGTTTCCATTTGTGCACATTGATGCTTGTTCCGTCACTGGGTATTACTGAAAAGAGCCTGTCTCAGTCCTCTTTGCTCCCTCCTATCAAGTATTTATATACATTAATAAGATCCCCAAGGACCCCCAGGTCCTTTTCTGCCAAGCTGCTTTCCAGCTGGGTGACTTCCAGGATATATTGGTGCATGGGGCTGTACTTCAGCCGGACTTCATGTTTCTCCTTGTTGAACTTCCTGAAGTTTTCATTGGCCTATTTTGCCTGCCTTTCAAGGTCTTTCTGCGTGGCAGAATGACTCTCTGGCATACCACTCCTCTAGTTCTGTGCAGTCAGCAAACTTGCTGAGGGTACACTCTATCCCATCATCCAGATAATTCATGAAGATGTTAAACGGGACTGGATTCAGTATTGACCCCTGGGGTACACTGCTGGCTACTGACGTCCAAGTAGACTTTGCATCACTGATCACCCGCTCTGGGCCCAGCCATTCAGCCAGTTTTCAATCCACATTGCTGTCTGCTTATGTAGCCCACACTTCCAACAGCTGTTCTGTGACAATCTTGGAGAAGACAGTGTCAAAGACTTTAACAAAGTCCAGGTAGACAATATCCAGTGCTCATCATCCACCCCATCTAGCAGGTCTGTCATTTAGTCACAGAAGTTATTAGGTTGATCAACCATGACTTCCTCTTAGTGAAGCCATACTGACTGTTCCTGATGAATTCTCATCTTTAAGTGCCTGGAATAGCGTTCCAAGACTAGCTGCTCCATTACCTTCCTAGGCACTAAGGTGAGGCTGACCAGCCTGTAGTATTCCAGGTCCTCCTCCTTGCCCTTCGTGGAGACAGCAGTGATGTTTGCTTTCCTCCAGTATTTGGGCTCTTCTCCCAGTCACCTTGATCAATCAAAGATTATCAAGAGTGGATGGGCTTGCAATGACCTCTCCCAGCTCCCTCACCACTCATGGGTGCATCCCATCAGGGTACATGGACTTGCATAGGCAGCAGGTACAGAGATAACTTAAATAACAAGTAACCTCATCTCTATCAGTGTTATGGAATTTTTGTTTGAATATACTATAAATAATTAATTCAGCAAATTCTATCAATAGGTCCCATTCTCTGCTTCCTCTCAAAAATCAAAAATTCTGTTTAAATTCTTATAGTCTTAATTTTAAATTACTTGTATTAATAAATATTTCCATTTCTCTAGGAAAATAATTAATCCCACTTCCCACTCCATACCCCTGTTCTTCCATCTTCTCTGTGAACTTGTAATCTGCAAGTTAACTTGTGTGAATGGTTAAAAAGGAATGGCTGTACCCTGCCTTGGAGATTAGGGGCTCATGTAGCAGCTTGGTAGGAGATGTGTTGATACAGAGTTTGGGCAGGGTGCAGGGAGCTCAGTTCAGGCTTATGGTATCATCAGCACCTGCATGGTGTTTCCTCTTGGTGGTGGCAGATGTGGGCACTTGGTGGATGTGGATCTTGTTAGAGAAGGTGGCTTGTCCCGGTTGAGCATGTTCCTCCTCCCCAAGAAAGCTAACTTCAGGCAAAGTGGAAGTAAAACTCAACTATAAGCAGTTTTCAGTGGGTACACTTTTCAGTATGTATGGCACAGAGAAACATAAATCTCTAGACTATTGTGCATAAATGTAGGAAATTTGCAGACTGGCTGATATGAAATCGGATATTACCACACCACTTAAGCTTTATTTCAGGAAATTTAAGGCGGCTTTCTTTAAAAACAGTTCAGGAGAAGGCAAGAAAGGCCATTGTCACCCACATACAGATGCTTTCCATTTTTTAATATAAATAAGGAGCATAAAATCACGTGGGTTTATTTTTGGAAGAAGTTTTATGAATATAGCCATGAAATACTACAGAAACAACTATGTTATATCCTGTGTCATAAACAGGTGAGTTTGCCTGAAAATTGTTTGCAGCTCAAAAGTTGTTGTTCTACTTATAAAAAGAGACAAGAGTTTGGAAATGACAGAAGCCAAGTGATTTAGAAAAAGGAAAAGGAAAACCTGAGCCAAAGAAAAGTTTCTTTTTCTGGCTGAACAGTTTCAAAGCACAGAATCCCTCAAACAGGCCTAATAAAGAAGCCAGTGCCTCCTGTGCATCATTAAAATGAAACTGTGCCTAAGAATGCAAAAAATCATATCAGGTCATTGCACTAATGAACAGTTTGGGCCCAAAGTCTCATTAGTTTGTCTGCAGGAAGAGAAAACTAGTGGAACAGGAAAAGGACATTAAAGAGAAGCTCTTTGCTGATACTGTCTTAAGCTTTTACTGCTGAAGGAGATGCTTATTAACTAATTTCAGACCCATTAAAAAAATAATATTTGGTGATTAGTAAACAGTGATAAGAGCAGAAAGCCCCAGTGAGTAAATCCATAAATACCTAGGTCCTTGGGATAACAGCCTGTTAAACTGTCAAAAACACTTAAGTGACAAAAGATAGCCTCTGGTAACCACAAGCATCAGTGTTGTCGGCACTAATCCATATTCATATATGAAAGGCATATTTTTAGTTCCCTCTGAAGAGGAAAGTATTTTCTGTTAATAACGTTCATTATGTTAAAAGCAGCTGTTTCCTCTGGGTGTGCTCTCAGCCCAGACTTCTCAAAGTTGAAATAGCTAGGTTTGTGATTTCCTTTACTTGACAATTCTAATATTTATGCTAATCTGTATTTCTTGGAATGAATTTTCAGACAGGGCCATTTAAAGAAATAATGTAAATGATTTCAAGAGGCACTAAGAGCCTTTTTAAAAAGAGCATGGGTGATCATTTGTGTTTCACTGGGACATTCTATGGCTGGGCTTCTCCAAGTGATTTTGCTAAAGCAGAGCAAAATTTTACCAGGAGGATATTACAACAGTTTCATATGTAGCCATATTCGTTCCTTCTTTTAATCCCATCTCAATTCATTAATGTGAGAGAAAATGTTGACATGGAGGAATTTCACCTGTCTTTGCATGTGTTATAATGCAAACTACATCTTGCCTTTTCCCTTTTTTTCATTTCTAGCAAACTGTTTTAAAAAGGAAGTAGTGAAGTTTTAATAATGACACATCTCTGTACCTGTGTGATGTTTTTTCCTACAGTTTTAGCATTTCCTATTTTGAACTGAATATGATAGTCTTTTAGTGTCTCTTGCTTTTTCAAAGCAAGTTTCACATGAGTTAAACTTCATCTTGAAATGAATAACGGAAAAATACACTTAATGCAGAAACCAGCTTGTAATTTTGCTGTAAAAAGCAGAAAGTGGGAGGTAAACCAGATGTTTAAGAGTAACTTGAAGCTAGAAGACTGAAATTAGTTTCCAGAATGGTGATGTCTTTAAAGATGGCATTCGCTCTTATTGTTCATTAGTGCAGTCTGTTTCATGTTATCATAATTATTTTACAGCTAGAAATCTTGTAATGTTTTGCAGATGTTCAGGCAGTTAAAGAAAGTTTTTTTTCAAAATTAGTTGATTTTTGGAACAGTATTAAGTGATGCTGCAGTGTTCTCCAGAAAGCTCGGATGCAGGGGACCACGTAAGAATCTCTCTTGCTGCTTTGAAATGGGTTTTGCTGTTGGTTGGGTTGGGTTTTTTTGTGCACAACAATCAGGTCCAGAGTTTGTGTTTTGTCTGTGTGTCAGAGAACTGGAGGTGGTGTTGATTTGAGGAGACCAGATGCTAATGATGTTTTTCTTGAGCATTCTGTTGCCCAAATAGGCATTTCTTATTGTGAGAGAGGCGATGAAAGGCTGTAAATCTGCCTGCTTGTTATAAAAGCCATCAATAGATTGATTTATGGGGGGGGGAAACAACAACTGCTACTATTAGGTAGCCTGAGTTTTACAGTGACCGGATATTGCTGCCTTTATTTTTGAGAACAATTTAGTTCTAACTTAATCGGAAGGGATATTGTGGAGGCAAGGAAAGTCAGAAAACTTTTGTTAGCCTTGATAACATGTCCCAATAATAGTTGTATAAAATTTAAAGTGTAAGCAGGTTTTCTTTTCAATAGTAGGGTTTTCTTTCAGATCATTGTTTCCTAACCTGATTTTCACCATTCCTTTGGTATGGATGCTTCTTTCTTGTTTTATGTGCCCTATTAGCATCCCCTGGGTCCACGTACCAGATTTGTTCTTTGTTTTATGTAAACAGATGAATGTACAAGTACGTACTGGCACCCACACAATTCAAGCCGCTGAACCTAAGAAACAGCAAAAGTACATGGAGACATGCAACATGGCAGCACTAAGCAAGACTTATCAGTACAACCCTCATAAGCCATAACCACTATGAGATAAAAACATAAAGAATTTTTGGATTAACGAATAGGCCTTTCTCAGTAATTTTGTAGAATTTTAGAGAGAAATGTATACATTTTAAACAACAGTGAGAAACAATATATCAAACTGTTTGTTAAACAATGTGAACTGTTTTTAATAACTCTGTTTTAAAAATCTAGTTATCTTCTGTGATACGTAGGTGCCAGATAATTTCCCTGTGTAACAAGGCGATCTTTCTGGTTCAATGACTATCAGGATCTGTAGGGTCTTAATACATATGGGAGGTGTTGAGATGAAGAGAAGTCCAATAACAACAGAAAAGATTATTTTGAATCCTCATCTTAAGACTTGTTTTCAAAGGAAGAGGAAAGAAAACTATCTGTTTTCTGGCAGTTAGTGTGATCTGCTTTTGTTCATCTGTTTTTTGATTCTACTATATCATTACTATTTTGGAAAATGTTTCAACTACATTATGAAAAGGGCACAGGAGCTTTAGGCTTATTATAAACTCATTTAGGCTCTCATGTTTAATAGACTTCAAACAAAGTGTTTATAACTTCTTGTTAGGATATTTGCTTTCATAAAGAACTAGACATGATGTAGTAGTATGTACGTATGTTGTGTGTGTAGCAGTTTCTGTGTTTGCCACACTGGCACCTAAAATTAAGTTTTTAGAGTATTATTCTGCTCCATAGTTCTTTTTTTCTTGACAGCGTACCTTAGGTATGAGTAAGAGTTTTAGGCAAAAATGTTTCTTACAATGTTATTTATTTTCTTTTTTTTTTCTTTAAGTCTGAACAGCCCAGTCCTGCCAGTTCCAGCTCCAGTTCCAGTTCCAGTTTTACACCATCTCAAAACAGCAGACAACAAGGTACCAACAAAGGAAAAAAAAAAAAAAAAAAAGGAATGTGTGAAATGAAGCGGCTAATAAAAACAGCATTGGTGGCATCTCACTACCACTTTCCTGCTGTCTTTCACATCCGGAACTGGCACGGTTTTTCTTTAGAGTCTTTTTCTCTGGTTGTTTTCAGATATGCCCGTAAGGGCAAAATGAAAGGGGAGAAAAAGTGTATCCAAGAAAGGGGTGGGAAGGGTATGCGTTTTAAAGCACTAAATACATGCCAGTCATTTAACAGATGGCAAACTTGAAAGAGCTACTGTTTCTCAGATTGTCCTTTTGCACCCTTATGTCACATGGCACCTGACTCCATCTGAAGCCTTGCTCAGAAAGGTGTGGCTTCCAAATGGAAGCCCAAGATCCATGTGTATGGACCCCTTCATTGGACTGTGATCTACTATTGGGAAGTTTTAAAAGCATACAGTATTTACTTCAGGTACATGTTAGGGGAAGTTGATGGTTAGATTTGAAGTTGACTTTAAGTTTGCATTTTGGTTTTCTGGATAGTAATTACGGTTTACGTGAAACTAAGTGAAGGAATGTGTTTTTCTTCCCAGTGAACTTGCCAAGGCAGGTTTTCTGTAAATAAGGAGATTCATTCTACATGACCTATTAAACTACTTAGTTCCTTCTTGGACTTTTTCCTTGGGTTTATAAGATTGTACAACTCATGCATTTCAAGTCAGCTTTTGTTTTGTTCTTTGGATGAGGATCTTTAAAAAAGCAGCTTTTGACTAATTACAGTTCTATTTGTAGTATTCCTTTATATTACTCAATGGTAGACTTGATTTAAGGTTATGAAAATACATTAGTGCCTCTGGCAGACAGTTTTCTTTTAAACAGAACTGCACATGATGCATATCTATCCTACTGCTTTTCTGTAGGTGACTAGTACTGATTTTCTAATGTGTTCTGGCAGCACTATTCCAGGTGAAAGAAAGCAAGAGCTGAAGTGACCTGTAGATCATTACTGGCTTCAGGCATTTAATTTTTACCTGAGACTAAACAGAGAACCTCTTTTTGCTGAAACCCCATTTTTGCTCTCATGAAAGCCTCATTAATGGTATCAACTGTCCATTACAAGGTAAAAGATTTGGATACTAATCCCTGCATCTGTTATCTTGCTTGATGGCAGGAAGACTCTACAAAAGGATCTGAACAGGCTGGATCAATGGGTTGAAGCCAACAGGATGAGGTTTAACAAGGCCAAGTGCAGAGTCCTGCCCTTGGGACACAACCCCATGCAGCACTACTGGCCTTGGGAAGAGTGGCTGGAAAGCTGCCTGGCAGAGAGGGGCCTGGGGGGCTGTTGGTTAACAGCTGGGTATGAGCCAACAGTGTGTCCAGGTTGCCAAGAAGGCCAATAGCATCTTGGCTTGTATCAGAAATGGTGTGACCAGCAGGACCAGGGAGGTGATTCTGCCCCTGTACTTGGCACTGGTGAGACCGTACCTTGAATGCTGTGTTCAATTTTGGGCCTCTCACTACAAGAAAGACATTGAGGTCCTGGAGCATGTCCAGAGAAGAGCAATGAAGCTAGTGAAGGGGCTGGAGAACAAGTCTTATGAGGGTGGCTGAAGGAACTGGGGTTGTTTAGCCTGCAGAAAAGGAGGCTGAGGGGAGACCTTATCACTGTCTATAGCTGCCTGAAAGGAGGTCATAGCAAGGTCGGTGTTGGTCTGTTCTCACAAGATTTATAGGTGATAGGGCAAGAGGAAATGGCTTCAGAATGCACTAGGGGAGGTTCAGATGAGATATCAGGAAAAGTTTCTCTCTGAAAGTCTTATCGTGCATTGGAACTGGCTGCCCAGGGAGGTGATTGGGTCACCATTCAGAAGATGGGTAAATGAAGTGCTCAGGGGTATGGTTTAGTAGTGGACAGATATAGTTGGATTCAATGATCTCAAAGGTCTTTTCTAACCAAGTGATTCTATTATCTTATGTTGGGGATAATGTTGATGTATCATTTTCTTCTTAGCAGCCTGAATCCATCCATCTCTACTTGGTCATATATAGGTCGTATCACAGACTGTCCTTCAGGGTTTTGTGCCTTCTCAGGAACAGGTGGTAGATTTTTTTTCCCATGACGTGGAGAGCACTGAAGTGCAAGTGACATATACATCTCTTCTTTTTTTGCTGCAGTAAATAGCGATTGCAGCTTCTTTCAGGGATTTCTAGTCAATTAGATGCATTCATTGCCCAGGCTGTGCGTTTGTATATCGGTGGGATGAAGCACCAGATGTACTGTGGCATGTTCACACTGTATGTTGTGCTCTGCTCAGAACCCATGGGTTTTTTTGCTAACTATAAGTTACCTGCCAGGGCCTTCGCTCTTTTTCTGTTGTGTTAGAAGTCCAGTGCTCATCAAGTGTCAGGGAAAGCACAGTACGAACTTTTTTCACCTCTTTTTGCTTAAGCAGTGGGACAGGTTAAGGTTCTTCAAGTTCTCCTGCCCTTGGGCATTATGCTGATATTTGCGTTTCTTTACCAAGAACACTTGCTCTTGGGCAGCTCCTAGTTTTCAGTTTCACCTTAACTATTCTAACCGTTCAGGAGATAACAGCTTCTCAAACCCTTAAAAAGATTGTCATGGAATTTTAAATTAAGTGTTAGCAAGGAGCAGAAGATCATCAGTGACATCGCTATCAGTGCTTGAAACAAATGACTTGAAAATTAATGCTTTGCTGATAATTAAGAAAGTCTATTGAAAAAGTTATCTTTCTGAGTACAAAATGCCTGTTCAGAGTCTTGGACACAGTCCTGAGTTAAGTGAAAACTTGTCTGAATGACAGGTTGTTTAATGCCTAAGCGGCTGTCAGTGATGGATATCTCAGGAGTCCAAGTCCCTTTTTCTCCAAGAACGAGCAACAAGCCTGCTGGCACCTTGAGGCAGGACTGTCTAATTGGTCCAGAACACAGCAAGGAGTATCAGGGGATAAAACGACCCTCTGCTATACTTGAAAAAAAAGGATGTAGGCAAGAAAAATGAGTTAGCTTAAGCTTGGGAGACCAGGCTTTGTAGGGATCATGAGGAATGTGTGCTGGTTTTCTTTCTGCTTCCATTTAAAAATAAAATCAAGGATTGACTTTTGGGTGGCTTGCAGGCATAGCTAACAGTTTGCATGTTGTGGAGGTCCGTGCTGCTGTTTTATGTAAGATTAGCTGTTCATATGTCATACTAAATTTCATTGCAAAATTAGGTTTTAGTTGATTATTTTACTTCATCATACTTCATTTTCTATCATATTCTTTCTCTTGTACGTTGTAGTGATGAGATGAATGTGTTCTCAGAAGCTGACTTTGGCTTATGGAGTGGAGCGGGACTCATTTGTGTTCAATGCAGACAAAGACCATCTTTGTTAAGACTTTGATGGTGGTTCTTAGTGTCTTTGCCCAGTAAGGTGTAAGGAAACTAGCCTTTGTAGGCTGAGCCTAGACTGAGGAAATACTTGTGTTCTACCCTTTTATCTGTTGTGAAACATGGAATCCTCCTTTGTGTATATATAATTTCTTTTTTTCAAATCCTTTACCTCAATTCATTTAGCTGCCTATGCCACATCTCTTATTCACTTACCTCAACAGTCAAGGGCCATTAAGAATATTTTCTAAAATATCAAAATGGCCAAATTCTTCCGCTATCATTGTTGCCTGTACAAGTGTCTGATCCACGAGGAATTTGCCCATCAGTACCATCTAGGCTTCTTCCCAGCCAGCCTTGAAGTGTAAAAACAGAGGAGGGAAACCATTGATCTCAACTTACCCAAACTGCACCAATTTGCAGAAGCTCTAAAGCAGCCTTAGTGGTAAATAATTCTCAGCATCAGTGTTGAGGTCATGCATGCAAAATGAGTCAAAATGCCTGTGACCTGAGCCTTTTGCTAGGTCTGGAATAAGCCATAAAAGCATTCCTCCCATGAAAGGAATGTGTATCTTCTCTTTTAGCAGTGACCAGGAGCATCAGTTCTTGACTCTGTTTCCCCATTAGCAAACTTTAGCTTTGTCTCCCTTTGAAAAACACTCTGAAGCTTGCTGCATTCAACTTAGTGCTTCGTGTTTCCTATGCTGAAGGAATTACATAACCCTATAGTTATAACTGTCCCTGCAATGATTACTATTGCTTTTACTTCCTCCTTGACTCAATGATCCGATTGGTCTTTTCCAACCTGGTGATTCTATGATTCTTTGTCTCTTATCTGGGCTGTACTTCAGTTAAGTGCCCTGTGACATCAGTCTTGCTTAGTTCCCTCTTCTAATCTGCTTCTGCTGATTCTTGTTTCAAGCAGCTGTAGTTGAACATTTCTGAGGTATGATAAACACATACCTCTTTTTGGTACTGTGTTTTACAGCAAAATAAATTGAGTGAAATCAAACCCAAACCCCAAACTTAATGCAGTTTTGTGAGCAAGTACATTCTGTTAACTCAGGAAAAGTGATAGCATGGTGTTGCATGGGGATGATGCACTATTTATGTGTGAGCTTTGGCAATGTGCTTATTTGACCCAAAATCGATCCTGAAATAAAGGGAGCAGCTTAATCTAATATATATATATATATTTAGATGTATATGTAGAGAGAGAGACAAGAAGACAAAGGCTGCCTTATCCAGTAGAACTTAGTCAGAATGATTGTTAGACCTTACTTCTCAATACATGGATTAGCCAAATAAATGTGCTATTGCTGATCAGTACATCCTTGTAGATCTTTACTTGCATATAATATCCTTTGAGAAAGAAAAAAAAGTATTAGAACTCAGCAATGCAAAAGAATCTTGCTTCTAATAATAACAACACATTTTACTTACTTCAGCTGTGGTCCAGGGGGACAGTCATGCAAACACTTGAACATATGAGTCACTTCACTGCCATGAGTAAATCTATTGCAACTTAGTTGCTCATGTGAATAAATGATTCATGGTTAAGTCTCTGCAGCATTAGCTCCTGCTGCCTTACTTTATTTGTTTAGTGTTTGAGACTCTCCCCTTCCAACAATGTGTGGGGAAGGTACTTTTCTGTCATCTGCAAGTCTGGGTGCATTGCCTGGAACACTGTGAAATGAATTTCATTTGTGAATTTTTAAAAATAGCACAGCAAGCTGTAGGTAATCCAGGAGACTTCTGGAGTGCATTGAAGGTAATTTCTTAACTCAGCCAACAGACATCCCTGCCTGAGGGTGCAGTCTGTCTGGACTTCTGTAAAGCCATTGACATAGGCCCCGACAACATCCTTCTCTCTAAATTGGGAAGATATGGATTTGATAGGTGGACTGTTCAGTGGATAAGGAATTGATTGGATGTTTTTATTCAGAGAGTAGTGGTCAATGGCTCAGTGTCCAGATGGAGATCCGTGACAAGTGGTGCCCCTCGGGGGTTGGTACCGGGACGGGTGCTGTTTAATATCTTCATCAGTGATATAGACAGTGAGGCTGAGTGCACCCTCAGCAAGTTTGCAGATGACAGCAAGCTGAGTTGCCTCACTGGAAGGACGGTATGTCATCTAGATAGACCGGGACAAGCTGGAGAATTGGGCCTGTGTGAATCTCATGAGGTTCAGTGAGGCCAAGTATAAGGTCTTACACCTTGGTCAGGACAATCTGTCATTCTTACACAGGATAGGGGGTGTTGAGATTGAGAACAACCCTGCATAGAAGGACTTTGAGGTGTTGATTGACGAAAAGCTTGACATGAGCTGTCAATGTGTGCTTGCAGGCCAGAAGGCCAACTGTATCCTGAGCCGCATCAGAAGAAGCATGTGGCCAGCAGGTCGAGGGAAGTGATTCTCCCCCTTTATTCCTTTCTTGTGAGAGCCCACATGGAGTGTTGTGTCCAGTTCTGGCATCCTCAATGGAAGAAGGATATGGGACTGTTGGAACTGGTCCAGAGGAGGGCTGCAAAGATGATCAGAGGGCTGGAGCCCCTCTGCTATGAGGACAGGCTGAGAGAGTTTGGGTTGTTCAACCTGGAGAAGAGAAGGCTCGAAGAAGATCTTACAGCGACCTTCCAGTACCTGAAGGGGGCTACAAGAAAGTTGGGGAGGGACGTTTTACCAAGGCTTTTAGCGATAGGACTAGGGGCAATGGGGGTAGACTGGAGAGGGGCAGTTTTAAACTAGACATAAGGAGGAAATTCTTTACAATGAGGGTGGTGAGACACTGGCACAAGTTGCCCAGGGAAGTTGTGGATGCCCTGTTCCTCGAAGTATTCAAGGCCAGGTTGGATGGGGCCTTGGGCATCCTGGTCTAGTGGGAGGTATCCCTGCCCACAGCAGAGGGGTTAGAACTAGATGCCTACCAACCCAAACCATTCTATGATTTTATTGTCTGTGTTGCTTCAGGTCCATTGAGGTCTATAATGAAAGATCTGCGTTCAGACGATAATGAAGATGAATCTGATGAAGCAGATGAGAATGACAATGATTCTGAGTTGGAACGACCCATAAATACACGAGTAGGAAGCAGGAGTCACAGGTGAGTGTCTTCTGATTGCGAGTAGTCTGGTGTCCAAGACCTTGTGCTTGTTAGTGATGGAATGGGGTCTTAAGTTGTCAAAGAGCATTGAGTAGCAAATGGGTGGAGAGTTCAGGCTGGTTTTCAAGCATATGCATGCATAAAGGCATCAAAAGTAGCCATTCCTAATGCAACTGTTTATCTAGTAATCCATGTAGTTATGATGATCTTAATTAATTTGACTTCCCTTGATTTTATGTCATTGTGACTTCAGGGGAATAGTTGTAATTACTCTGTGGAATAAAAGAGATAAAATTAAGTCCTTAATTGCCCCATGAGCTATTCAATACATCGTGTCTCATTTTTGAGATCTCTCTGCTTACCATTTTTAGATTAGGTTGTTAAACCAGAGTCAATGAAATCTGAATTCCAAGTAACTTCTGCATTGCTACAGTAGTGATGCGTAAAACAGTAGACAGAATGTAAAGCAAACTCTTGTCACAAATAACTTTTTTAAAAAAGGGTTCCACATCCTATCTGCAACCCTAAGAGTGTTCCAAAAATATTCTGTTCTTTAAGCACCTCGTTTCTTAGGCTCCATCTGAATGTTGGTGAAGGTTATGGAGAACCTGGAACAGTCTCTCTTGAAGCTTTCCATAGTGGACTTTTTACCCGATCAACAGAGTTTTGCTCTGAGTGTACAGCACTTGGGTGTTAGTGTCAGCTACTGCTTAAATGGGAAGGTAATAGGAAAGCATTAATGAATGTCAGTTGCTTCCCTGGTGCATTTTAACAGCTGGGATCAAGGGAAAAATGAATGTGACTAGGAGATTGAGAATTTTTGTTGGTCATTGTATAAATGATTATCTCAAGCTCCACTTGTTTTTAAGTGTGAAGATTTTTTAAAATTTTTTTTAACAGAATCTTAAGTCTAATGTTTCTCTACCTTCTTTTTTCCCAAGTAATTGTTTTCTTTTCCTTCCAACAAGTAAATATTCCCTGTTGTTTCTAAATAAATGAAGGATAAGACTGACTAGTAAGTCAGCTTTTTCATGTTACCTCTCTTCAAATACTAAGTTTTTAAATTTTAGCCACGAGAAAGAGTGTTATTTATGATGATTAACAAGGAACTTTTCAGTGAAGCCCTTCTCCAAGTGGGAAGTGTAGGTGTTTAGAAAACTTTCAGAAGCCTTTAGAAGAGTTAAAAAGTGTCTGTACAAAACATTTTCCTCATTCCCTGTGGCTATGAACCAAAATACAGATTCACTTCAGGAATGTTGGGAAATGTGGCTTAATGTTCCAAGTATTTTAACATTTCTGTAATGTTAACTGCTGTCAACTGGACACGTCATTTCAGCCAAATGTAGACAGACAGCCTCATTCTCATTGCTGTGCAGGGCATTTTCCAGAATGTCAAATGCTTCTTTTCCTTGTGACCTTGATTAATGATGGCTTGCTTAGCGAGGGGTCGTTCTTGGTTTCCTTCCTCAAAGTGCAAGCTTGATTCATCCCTGTTAACAGCCCTTTGTCTGGAGGTGTAATACCTTGCCTCTGTTTTTCCATAGGGTTAGTCTGAGTGATGGCAGTGACAGTGACAGTAGTTCAGCTTCCTCACCACTACATCATGAATCAGCACCACCTTTACTGAAACCCAACAACAACCAGGTAAAGTCAGGATTCATAAATGCCATCCTAGTGAGCCGCTATGACATTCTGATTACTTCAGTGTTGTTATGTGGCCTATAATCTGAAATAAGAGCTTTACAGCTTCTGTCATACAGGTTTTGGTTTTATTAGCAGTAGATAGCATAAAGAGACTCATTCTCAGGAGTTTATTCATTCATCCCTTCCTTTCTCCAACCAGTGTTTATCAAGAAGATAAAATATTTTTTTACTTCCTTAGAATACACAGTAGTTTTTACTTCACTGTCAGAGTATTTGTTCCATATCTGTATGACCTAATATTGTTGTTATTGTTGAAGTAGGAAAGCAGAGTAGTTCTGGTTTTCAGTGAAAAGAGATTAAATAACCTAAAAAATACATAAGGGACAAAGGAGAATTAAGAGTTTGAGAGTCACCTGGCCAATAAAATAAGGCTCTCTAAATACAAAAATTAAACATAGAAGGTGATATTCTCTAAAAAAAACCCATACTCCATAAAGTACATATTGTCACTTATGCTAGGGAGCCATAATTCCCTCCCAGTGTCAGCTGAATCATAGAGTCATGAAAGGTAGTGACTGCTTACAGTATTGATATTATGAGAATAACATTATATACGTTAACAGAGGTTTGTGGTTTTAGACGATGAGTTTTATGGATGAGTGTTTTCTGTATTTGTTAGGGTAACTGCTTCAATTATCTGGCAGAAATTATTTACTTGTCATCGTTTTTGTAATAAGGTTTCCAATACAAGCTTACTGATAGTGCAAAACCAAAGCATTATTATTATTATTCATGTCAGTCAAGTTCAAATACACTCTGGGGCACATAAAACTAGGGAGCAGTATGGATACAGAGAGAAGGAGGAGATTCTGTTTCCAGAAAGCATTCTTATCCACCAGATACTCTGTGGGCTTTTCTAGGTTGATCTGTGTGAAAGTAACAAGTTTTTAAGAGTCTTTGGGGAAGAGAAGAAAACTATGAAGATAAAGAATATTGTGTTTCCTAGAGTCATAAAAAAAATAAAATACCTATCTATGACTTGTTAATTGAAGACTAATTTCTACACAGACAGTGTAACGTCTCAATATCAGCAGCCCACTCAGTCACATCTTTCATGTTCCTTTCCCCTTCAGTGATCTAACAGGATGTCTGCCTGTGCGTTTAGACACTCCAGACAATAGCAGTGTGCCAGCTAAAATTGAATGTTGCATACCTTCTTCCTTTTTTATAATTGAGCTGAAAATCAGAAATTTGAGGACGTATGGAAATTCAAATAGTATGGACCATAGCCACATTTGATATCTCTACTGGATGACATAGTGCTGCTTGCCAGGGTAATGCTTTTGACTGATGATATCAGTCTTGTGTTG
Organism: Phaenicophaeus curvirostris; assembly: GCF_032191515.1. Taxonomy (NCBI): domain Eukaryota; kingdom Metazoa; phylum Chordata; class Aves; order Cuculiformes; family Cuculidae; genus Phaenicophaeus; species Phaenicophaeus curvirostris. The sequence goes on from NC_091431.1 coordinate 40,047,908, forward strand.
ACCAAGTCCATTCCTAGAGAGCTAAGACAGAATTAGTATTTCTATGAGTCCTCAGAAGTGATTTATGTTGTGTCTCAACTGAAAAATGGTGCTTATGGTATTAAATTTCAACTACGTGTCAAGAGCACAGTAAGGAAGGAAAGCCACTTCTTCAAATATACTGTGTCCTTGCTGTGGCTCTGTTTCTAACCAAGAATTTACTACATTTAAAAACATGAAAAGCATCTAAAAAGTACTGGATCCATGCCTAGAGTTCTGGTTGGTGTTTTTGGTTGTTTATTTTTTTGGGTTTTTTTTTTTTCAAAACAAGACATATTCTTCCAGTGGCCTACACAGCAGTAATCCCAGGGCATGTTGAATTGAAGAAGCTGGGTTTTCTTAGGAAAAGTATATTTTGCTTTCTGGCCATGCATTGGTCTTGACAAAGTACTTGGGTAGGGTTAACTCAGGTCTACAGTCACTTTCTATGCATAGGGAAATAGCTGCTTGCCTGCTGTATTCTTATGTTGCTGTTCATCCCAGGGAGCCTATATGCAATTTTAGTCATTTATACCAAGGGAAGTAGAAATGAGATGGAATTTGCAGAAAGCTGTCAGTGTGGCTTCTAGCTAGTCTAGAAGACTTGCTTTTACAGGCCTTATTTCCTTGTTTTATTTGTTCAGCTTTGTCCTGTGTTGTGACTGTCCAGTGTGGTTTTGGGCATAACCATGCTGGTGATGTTAGTCGTACAGTGAAATGTGAAAAAAAATCTCCAATCATCTGCGATAATTTTTTTTTGTGTGTGAAAAAATCGGAAGAACAGACAATAGTTATGTTTCCCCATAATATTCATCACTTAAATCCCAAAATTTCATATTAAGCATGCTCTTCTGATGCTTGTTAACATGCTTTTCTTGACTGAGATTCAGTACTGGGTGAAACGTTCTTGGTTTGTGTATGTTGTAATAAATGGCGTTGTATGGCATTGTAGGAAGGATACCATGGAAGTGCAAGAGAAATTACCATCCAACGCTTTTTTTTTCCCGGTTACAACTTATGTGGCCATTTCAAAAACTGTTTCAAAATCTCTGTTATAGTTGAAGAAATACAGCATTGGGAAAACAAAAGAACAGGAAACATAAGGATCATGTGACATTTCAAGGACACTGGAGAGTACCTCAGCATGATTTTATATCTGCAAAATCAGACCTCTTATCCTACCAGCATACAAAAAGATACAAAAAAGCGCTGAGGAGTTTTTAAATGACATGAAATGTATTCTTTTTTAAGGATTAATAATATCGTATTATTCTGGTAACTCAGTTTTTTCTACTGTAAGCTGCTTTTTTTCCTGAAACATATAAGTGTACGGATTAAAGAATAAAAAGCTCAATTTTGAGTTTTGCTTATGTCTTTTCCAGATATTATATTTTTTTGTGTTATTACCTGGAAGGAATTCTTCGTATGTAACTGTATCCAGTGGTGCATTTAATTTTTACAGGAATTTATTTCTTTTCCAGATTTTAGAAGTGAAAAGTCCAATAAAGCAGAACAAGTCTGATAAACCAATAAAGAATGGGGATTGTGATAAGGTAAATGAGAATGAGGTAACAGTAATTGAGTCCAGAATGTAATACTAATGTATTTACTAAACAACCACCCTTATTACAGAAAGAAAATTAGTAGTTAGTACATCTTTGCTTTGGTTCCTTTAGGTGCAGATCTTCCTCTTTCTTTCTGTAGTGATTTCTTTTTCTGTCCTGTTTTGAAAGTGTTTTTTCATTCTCTTCAGTCCATGTGCTGGTTTGGCAAATGTTACCAGTTGGGAGCCTGTCATTGATTATTTATTTTGTCTCGTCTCCACCATGAGTTTGTATTGGGCTTCACAGATGAAGTGATAATTTTTTAAGAGAGTATTCACAGCTGTATTTGTAGCACGTAGATCAATCAATTAGAAAATATATTTCCCAGATTCCTTTTGGGGGCTTTGTGCTAGTAAGTGGCAGTGTGATCTAGCATATTATGTGAAGCAACTGTTGCTATTTAATGCTAAGAAATAGTTTTGTTTAAAATCATTTCAGCTGACCATGGGTTAGAGCTCGAAGTCTTTCTGTAAGTGAACATAGTGCAATTTCCCAGCCTGCACAAGTTCCTCTGAAGGCTTATATTTTAAAGGTATTAGTGTCAACTTTGTGATAATGTGAGGCAGGAGACCAGAGTTTCAGTCTATGTTGGTAGATTTTCAGTGGCCTCAACCATATGGTTTTTGGTTTCTTAAGATGGGTGCTATATGTCTGTGTTCTTAAAAGACAAAAAGGTTTCTAATGGCTGAGGCTGAAAAAGGATATCGATTACTGGATGGAGAGGTGGGACTTGTTTGACATCCCAGGAAGGAGGACAGTGGAATTTACTATTGCATTAATCTTGCTTGTTCTTTCTCCCTTTATATCTCCTTGTTGACACAGAAAATTAGTTATGTGGCTTTAGAGAAAAAGGGGTATTTGATTGTGAGCTTTTGGGTTTAGGCCCTAAGCGGAAAGGTGGGAGATGTTTTTTAAAGATGCTGTTTTGGCATCCCCAGCCTGTTTGAGACTTTTTGCCACAGTTGTGATACGGAGATTGTCCTCTACAGCAAAGAACTACCTGATGAGATTTTCAATGGCATGAAGTAGCTAAGAAAACACATGAAAACTTACACTTGGGTTGTATTAAGCTAGAGAAAGCCAGATTGCTAAATAAGAAAATTTAGCTTAAAGAATATTTAAAACAAAATTTCAATTTGTATTGTTTTTGAAGACATCTGAATTTTTTTTTAAATACATAGCTATGACTTAATTAACAAGTTGTTTGTGGGGGGGTGGGGAATTTGTTTCTAGGCATACCTTGATGAACTAGTAGAACTCCACAGAAGATTAATGACTTTGAGAGAGAGACATGTACTGCAGCAGGTGAGGAGCATTTTCATGCAATATTGCAGTGTGCTCATTGAAACTATGAAGTCACATCTGTTTCCCCCCCCCCTTCGTTTAAAACTCTAATAATAATAATAAAAAAAATGCATGTCTAAGCTAAGTTTGTGACTAATTCATTGTTATGTTCTCAATATACTGTATGAATAATTATATAAACAGGATGGGAAAATGGACACAGCTGTGAACCATGATGAAAATTTTGTTGCTTATTTCTGAAAATGAACAGGGTTTTCTCAGGAACAACTAAAGATGGTTTCTATGGCAAACATAAAACATAGAATTAAAAGTAAAACTCAGTTTGGGCAAAATGACAATATATTCATTGAGTATTCTGAGGTCATGGAAGATGTAAAATAAGGAAATATGCAAACCACTAAGGCTCCAAATTTATTAAAAGGTTATGTAATAGTAAGAACAAGAATAGTGGTTTTTGTTTTGAGTGGCATTGTCAGGTACTATTGGATTACAACTTCTGGTGATTAAACAACAAGCATTGTTAACAAAGTAAATATAATTGTAGCACAGATGGTTTTATTCTGCTTAGTACGATTATGTGCCAGTTTTGAAGTAAAGACAGAAATTCTTACCAGTTTTAAATGACTGCAATCACTCATCAAATTTCTCAACAAACACTTGGGTAAATATGTTAAAAATAATTTGTAGGCCCTAGCATTAATCTGTTTATTAGTTAAGGCTCCATATTTTGATTAAAGATAAGAAAAATAATTGAGGGGTGAGTGCAAAGGAAGACCTTGGTTAAGGATACGCTTAGTTAAAGAGGAATTTTGATAACTTTGTTGGATTTCCTAAGTACAGTACACTACAATGCATATTGGTTGTGCTTCATATTTAATGTATTGTTGTTTCCCAGGTTCCCTTTTGTCTACAAAGGAAACCCTGTCACTCCCTGTCACTTGGGAGAAGAGGCCAGTTCCCTTCTCTCCACAACCTCCTTTCAGGTAGTTGTAGAGAGCAATAAGGTCTCCTCTCAGCCTCCCCTTCACCAGCTACGTTGCTCTTCTGTGAACTCGTTCCAGAGCCTCAACATCCTTCTTGTGGTGAGGGGCCCAGAACTGAACACAGTATTCAAAGAGTGGTCTCACCAGTGCTGAGTGAAATGCAGCTGTGTTGGAAAGGAGAAAAATATATGTTTTAGAATGTGGCCTTTCCCCAAGGGAGGCATTTCTATTTGAGTCACTTTGTTCAATAAAGCTGAAATAAATCAAAAAAAAGAGGGATGAGGCAGGAGAGGTGCAATACTGAACTGCAAGCACCTTGATAGGTTGCTAAGTTATCCCAATGTAAAATGATAGTTATAACTTTATATGTTAAATGGTACTTATATTTGCCAGAAGGCAGTGAAAAAGAACAATTGACCAAGAAATCAGTCCTGTGAGAATCGCCTGAGCTTTTTTTATGTGAATATTATGCTATGGATAGGCAGCAATTGGTCTTAAATTATGTTTTTAAAAGAAATCTCTCTGTTCAAGCAGGGTCATGTTGACATTGTTGCCAGGACTGTGTCACGTGGCTTTTGAATGTCTCCAAGAATGGAGACTTCAGAACCTCTATGGGCAGCCTGTCCCAGTGCTTCGTCACCCACACAGTACAAGAGTGTCTTGATAGTCAGTCAACCTCCTATGTTTCAGTTTGTGCTATTGCCTCTGGTCTTGTTACTGTGCACCACTGAAAAGAGCTTGGCTCTGTCTTCTTTATGCTCTCCCATCAGGTGTATGCATGCATTACTGAGATGCACCCTAAGTCTTTTCTTCTCCAGGCTGAAGAGTTCCTACTTTTTCACCCTTTCCTCGTAGGAAAGATGTTTTAGTCCTTGTTCTACTCAAGAACTTACAACAGCTCTTCTTGTCTAGACTAGTCACCAGAAGTGATCTTATGCCACTAGTAGGAACTCAGTTAGTTTAAAAAAGTTGATTTAAATTTATGACTCCAGAAATCACTGCTAGGATGTGAACAGTTGATGTGAGAGCTCTTGAATACATTTTTGTGTGATGTGAACTAGATTCTTTAAGGATTTATTTCTTCCTTCCCTTGCTTGCACAAAGACTTATGCCAATTATTTTCAAAAGTAATGTGCTTAGCTATACACTGCTAAGTAAATATTCCAGACAGAGAAGATCTACCTGTGCACTTTTTTTTTATTTGGGCTTGGGGTTGGTGTTGCCCTATTCTCAATGGTAATGTTTGCTGGAACAGCACTGAGCAGGCTGATGTTATAAAAAAGCCTGAGGTACTATAGTCTGGACCTTAGTTCATGTCAGAAGGCAAGTGACCAGTAATCATAATGCTATCACCTGCAAGAATTGGAGCAATTAGATTTGTTTTATGCCTCTCTCATGATACTTTGTGGCATGTTAATAGGTTTAGTGAGCATGAAAAACTACTGAAATTTTCAACTGCATCTTTTCTTTCCTTTCAGATAGTAAATCTTATAGAAGAAACTGGACACTTTCATATCACAAATACAACCTTTGACTTTGACCTTTGTTCACTGGACAAAACCACAGTCCGTAAACTACAGAGTTATCTGGAAACTTCTGGAACCTCTTGAGGATTCAGCTTCTTGCTGCATCAACAACTGTTCTTTAAAAGAAACATTGAAAACGATGGGGGATAAAACAAAATAACCTTGTGCAGCTTTATTTTTCCTTAAAGCCAGTCATCATCTCTTGAAAAGGGAGAGGAAAAGTGACAAGACTCAGAGAACCACTCTTCTCAAGAAGAAAATGCTCTGGAAAAGTTTGCCTGGATAGTCTTGAAAAACAAACACGCAAAACCAAACAAAAATACTTGGTCTTAATGAATGTGTATGGTATTGTGTATCTCTCTGTGGTGTTCCAATCCACAAGACAAATGGATGTTCAACACACTGCCTTATTACATAACTGATCTATTTATTATTGCATACATGTATTCTAAAGTCAATGAATCATTGAATGGCACTACCAGAGGTTGCAAGTAGCGGGATTCTATGCGTGCTCTTTTGGTGCAGAACTATCACAAGCCTAGTAACTTCATTCATGTTAAAATGCTACTTCTTGGTATATTTCTCTTCTCTAGTAAATTAAAACACTAGCATCTTGTTTCCACTTCTGCAGTTCCAAGAAACAAGTTACAAAGTTGTGGGCCAAACAATGGTCCTGTATTTTGTTCCCTGTGTGCCACAGTGGTTGGACTGCAGCATGTTGGACTGCAGGTCCTTGAGTCTATCCATTTACTGGTCTTGACCATGGTAGAAAATGCACCAAATAGGGTCATTTGACTTGCTCTCTAGCCTTAGTGAATAAACCAGTAGGACTTTTAACAAAAAATGTTATGTATGGTGTTCCGAATCCAGCGTCTTTTGCAGTCTACATTCTTGTGTCTGTTTTAGTGTTATAAAATTAAATATATATGAGTGAAGGTATTCTGCAGGATCATCATAAAAGAAGAAATACTGGTCCTGTCTTCTGAGGAAATGTAGAAAATTCATAATTTGGAACTATTTATTACTATGAGTTTCAGCACTCCTTTGCTACCAGTGTCTGGCTGACTTCTACCTTAAAACTGTTTGCATAATGTTTAGTTTGTTCATACCGAATATGGTCTGCTTAATTTGTTTTTGGGGTTTTGTTTCTGATTTTATTTGGGTTTTTTTATAACTACTAAGTTAAAACCCTTTATTTGAAAAGAAATGTTGTTATACAGTCACATGTTGAAATAAATACAATTATAATGCATCATTTGTGTGTGTGTGTACACTAATTCTGTATATGTGTATACACACACACACATAAGCTTTATATACTTTCCGGGTTTTGGCATAAGTTCAGTAACCTGCTTGTATTTCCAGAAGGATTTCTTGTCTATAAATTTAGTATTCTTTCATACCATCCATTATTCCTTAAAATCAGGATCCTTGTTTGTGCATGATCAAATGAGAGAATATGTACTCAGTTTCACATTAAAGCTCCATGCTTTCATATTGCTGATGATTCCTTGATAAAACCATCACCCACCCTTCTGTTCAAATTCAAATTCCCCAATTAGTATAAAAGAGTTTTAGAAGTGCTTCTGGATGCAAAGGTTTATTCAGGTCTCCCAGCCTTAAAAAAGGTATCTTGTTTCTGAACAGGCCAGTATGTTACATGTATGCTTATCTGCCATGTGTAGTTTGTATGTGTAGAGCTAAACAGTACTGTCTACATGACTTACTGTTTCATGCACCAAGTTTGTTCAGCACTGTAGAACTGAATTCCTGTTGGGGTTATTTCTTATTCAGATTGTAAATCTTAATGCTGTTTCTTTTAGTCCAAAGAAAATTTAACGCTTTACTTTTCTTGAGAGGGTGGGATACAGTTTGAGTTAGTGGGCTTTTTTCTTATTTAAAATATTATTTGACCACACTCTGTGGGGAGTTGTTCTCAGGCTTCCCAAGAATAAGTGTACTTTTTCAGTCATGTTATGACTCATACGACGATTGGCATGAAGCATACTTGAAGTGCTATGTTGTTCTCTTAAGTCTATGTCTTAATGTGCAATTGGAGAGAGGGGTGAAGAGTAGGAGTGTTAATTTTAAAGTTACTTTTTGTCATAGGGGAGGTGAAGGTGGGGAGGGTGAAGGGGTGCATGTGAAGGGGATAAACTTCAATTTTTATTGTTTATTTTATATGGAAATGTTCGAAAATCTAAAAGCAATCTTAACTTTTGATCTACTAGCTTGTCTTCTACTTCCTATCTTTAACTTACACCAGATACATATAAAATTTTGTCCATTTTGATATTTCTGAATTTTGTGGTAAAAGCCCATTGAATTTCAGGAGAGGATGAATCCCATGATACTTCTAGTATGACTATTGCACTGTTTTGTCAGAAATACTAAAATGAATCATTTTATCCTTAAAATACCAGATAAGCTTTATTATACAATGAGAATGGGGTGGAAGAAAATAACAAACAGAACAATAGGCATGAAAGGGAGGTGACAGCAAGTACAGTGTCAAGTTAGTGCTGAATTTCATGCAAATCATGGGTCATGCTTAAACTCTTAGATTTTTTAGTTCAGTGGGAAAAGGAAGAAAATAGACTGCAGTTGCGTGTGCATGTTGACTTTTTCACAAAATTCTGATAGAATGAGTTACTAAGTGTTGATCTAAATAAAAAAATAGCCATTTTCATTTAATTTTGTATGCAGAAACAAAATAAATCCTTGTTCTCTTAATTACAGACATTTATATTTCTCTTAAAGAAAAAGCAATGATACCCTTCCAAGTCCGTAACATGTATGAACATTGATCTTTGGTATGGATTGATGTGTTTTGGCAATAAATGCTTTTAACCATTACTTTACATGAAACTGTTTAAAACAAGTTCTGTGTGAGAATTTGAATTAATTAATTGAGATGACCAGACAGAAGTTAGCAGTGTGGTGCAATATGTAAAAAAATAATTTTCAGAGTAAGCGACTCATTGTCACTAAAACTGTTGTTATATCCAATAGTAAGGACAGTTTTTATCTTGCCACGAACTTTTCACCTCAGGAAGTGGATGTCCAGTTGGGTAGAAAAGTTTTAATAACTTCTTAGAAATTTGAATCCACTGAGAGGCATTACAGAAATTTCAGTATCATCTAGTTTGCAGGCCATATTAATCCATGCTAAAGAGAGAAGAGCAAGTTTGGAGAAAGGGGCATACTTTGAAGTGAGGAGTGTCTTTCAAGGTAAAACAAGACCCTTGCTCAGAGTTCAGCCTTTGGATCATAAGAAATGGTTGATTATTCCTCTTTCTCTTCTTTCGTTGGGTGCTTTTAGGTTAAGTCTGCCCTTTTGATTTCAGAAGGAGGTTACACAGAGTACTGTACTGCATTTGGAGACCCCAATATATTTCTGTTTCTTCTGGTCTGGGGGAAGGAAATTAAAATCTCTTGGGTTTTACCTGACCTGTTGTCCTTCTTACCCATTCTAAGTGAAATAAAGTATGTTCACTATCTCATTTGGGCCCTTGGTCCTTACCTGCTAAGTATCATGTTTTCTTAGAAGCTATACTAATGTTTTAGTGTCTTTGGAATGACCTTTTGATTTCAAGTCCCATTACTTATTTACTTTGTAAAATTAATGGGAAAGCTGTAGAATGGTCTGAAGATAAAACTGCACTGTTCAGTTGTTGTATGCATTATTTTACCCCAGACACTGCTGTGATGGTAGGATGCTTGATTTCCTTCATACTGTCCTCCTTCTATGCTTCATATCCCATCTTCTATAATACCACTTGCAGTTTAGTAGCAGAGTGTGTCTTGTAGCAAACTCTTGCTTCAATCATTAAAGGGAGTTGTTATTTTTTGTGTTTGCTCCTTGGTCCATTGATTTACCCAGTTTGCCATAGTGCAGTACACTGAAATTGAGACTTACGGTGAAAATTTTATCTGAGTTGCAGCCATAATGGGAACTAGCAGGAACTGCAAAAATAAGCAGTGCAAAATACGTTCCGAAGTTTAACAAGTGCAAATCCTGTGTTTTTATGAGCCTTAGTAGTTTTTTACTTGTTAAGCAATATATAGTAGGATATAATGTACACCAGGAAGCTACTCTGTATATTGTACCAAACAGCTTAATTGTTGGGCTTAAAAAGCTTACAAACAGATAATGGGGACTAAAACTCATATATCTCTGGAGAATTTGTGTGTGCTTGGGAGTTAATCAGTGCATTAACACAGCTAAACCAATGACATTTGCAATGCTGTCTCTGTGTGTGAGTAAGCAGATAAGTTAATATCAAAGCACAATCATGTAAGGGCCTTGCATTGATTTGAACAGTAAGTAATGTCACTGACTAGACAGGGAAAAGAAGTGTTAACACAGTGAGAACCATTCCAGGGTGGGTGGGTGGGGGGGGTGGGCAAAAAAAAAAGTTAAGGAGTTCCTTCAGTAGCTGGATGTGGTTCTTTATGTTAACCAAGACTTTGCTGGTCAGCAGTTCTGTGTGCTGTAATTTATTGTGACAGCTTGTAGAGTGGCAGCTTCTTTGGTTGACTGCTGTAATAACTGTGTTGTTGCTGACTTGATGAGAGAGATGTATTGCAGTATCATACAAAAATCTGAGCTGTTTTATGGTTTGACATGCTAATGTCTGTTTAACGTTTGTTTGAATATTGCATCTTACTTATATTCTGTATCTTAACTCAGCCAGTGATGCTACTGTGAAGTGATAATCCAGCATTTTTCATTCTTCATTTACTTTTAATTTTTCCAGTCTGGAAATCTGAGCAATACAGGAGAATATGCATTTTCATCACCATTAGTTATAATTCTGACTGGAAGTAACCCTTTCCTGAATGTTACATCAAATAGGTCTTGCGTTTTCCTATGTTCTTTCAGATAACTGGTGCCATAAAGCTGAAATTTCCATTACTAATTTCCGTCACAGCGAGGAATAGAGAGTTACCTTTTACCATTGCTCACAGAGAGACAGAATTCAATGTCTGAGTCCTATTTAGGAAATAGGAAAATATTTTCAGTCTTATAATGGTGGTTTTTTCTAATAGTTATATTCCACTTCCAGATCCTTAAGCATATAATGGCCAGTAGAAAGACGACATACAAACCATTAAGGAATCAAGATATTGAAAAGATAATACAAGTTGTATCAAAACCCTGGCTGCACAAGTAGTAAGGTCATACTACTGATACTGCTTTCAATGCAAGGCAGACATTCCTAGCACATGTGGTTTATGTATCCACATCTGAGTGTGTGGTCTAGAAAACAGTGCAAAATGCTGCAGGAGGGCTTAGTGTTTGAGGAGTGCAGAGGAGATATTGAGTATAGGCTCAGCCAACACCACCCAGGCTATCCAAAATAAAGTACATTTTTTTCAACTTCCAGGAGTAGCTAAGATTTCACTCTGCCTATTCATCTAAATATTTTAATTCTTTTTTTGCAGCTATATTAGCCTCCAGTCAGAAGTTTCATACTTGCTAGGGACCTGGCTAGGTTTGGGGTTGTGTTATTTTGATGTGGTTATTACTTTCTTTGGGCAGGGCATGAGAAAATAGAGGTGGAACTTGGTAGTGAATTATTTTTTATTATTTTTTTGTATTTCTGTCCAACAATTATAAACCTCTAAAATGTTTTCCCTCAAAAATTCTATTACATGTGGGAAGAAGCTCTTACTTCTTTCATTAGTGTCACTTCGGCTAGCGCAGTTTATAATACGGGCATGAATTAAGATGAAGCTTCTGTGAAAGTGTGAACATCTAAGAATAGGGTGGGCCTTGATGATGTGTTTGATGGTCTGTTGGACCACAGCTTGCAGAGGGTGGCCTGTCGCTGCTATTTTTATTATTATAGGAATGTGGGAATAAGACTATTTAAGCCTGTGTAGCAGGGAAAGTAAGTGATTAAGGTGAACAATTAGGTTTTTTACTGTATCTTTTCTAAGCTTCCTTGGACATCTGCATAATTATTTACCTAGGTAAATAATCATGAGTGTCTGCTGAGATTTTTCTGCGCTGAACAGCCCTTTTTCTTTGCATTATCACAGGTATCAGAAGTGAGTGGCTAAAATAGGCACCTGCTACTGTCTTGCAACCATAGAGGAGAATTGTGCAGTGCCTTACTTTAAATTGAATTATGTTCAGGATTAGTCAAGATGTTGGTTGCTCAGGTAAATTTTTTTATCCTTTACTAGTTTTCAGTTGCAGTTACTTTTTTTTTTTCTTCAGAGAGAAAGTTGTCTCTCCTTCTGTGTAATGCCTTCATTCCTTCCTCGTTTATACTGTCAAAGTAGTTGACAATAAAACATCAGCACTCAAGCTCTCCCCTTGACAACATTAAGCATTAGACATCTGGAAGTTCTGTGGACTAAATCAACACTGGATCTACAATTTCTTCTTCAAACAGAGTTGAAGCAAGGAAAGCAAGATTGATTGTTTCATAAATTGTTTGAGGTTGGAGGAACCTTGAGAGGTCATCTGGTCCAGCCCCCTGATTTTTCTGTGAAGGTTGCATTAGGCTTGGTATTGGGCCTTCCTCATATGCAGGGTGTCCAAGTAAACTAAATGTTGCTTTGAGCATCCAGGAACGCTCTTATAAACTTTGTTTATAAACGTTTTATAAACTATTCTGCTTTAATTTCCTCACACAACCTTCACCCTTCCATAGGAAGCCCTGCTCTTTCCTACTTCTTCTTGAATTTTCTTTATCTCCTTTTCTTACTCCCACCCTTCTGGAAGGCCATCTGTATCTTGACAGCTATTCTTGTGTGGCAAGCCCACCATGTCCTTTAAGAACAGGCTTTCTTGCTTTCTATATAAGGAGTTTTTCTCCAAGGTCCAAAGCTAGTACAGGTCTCCCTCTATTAAAACTAAATGAAAATAATTTTAAAGGAGCTTTTTCAACAATGTAGATATACTGTCTTATAGTCAGTAATGCACATAGTTGGCTGTGGTTTTTACACTAATGATTGTTTCTTCTTAAAGAATTATTAACGCACATGCTATATTATAGAGTCATAGATTGGTCTGAGTTGGAAGAGACCTCTAACTATTACCCAGTCCAAACCTCTTGCAACAAGCAGGGACATGTTCAACTCTATTAGGTTGCTCATCCAACCTTACTTTGAACAATTCCCTTCTAGGTTGGGGGCATCAAAAAATCCTCTGGGCCATCTGTTCCAATGTCTCACCACCCTCGCCATAAAAATTTTTCTTTTTTTATGTCCAATCTAAATCAACTTTCTATTAGGTCAATACTGTTGCCCCTTGTCCTGTCACTACAGGCCTTGGTAAAAAGTCTTTCTCTTTTTTGTGTGTGTATATATATATACACATGCACACACATATATATATAATCTATTGAAAGTCACAATAAGGTCATTTGCGGAGCCTTGTCTTCTCCAGGCTGAGCAACCCCAGCTATCTCAGCCTTTCTTCACAGGAGAGGTGCTCCAGCCCTCTGTTTTTGTGGCCATCCTTTGGACACATGGTCCAAAACAGGTCCATGTCTACGCTGTACTGAGGGCTCCAGTGCTGGGCACAGTGCTCCAGGTAGGGTATCACAAAAGCAGAGTAATGGGGCAGAATCGCTTCCCTTGACCTGCTGGCCATGATTCATTTTATGTGTGTACATACACTTTTGAGTGTACATTGTCAGGTCAGGCTCAGGCTTTTGTGTAAGAGTACTCCTGAATCCTGCTTCATAGGGCTGTTGTCAGTTAACCACCCAGTGGTTACCACCACCCAGGTGCAGGACCTTGGGCTTGGCCTTGTTGAACTTCATGAGGTTTACATGAGTGCACTCCTCAAGTCTGTCAAGGTCCCTCTGGATGGCACCCCTTTCCCTCAAGTTAATCTACTGCATCACTCATCTTGATGTCATCTGCAGACTTAATGAGGGTGCACTGTCTATGTCACTGATATAGATAACGAAATAGTATTGGTCCCAGTACAGAACCTTGAGGTACACCATTTGTTACTGGTTTCCTCTTGGAAAATGAGCCACTGAGTCTGATTCTTTAGATGGTGCCATCCAGGCAATTATTTATGCATCTAGCAGTGCATCCATCAAATTGATATCTTTCTAATGCCATGGCAAGCCTTTTGTGGGGGACTTTATAAAAATCCTTAGTGGAAGATGGTGACATACGTAGTTCTTCCCTTCTCCACTGATGCACTCACTCTGTAGTAAAAGGCCATTATCTTTGTTAGAATTGATTCACCCGCGGTGAAGCCATGTTGGCTGTCTCTAATCACCTCCCAATCTTCCACGTGTGCTCACATATCTTCCAGGAAGATCTCTTCCATAACCTTATCAGGCACAGAGGGGAGGTTTGGTTAGTCATTAGTTCTCATGCTCCATCTTTTTACCCTTTTTAAAAACAGATATGATGTTCCCTTTTTGCAGTCTGAGGGGACTTACACTGCTGTGACTTTTCAAATATGGTGGAGAGTGGCTGTGATTTGGAAGCTCCATTAGCCGGTTCCCTCAGGAACCTGAGATACATCTCTTTGGGTCACATGAATTTATGTATGTTCAGGTTCCTCAACTGGTCTTGAACCTGATCTTCACTTATGATGGGAGACACTTAATTCCTCCAGTCCCTGCCATGAGGTTCAGAGGCTTCAGAGATGTGGGAAGAGAGATTACCATTGAAAACTGAGGCAAAAAAAAAAAGTTGAATACCTCAGCCTACCCAGATCACAGAATCACAGAATCACAGAATAACCAGGTTGGAAGAGACCCACCGGATCACCGAGTCCAACCGTTCCTACCAAACACTAAACCATATCCCTCAGCACCTCGTCCACCCGTGCCTTAAACACCTCCAGGGAAGGTGACTCAACCACCTCCCTGGGCAGCCTGTTCCAGTGCCCAATGACCCTTTCTGTAAAGAATTTTTTCCTAACGTCTAGCCTAAACCTCCCCTGGCGGAGCTTGAAGCCATTCCCTCTTGTCCTGTCCCCTGTCACTTGGGAGAAGAGGCCAGCACCCTCCTCTCTACAACGTCCTTTCAAGTAGTTGTAGAGAGCAATGAGGTCACCCCTCAGCCTCCTCTTCTCCAGGCTAAACAACCCCAGCTCTCTCAGCCGCTCCTCATAAGGCCTGTTCTCCAGCCCTTTCACCAGCTTTGTTGCTCTTCTCTGGACTCTCTCCAGAGCCTCAACATCCTTCTTGTGGTGAGGGGCCCAGAACTGAACACAGTATTCGAGGAGCGGTCTCACCAGTGCCGAGTACAGAGGGAGGATAACCTCCCTGGACCTGCTGGTCACGCCGTTTCTGATACAAGCCAAGATGCCATTGGCCTTCTTGGCCACCTGGGCACACTGCTGGCTCATATTCAGTCGGCTGTCAACCAACACACCCAGGTCCCTCTCCTCCAGGCAGCTTTCTAGACAGACTTCTCCCAGTCTGTAGCACTGCATAGGGTTGTTGTGCCCCAAGTGCAGGACCCGGCATTTGGCCTTGTTAAACCTCATGCCGTTGGACTCTGCCCAGCGGTCCAGCCTGTTCAGATCCCTTTGCAGAGCCTCCCGACCCTCCAGCAGATCAACACTTCCACCCAGCTTAGTGTCGTCCGCAAACTTGCTCAGGGTGCACTCGATGCCTAGATGTCACTAGTTCTGTATTATCTATGAAGGATGGTGAGGTACATTTTCATTCATCTTACTGTTCTGGTCAACATGGGTGCAAAGAAAATACCACCACACCAAAACAGAGACAGAAGTACTTACAAACCTACAGGGAAGTTTGGAAGAGCTTGTTTTACTGTGGTTGGTCAGCAGTCCTTTTCGTCTTTCTTAGCTTCCATTTCCATTAGGATATTTGACCCTGTAACCTCTGGAATCAAGTCAGAAAATGGCTCCTTGGTTAATTTATGGCTGAAGTAATCTGCTCCTACTAGCCATAAGCTTTCTAAAATGAATTCACTGAAGTGTCTTGCCAGCTGCCAAATGCTTCTCATACGTTATTAGTGGCTATATTGAAGACGTCCCTGAAGACTGTAGCCTTTGCTCTCACTTGGTGAAAAATGCATTTATGGTAGTCATCACCTAGAACACTCAGGAGACCAATTTTAAGGAAGTTTCTAATAAATATATTTGGTTTTCCTGGTAATTATTTGTCCTTGCATCTTTTTCAAACTTACATCTGACCACAGCCTCCCATTTTTACGTTGGTGGTGTTAGTGGCTTCTTTTGCAGAACTTCATTCTATTGCAGATGTAGCAGAACTTTTGGGTGTTGCTGGCTGGTTGCTTTCTTTTTCAGCTTGCACAGGATCTAGCCTTTTCAGGTGTATACTTGCATTCCTTGTTTTATTTCCTGGCAGAAATAACGTGCCGGCTACTTGTTTCTTCCTAACAGTCGCGTTATTCTGTAGTCATCTGTCTTCAATAATCAACCTGTGCTATCTTAAAAAACTTGCAGTTTTTAAGATTTTATTGGCGAAGCATACGTCTGCCTTGCATCTTTTGCTGCTGTGCTTCACGATGTCAGAAAGTAGCTGTGAGGCAAGCAAACTGCAATTGTGGGTAATCTGCTCTCATGTGTATGTATACCTGTCCCCTCTGAATGGGCCACATATCTTAATACCATGAAGCAAACAACTGGTTAGTTTCACCACATGCATACTGTGTGACCTTCAACAAGGCATTATGCTGCTTAGGTGCTTTGTTTCTTTTGCTGTAGTAAGAGACTAGCACAATCTTTGCCTTCCCCTTTCTTCCAGCGGTTATAAGCTTTATTTGTCTCCAGGATATCACTTTATAGATTAACAGTATCTAGCAGAATGCAGGTCACAGAACGGCTGAGGTTAGAAGAGACCTCTGGAGGTCATCTGGTTCAACCTCTGTATACAAACAGGGTCCCACGACCATGTCCAGACAGCTTTTGTATACCTCCAGGAATGGAAACTGCAACCTCCCTGGGCAACCTGTGCCAGTGCTCGGTCACTGTCATAGGAAAAAGTGTTTCCTGCTGTTCAGAGGGAACTTACTGTGTTTCCATTTCTGTCCATTCCTCTTGTCACTGGGCACCATAGAAATGATCCTGACTATCATTTTTACACCCTCCCTTCAGGTACACGTACAGATGAGATTGCCCTTGAGTGTTCTGTTCTCTAGGCTGAACAATCAATCCCAGGTCAGCAGCATGCTTGACTGGATTCATGTGCCTCTATTGTTATTAGGTAGAGGTTGATTTTAAAATAACTTTTGAAAGAGTTGATGATGTTATGTAATCTTCCAGGCTTGTGAAAACAGGTACATGTGGTTTGCAGTCTGCTTTATGAGTCCTACATGGATTTCAGGGAAGTGTTTGTTTGCAGCATAGGGTCTTAATGGTGGAATTATGGGGGCAGCTTTCAGGATTCCTACCCAACTTCTAGTCTATATAGAATGGGAGAAAGTTAAGTGGAAAACCTATAATGCTGCTGAATCACCATGGCTAGCTGGACGGTGAGGCTCTCCAACACCACGTTGAACTTCCATTGGTTACTTCTTAAAGGGGAGTAAATACAATACCTGACTGTCTTGGCACAATGATTACTATGAAAGTTTGAGCAAGTAATGATTTTGACTTTTGTGTTGAGATAACTTTATAAAGAATGAATCTGTGACTTCTGAAGGGGAAATTCAGAAAATAAGAGGAACTGACTGGTTCTTCTAGAATTTAAAAACCTATTTTCATTGACAGGATTGAAGTAGTGATGAAAGACTGGTTAACTTTCCTGGAAAGTTCTTCAATGCTTTTTGTTTCACCAGTACCTGGAAGTTTTAATTTCTTTCTAATCCAAGACTGTAATCCATCTAACTGGAGAAAAAAAGGGATAGCATGTAGGTTAGAGAAACAAACTAATGGAATATTTTAAATAGGAAGGGACCTGGGGAGGTCTCCACCTCAAGTACTTGTCCAGAGCAGGTTGAACTGGGATCTCAGGCCCAGTCAGGGTGTCAAAACCCCTGAGGATGGAGACAAGCCAAACTCCCTGGGCTCCACTGCTGGGCTGTCCTCACAGGGGAGTGGCCTCTCCTTACCTTCCCTCTGATCCTCTCATGTTGTAGTTTGTGCTGCTGCTTCTGGTTTTCCCTGTGTGCTGCTGTGAAGAGCCTGTCTGTGTCCTCCATCCCCTCCTATCAGTGCCTGGGATGCTTTTGGGTGCCTCCAAGGCAATCCCTTTTCCCAGCTGAGCCAGCCCTAGTTCCACAGGCTCCTCAGAGGGCAAGAATTGAACCCCACCATCTTGGTGGTCTCCTCTCAAGTCCCACCAATCTGTTGATGCTTTTCCTGCATTCAAGGCAATATCCCTTACATAGTCTAAGTGCAAAGAAAAGGGGATGATTCCTCCCGTGGTTCTTAGGGCTACACCCTGCTCGTACCCCCCAGGGTGCTGCTGGTCCTCATTGTTGCCTGGGTATGTGGCAGGAACCTGCTTATCTTGCTGCCTGGCTGTTTCCCCAGAGCTGCTCCTTGGGCCCAGCCTGTGTCTCTGCAGGGGTTCTGCCTTCTCAGGGCAGAGCTCAGCACCTGACATTGTTGAATTTTACAGGGTCACTGCCACCCCCATCCTCCCACCTATCTAGATCATGCAGCCCTGCTCTCAAGTATCTGACTACAGGCCCTCCAGTTTGGTGCCAAATGCAGGCAAAGGCAGGTGCACTCCATCTCTTCCTTCAGGTCACTGATAAAGGTAGAAAACAGGACAGATCCCAACAGAGGCTCTTGAGGAATGCCACCCATAACTGGCTTCCAGGAAGAGCAAAAACCTTTCATCATCAGCCATTAAAGCTGACCGCCCAAACAGACTTTCACTCACGTAGATGTTTCTCCACCCAGACTATAATGTCTGAATCTGAATGTGAAGAGTACCATGAGAAAACAGGCTGAAACATTTGCTAAAGTTGAGGTACATGACATCCATGTGCTCTCGGTTTCCTGCCACCACCTTCATGTGTCTTGAAGAGACTTTGGAGAATGTTCACTACATGAATTTTCAGGGGCTGAAAAGATGGGAAATGGCTTTTAGTTCTGCAGATCACCCTGCTTGCTTTTTCTAAGGATGGATACCACATTTGCCTTTCTCTAGTCAATACAAGATACTCGCTCAAGCTGCATGACCTGTCCAAGATGTTAGGGAGTAGCTGTGTTAAGGTGTAAGCCATCTAGTTCAGCACCTTTGAATGCATCCTTTCAGGTTCCACGGACACATGGGAGTCAGGATTTCTCAAGAAATGCTAGATGCAATTCTCATGCACTCCCAGTACCTCCTTTCTTCTTTGGCCTGGGACACCTTTTCAGCAAAGGCCAAGGCAAAGAAGACAGTGAGAATCCTACATCTTCACCTGTCTCCATGGTCACTAAGCAGAATCTGGATAACTAAGAGTGGTACAGATATCAGGCTATAAAGCTTGGTCATATGTAGTATGATTTGGGTCTCCTGTGCAGTTTATAGGAGGAAAAGCATGCATCATCCGCTCTGGGGGAGTTCTTTTCTTTAATAGGAATGACAGATAACAAGTTACAAGGATTTTCTGCCTTTTTCTATTCACAGAGAAGCACAAAGGGTCTGAAATAGTGCTGACAATGCAACCTTTATCTGAAAATAAATAAGCAGAGAAATTCTTTGTAGATTTTTTGTGTTGTTTTTTCCCTCACTCTTTCTCAAAGCAGATGCTAGAATACAACAATGGAAGCCAGAACAAATATAAAACATTTAAAGAGCACTCAGTAGTCACTGTATTTCAAAACTGACCAGTATAACACATCTTGCCCTCGAGCACTGAGAGCTCAACTGAAATGTGTTCTGAATTAAGGAGTTATAAATGTCTAATTTCCTCTGAACTGGGAGGAGAAGACAAAAGAAGGGGGATCACTGGAAAACCGGTGAAACATTTAACACATGCCGTTCAAATATGAGTCTGATCAGAGAGAGCAGAATAAGATAGACATGCTTTTGCACCATTGGTGCGGTGTGAAGCATACAGGTATATACATGAACATGGGGAAGATGCTTTAGCTTTAGGTGCGTACAGCTGTACCATCAAAGATGAAAACTAAGCAATATTGCCCTCTCGAAATTACTGGCTTTGTCTCCTGAAGGGAGGCTGAGTACATGGAGTCCCCTAACTGAGGAGCTGTGACAAGCACAGAGAATGCTGTCTTCCCACTGTTTCTACCTGCAAACAAACAGGCTGAGAGAAAAGGTACCGTGTGTTTGCTAATAGGAAGAAGGCAATGAGCTTTGGTGCTGCCACTTGTTTTCAAGGGGAATACCAGAAGAAATCATCAGAGGTGGAGACCAGGCTATGAAAGAGACATGTGGGAATGCAAGGTGTTGACAGATATGCAACTGAGATGAGGGAGGCTGAGGCATTAACATTAGTGTGAGAATATACTTTCATTAGAAGAAAAAGTATCAAAGTGCTGGTACAGATGAGGGTGTGTCAATTGGCTAGTGGGAAGGAGGAAGAGGAATATGTGAAGTAAGAAAATGGCTCTTTGTGGGGCTAATCTTTAGAGAGTAATTTTAAGTTGAAGAATATCAGGCGTAGTTTTGTGAGCATTTTCAAAATCTCAGTGCAGGGGCTTTAAATGTGAAACTACCACAACTTTTTCTGGTGTTCAAAAGCTGAAACACAGATGTGGCCTGTACCCTAGGAAATTGAGTCAATATAGAAAATTGACAGTATTTCTTCACTTGGTGAATGATGGCTTCATGGAACACATTTCTGAGAAAAGCAAGTTAAGCAGTCATTTAATGAGATCAGGATATCTTGATTTGTTCCAGGAGAGCTCAAGATGCCAAAGAAGCAGGGTGAAAAAGTTCATAAGTGAGCTTTTGATATATTTCAGAAAGTTTAATAACTTTTAGTGTCTCTAATTTTAGTATGCTCTTACCTCTGATTAACCTTTCACCCCTGTTGCGTAGCAGAACAATGGTGCCTTTGTTAAACTCTCAGCAGAGCTACTGATTCATTGTGTCTTACTTAATGTTTATTGGTAATTCACCAGTTTATCTGTGGTGGATTTTTTCTTCTTTTTTTTTTTTTTCCTTATCAAAACAACAGAAATGAAAAGGTAGCACTCAGACTCTGCGGCCTTGTGTTTTAACCCTAGATGCTGAAATGTGAGATAAGTAATAGAGTGTGCAAGTGAAGAGTAAAGAAGTAAACTAGAGTATGTCTGCATTTAAATATCACAGTGAGAACATACAAAGAACTCATACAATTCTCTATACTTTCTGTAAAGCCTTCATAATGGATTTGCAACAATAGTCTCAAATCTAATGCCACTGAAAATGTTTAAGTATTTTGTCTTGTACTTTTGTCTAAAGGCTTGGGATGTTTGCTTTTTTTTTTTTTAACTGACTTTTCTTATCATAGGAAACCAGACCGCTACCCTTTGTCAGTGAACATTTGAGGCTTTGGGGTTGTATTTTCTTAATATTGCTGAAAGTATTAACTGTTGATGGCATAGAAATAGGCTTTTAATGTTAATTTAATGGTTGTTAATACTTTAATGTTTAATAGCGTGGTTTCTTTACAGCATCCGAAACTTTCAGGAGAATTTGTTTTGTCTCTAAATTTAAGTAACTAAGCACGTGAATTTTTATGGATCTGCAGAGAGCCCCAGTAGTTGAAATAGGCTTTGCAGACAAGATGTTTACTACGTACCCTACAGCCTTAACTGAAACAGTCATTAAATCACTTATTGTAAATCACAGATTTACTCACTATAAATCGCTTTTATAATACTTTAGAGAGCAAAGTATTGCTTACACAGTACTGTGAGTAGGCATAGCACTATGGGTGCCTGAACATTCTGGAGAAGTTTACTATCTAAATAAGAATTTCTTCACAGTGGGGGTGGTGAGGCACTGGCACAGGCTGCCCAGGGAAGCTGTGGCTGCCCCATCCCCGAAGGTGTTCAAGGGCAGGTTGGATGGGGCTTTGGTCAGCCTGATCTAGTGGGAAGTGTCCCTGCCCACGACAAGGGGATTGGAACTAGATAATTTTTAACGTCCATTCCAACCCAAACTATTCTATGATTCTATAAGATATAATTTAGCTAGTAAAGAGAAATTAAAAAATTGAGAAACCCAAGAGCAGTTGCATTGAATTTGTTGTAGGCAATGCAACAGTTTCAAAAGCATTACCATACCAGTGAAATTTAGCAATCCCAACCTACTCAACCTGTGCACTGTGCTTTTGAAAACAAGTAGATCAAGTGATTGTAACAGAATCAAATACTGTCCTCTTTCAATGTTTCTCCATTAGCTCGTTGTATGTTGGCTAGACAACCCACATCTGATTCCAGGCAGTGACATACAGTCAGAGACCTTGGCCTAGAAGTACAAATGCAAAGTGCATTTATTGAAAAGGTCCACAAGGTAAATATTTTCACATTTGAGATTGAAAGCTGAGGATAGTTGGGGATTTACCATGAAAAAATTCAGTTAATCTTTCTTGATATCTTCTTTTGAGAGCCATCTGGGAAGAATTTTCTCACATTTGACCAAAATAATAATTTTTCTTTTGTACATGGCCCACAGCCTGTTTTTACGTCTCATAGCAAAAACTCATCAAAGTAGGAGATTTGCCTGGGTTTTGAAGTATGCAGTGTCCATGATCAGTGATCTCACCACCCAGTTTCTACAAACTGGATGTTGCAAACCTATTCTATAGCACAAAAAAAATCTGTCATGGGAAGGTTTGGGGTTTTTATTCCTCCTTCCCTTATGGTGCTGTATGGGACCAAAGTCAAGGATCATTTATGTAGTCAACAAGTTAATTTTTATAAGGATTTTGAAACCTTAGAACAGCAACTGCTCTATCCTTGCTAACTGCTTGCCACCAAATTACCAGTCCTGCTGAGCTGACAGTATGTTCCCAGCTCACTGCAAGTATGATGAAGAGACACCGGTTTATGCACAGTAGCAATAAATGGAAAGGATTGTTGGAACATAACGCTGCTTCCACAAAGTGCTTCTTTCAGTCATCAGACTCTTGGTTTTTCAATACTATGTTTAGAATAGTAAAGTGGGCATATTCCTTTAGCTCACAGGGGACTTCTGAAGCTGGCTTTATTATTAATCTACAGTCAGTTAGTTCTTTCTGTCATTGCTTCTCAGTTAGATAGAGTGAATTCAGAGGTATTAGATGTGCTCAAAAAAGCTACATAACTTCTCAAAAATGCCACCAACTCCACAATAGCTGTTGGACTACCTGTTTCATCCCATGATGCTCAGCCACTTATTGCAACTGCAGAAATCTTTTGAGCATTTTGCAGCTCCATAGTGTAACTGGTGCCTAAGATGCAGGTAGTCTGAATTCCTGATTAGAAACACAGGAATGTAGAAGGCATGTGGTGTTGTAAAATGTTGAGTACCTTTAAAGGTTATACGTTGCCAACCCTAAAAGAAAATTCCTTCTGAAATTCTCTAAGGTATTGCAAAGTGAGGAATGAAGAAAAAAAGACTGAAAAAGTAGAGAACTTTTGGAAGTTGGAACCTGGAATCTGTGTGTAAGCCTAAGCATTTTTTTTTTGGCACCATTGAATATGAATAATAATCATCTGCTAATTATCTGAGGGATTATTTTGCATGCCTTTTATCTACCCTATCCAGAAAAATGCACAGTATGTTTTCTGAGTTGTTTTGTGACTGAAAATGGGAAATGATAAATATTTTTCAAAATCTGTATTACTGGTTCTGAAAGATATTTTGTGGGCACACATTGTGACAGGATGTGTACACCCCATTCTGCTTCTGTGAAAATCAATAGCAGCATGATATGTAGACACAATCCTTAAAGAAAACAAAGCTTTACAAACAAAGCTTTAGCTCTACTAAATGTTGAGGGTTTTTTTCCATCTGTATACTATCCAAAAACACATAGTTCCCCTGGTGCCAATTAATCAAAATGGTTTGCTTATTTGGGCAATGTTTTCAAGTGCCACTAAACTCTCTGAGGCCTTGGCACACAATTAAAGTAGACGGGTTCAGCAGTTAAAATAAAAAAAAAGGAAAAAAAAAGGAACAATTAAATCATATTTAAATGTCATTGTGAGAGCTCATGAGTAAATATGTATACCGTTTATACAGATGCATGTGGGAACATAAATCTGTTACTGATTTGGAATATTAAGTAGTTTCAAGACTTTTGTCTTCAATTACCATTTCTTTGAAATATTAATCATGTACTGGCTTTTTAAAAAGTTGGAAAGTTCTTTCTTCTACTATGCTTTCCTCCCCCTGCCCAGTCTGTATTCCTTTCTTGTCCCTTTTCCTTTGATTCTTGTTCTTATTGTTATGTCTTGGGTGGAAGCTGTCCAGGGGCAGAGTAATAGCAAGGTGGAACAGGATGTGTGGTTTTCTAGGTCAGCTTGGTATTTGCAATGCTCCTTCAGCAGCAGCGTGTTGTGGACATAAAATGAACAGCAAGACTTCTATTTTCAGATTGTTGCTTTTAAAAATCAATCTTTAAGAAAGTACTTACCTACAGGAGATTGAAAATACTGTGTTGCAGTGTTCCAGATAGTGAGTTTATGCAAAGCGAATGCCACTACCCTCTTTTAACACTGCTAATAGTACTTCAGTGCAGAACTGGAGGTTATTCAGACTTCAAAGAGACTTTGTCCTTTGATACCCATGACCTCCAGCCTGCTCTCTGCTCTCTATAGAGGTGCATGGTCCATGCCAGAGAACCCCCAGCCATGTGTGACTGATCTCTGGCAGCAGGTGCCCTTCCAGTCCTGTAACCTGGTGTCCTCAGATCTGCAGCTCCAAACAGCAATCAGCTTGCTTTGTTGTGAATGGCATTGTAACCCCATCTATAATTTCAGGAGTTGTCTCATACTTCTCTCATCCTCTCTCTCCCTTCTCCCTTCCTCACCCTCCCTCACAGGCTGTCTTTCCTCTGTGCCATCACATAGAACAAACACTGGGCCAAAATCAAAGTCTGGGTAAAATAATGAAACAAGATATGGACACTGGGTTTTAGATCAGATGAGATGCAATGGTCTGGTGAGGGAAGAAAGGTTTCTTCTAGGCTGCCACTGACTTTGGTGGGGGTATAGAAATTTCCTAGTGGCTAACAACTACAGCCCTGCTCTTTCTAAGAGCAATGAAATGTAATTGCAGTAGGAAACAAGGAGGGTGGTCTACTGAGTGAAATTTGATTTTAAAACCAAACAATGCATAAATATGCAGGGCATAAAAGAAAGTTACCTAAGCTGATTACATTTTTATTGCCTTCTAGCTTTGTTTTCCTGGGCAATTATGCTGTGGATTTTGTACTAACACTGTGAGATATGGAGAATCAGGATGTTTGAAGTTAATGTCACAAAGCACGTTAATCTACTTACAGGCAGTTTGAATAGTGTGAGTAATTCTATGCCAGCAAGTATCTTCTGTTCCTGCGTTATTCCCTTTAGAGCAACTGAGAGTTCACAGTCTTAGGTTTCCTAAAATGGAATTAGGTACCTAGAAGCCTGCAGTTTGTTTATGTTTCTCTTTAAACTAATGGGACAATGTCATTGCATTCAATTAAACCTTTTCTTGCAGACTTTGCAATCTTGGAAACAGCTTTGTGGTTTTTTAGTCTCCATGTAGATGCATTCATGCTGATTAGATTCAGTCCTGCACTGAGACTTTGTGATATAAATACTAAAATAAGCAAAACAACCACTCAAATGTTGCCAATTGCTGCTCTTCGTGGCAATCTTGAATGCAAGATAGTGCTACAGTTTTTTTTTGTGTAAACGTCTATTATATTTTTCTTGGCTACACACTAACTTTCACCACAACCTCTTAAAAATAATGTGAGACGAAAGGGTGTCCCATTTCGTACTTAAACGGAGCTAGGAGGTTTAACATGTGAGACCACAGGGAGTATATAATTGTTATACTACTGCTCATTTTAACTGCACATGGTACTGAAATACCTGTCAGGCTGAGGTGTTTATAGTCCCATGCCTTGATTCTCACAGGAGCCACTGAAAAGCCTTGAGAGGAAGGTAAAGGAAACTGCACAGCTGACAAATAAGAATTAACTGGGTTTTATGGGAAGTCTGTTGACTTATGAACCCCAGACTTCAGGACGTAATCTTCCCTTTTGCTGTTTAGTCAAGTGATTGTTCTCCTCAGCTATCAACAATGCATCAGAATGGCTTGTTGACTAGTCTGGGGAGTGGGGAATAAGACTGAAAGAAGAAAAAGAAGATAAAGTGAGCCTGTGCTAATTTTTTTGTTGTAGTTACTGAACAAAATGAAGTGTCTAAAATGAACAGGGAAAACATTCCACCTACTTGTTTTCTGCTTTCTTTTATTGAAAGACCTCGGTGAAGAGTAATGAAATACACAAAGCACACTAATGAAAAGTGGTTTTCAGGGGCCACTCTTGGGTCCAGAAGCCAGTGGGACCCCATCTCTGCTGAAGAACTGGCTGATCAGTTTCCATGGGTCAGGTCCTCACTCCTGTAAAACCAAATGTCAAAGTTCTCAAGTTCTTGGCAATGTTCCTCATTAGATACACTTGCATTAGCTTGTTAGTTGTGTTCAGCATTAAGCTTCACATGTGTTATTTTTCCTGTGTTTAAAGGCAAAGGAATCTCTTTTTCTATGGATCATGATGCAAATTACTGAATAAAATAGACATCTACACAATGAATAACATTGCTCAGATTTTAAATCTCCTTCAACTTATTGTTAGCAACCTCATATTTAATGTAAATGGAGAAGAAAATTACAGATATCTGTACCTTTCCTGAAGAAATATAGAATTAATTTGCCTTTCAAAACTTAACTTTTTTTTTTTTTTTTATAAAACTCCTTGAGGGGTGTGTTCACTTTCATTATTTTATGGATATTTCACTTGTCTAGTTCAGGAGGACAGAAAGAGACAGGGATCTGAAAAATAAAATGCTAACCAAAGTCTAGCTTCTAAAGACTTGTTTTTCAACAGTCAAGGAGCTATTGACACAAATATATGGGACTTTTGCATCTCCAGTTTTATATCCCATGTTATCAGAGGCAGTTATTGTTCCAGAGTTAAAAGCAAATGTTTCTAAGTGTTACAGCTAAGATCTAAAAAGGTGCTTTGCAAGTGGCTTAGGAATCAAAATAGTTAGCTATAAACATGGACATTGCAGGGCATGAGGGGAGAAAATGTGACGAGGAACTTAACTTTGTTTTGACAGTGCGAGTTTACACTACTAAATGAATATTAGGAGCATTTGTGGGTCTGGCCACTTGTAACTGGCAAAGCAGAAGAGCATTTGTCAATCATTCAAACAAAAGCTTAGATGGAGGCTGCAGCAACAGATGCAATAATGAATTTGTCTTGCAGAAATTTTCTTGTAGCTGATGTAAGTTATGAGTTGCAATTGAAATCTTTCCTGTGGTGTTTGCTTCATTCCTCTGGGAGCTTCCCACACTCAATCAACCCTCACAGCCTCCTCATGGCCACAAGCAGAGGTGTTATCATTCAGCAGCCCTCTATATTTCTAAGCAAGGTCCCAGAAACACCTCCGCTTCACATGATTCCTTTTTCCCACAAAGTCTCAGGTGTTAGTCATGCAGGAAGCGAGGGAGAGTATTTATACAGATGGCATGATCATTTGAGGCCTTTTTTCCTTAAGGCTGGTAAAAAGGCACAACGCAGGTTTGTGTCAGACCCTGATAATGCATGGGTTTCTTAGCTAGTTTATTGTTTGCTGTTTCATCTAATAACATTTGTGAACTGACTAGTACGTTGCAGACATGCTGATGAAACTTGCTCAAGTTTTACATTACACTTTCAAAAAAAAGATTATTTACATGGTTCGTTTTACTAGCACTTTTACAGTTTCAGTAGTGCCACCAAGAATTCTGGAAAGAGTATAAAAAAAAGAAAGTAAAGTGGCATTATGACATTTTTGCTCTAAGTAGAAAGCTCTAAGTTTTTTGCTCTAAGTAGAAAGCTACTGAAATCTGATGTGGCATGCTTTAGCTCCTGTCAGAAAGACTGTGGTACTCAATAAGGCTACAGGGAAGTGATGCATCTTTGCACCAAAAGTGCAAAGACCCAGTAGGAAAATGGTTAAATGATACATCATATCTATGTTTTGTCATAGTATTTCTTGACAGCCTTGCTTGTAGAAATAAGAACTAATCATGTTTGAGAGAGCTTTTGCATTGGTACATATATAATCCAAGGCTAACAATTTCATATATGTAATTGCTTTGTAGCTATGTAATGAAATTTTGCTGAGACTGTCATGTGCTTTGGGAAATCATTGCACGCTGAGGAGCATGCAGTACAGTTAGGCAATTGCTTGCTGATGATCACCATCAGCCCACAAAACAAATTCAAAAGCCTGTGAAAAACACACCTAGAAACACCACAGAAAATGGTTAGCAAGTAAGTGTAAATTATATGATTACTAAAACCCCTGTGGATAGTTCTAGCCTCAAAACATTTGGTCATAAGCTTGGAGAAACTAATTACAGCATTTTCATGACTTTCTATCACTTTTTAATAGAGTTTCTTTACCTCGGTTTTAAACAGATGCAAGCAACTGTGTAAGGCATAGTATTGAGTTAGACATAGATCTTCCAATATTACTAATGGACTTAACGTTTAAGTTTGTTTGCTGTACTAAGTTTTCAACATATTGGAAAATCGAGCTTTACACAACCAATGTGCCTGTAAAAACAGCAGATCAAAGATTGTGTAGGCAGGCAGCAGTGACAACAAGTAACAAAGCCAGGAACTTATGCCCTATGTAGCAGCTCCATCAGAACAGAGCGCAAAGAGTGTCTCTCAACACTTGGCTCATGAACTCGCTGTCTTCTGATAAATCTGTTCTTTGGTAAACGTCTTCTATCTGCAAATAAAGAAATCCCTAAATATTTATTGAAATGTGAGAACAGTTTGAATGATTTATAACTTCATGCTAGGAAACAGAATATAGAAAATCAATGTTAGCAGGCAGTAGCCTGCTACTGTAAATGCCCTAAAGATAGTGTCAAAACATGTTTACTTTGTCACTTAAAACTTCTTTGGGGTTGTCATTCATTGAGTTACTACGCTATGGTAAGCATAACATATAGATTCAGCAGGCCTAATGTATAATCAAACAGTAATCAAAATGTAGATTAAGATTTGGAAGTGATAGACAGTATTCTTCCAACTTACTTTTTTTCCCAGTTATTATAAAACACGTTGTTTAAAGTTCGATTGCTTTTCTAAGGGAATAAATATAAATGAACACTGTTTCTATTGTGTTCTCATGCTTAGTATTTCACAGACATTGTTCCTCAAGCTCTGGTTTAAAAAATCAATCTTAAGCCACACTTCTTCAGTCTTTGATCTGCAATGCAAAAGTGAAAACAACACCCTGGCCTTGAAACACCAAGGCCTGTGTAACAATTTTCTTTTATTTAAGGATATTAATTAAAAGCATTTAGACAGATTTTACTTTTTATATGTTCTCTGTATGGTAAACTACTTTCTAGATGATTGTCTGTGGCTATGCTACAGATAGAAATATTTCGCGAGTTTATAGTGATTCTTGTTTCTTCAACATGGCAACACCATGTGGTGTCTAGAAATGACTCAGTATTTTAGTTAGTACCCTTTCCTTTTCAGTTGAAATCTTGGATGCTACTATAATGTTTTGTCAGTCCATTTGTAAAACCAGAAGGATTTACTAAATCGCCAAGTCTGATCCCTTGGTGAGCAGAGGATGAAAATTTTGTTCAATTAATCCTGAACTGTATCTAACAGAGAACACAATACTGCATCTGTTGGCAAAGCATAGAGTTCTCTTTAAATTTCTTCATTTGTCCAAGTATATTTAATCGGCTCTGCAAGGTACAAATAAAGCATGGTGAAATTACGTGATCTTACGAATGCTTCCTTACTTTATATAAATACAGCCTATTTTAAAAATCGGCATAAGCTTGTTGATAAAACAAGTACAGGAACTAAATCAGGGGATTTTCCAAAAGGCCTTTGAAAATTTTTACATCCTTGATAATTTGGCTCTTGCAGTTTTTTTCTGAAATATCTTTTAAATGTGACTTGTGAAATTATGTCACTGCCATTTGCTTCTTGTTTAGGTGCAGACTCTGTTGGCAGAAAATATTTCTATAAATGAATGAACTGCAAGTTATTTTCTTTAATATGAGTGCAGTGTTTTCTTTGGCACGGCTACAAGATATGCCAAATGTATTATGTTGCACAAAATTCTATCCACACATGTTTAATTGGTTTGGTAGTGTATTGTGCTGCTGCCATCAAGAGAATTCATCAGAAAGGATTCAGCCATATGTGGAAATGACCAGGCATGATGAGCCACCAGATCTTTAGTTATCTCTGAACATATTTTTCTACAAAAATCATCTCCCAGCTTATGCTTTTCTGGATGACAATTCAGAACAGGTTTCTCTAGACGCATTGGAAAAGTCCATGCTTCAGTTCAGTCTCCACTCTGTGACATTTCTGACCCTTAGTCATGATTGACACTCTCTCTTCCTGGCTGGAGGGCATGGTCATCTACTGCTGCTCACCTAGTCCACAAGCTGTCTCCTGTGCCTTGGGAAAGGAGGGAAATTGGTAAGGCATTTTGAAACTACTAGACCAAACCAAACAAATTACCTACCAACTAGCAACAGTAAAGAGTCAGAGCAAGACACATGTAGGGTTAATATGATTGCATTGTATCAAACTTTATGAGGCTGCTTTCTACCACTTTGTCTCTCAGCTACACACAGAATTCTGCTTCTTACACTCTGTATGCTGGTTCTGATTTTCCTGTAACCTTCTCCCTCCAGAGGATGGCTTCTGTGATTTCAACTGAACTTCATGAAGAAAATATTAGAGTAAAAAATCCCTACTCTGTTGGCCTATTGTGTTCAAATTGAGATTCATAAATAGCAGCGTTTTTAGAATAACTTTTCATTGTAATTGCTGTTTCAAGTAGCTGAGATTTTTAAATGAAAAAATGTAATTTAAAGGCAGTGTGTTACAGTAGGGACATTATAGTTCAGAGCATATCAATATATTATCCTCATTAAAAAAAAACTATGATATTTATTTTCCAGTAACCTTATGAAAATCCATTGATGATTATTTTTACTTCTTATAAGAAGATTAAAAAGTCAGAAGTCAGACTTGAACCTCGTGATCTGTGGAACACTCCTCAGGACTCATGCTGAAAGCCCTGACTATTCATTTCTGTTTCATGAGCTTTTTCCTGTAACAAAAGTCTCTCTTAAATTGTAGTCATATGATTAAAGATAACACCATTTTTCCATCATGTCCTTCCTGTAACTCCTGTGATAATAGGTGGTGAAGAAATTCAGCAATTTATAAAGGGTATTGTATTACTTTTAGCTCTCCAACGCTCAGCCTTACACTTAGTAACACTCATGACCTGTTGCATAATAAGCATGATGAACTGAATAAATGTTTTTAAAGAGCTGAGAGCCATCCATTGAAAACAGTCTGGGAACTCTATTTGCTTTACTGAAGTGATCTGATGAAAATCTATTCATTTCTGACTTTGGCAACAGTTTTCCTCTCCATACTGTGCCCTGTTATGTTTCAAGTGTAGGAAACATGCAAGCCAGTCAGCTCTTTGGGTCCATAAAAGTGAGAAGGGCTGTAAACTCAGCTCAGCTGTACAAGCAAACCTGCTGTCTGGCATCAATTCCACTTGGTGTAAGTAGGAAATCAGAAACAACTGCAGCCCTCATGGTAGAATATTCACACAGAGGAGTCAGTCAAGTGCCCAGTTCTTTATTTAAACTCAAAACACTTTAATAGTGTTAACTAGCAGTGTTTCACTTTTGAAAAAGGGATCCCTGAACATGCTCATCCTCACCTATCATCTAAAAATTGTAAAGAATTTTATGCATTTTATCTATTACTTTAGCTGAAGAATATTCTGTTACTTTGCAGTCCCAGCCTCCTGGCCTGTGGGGAGATTCTTTGACCTTGATATTGTCTTCTATCTCCCTAATATACAGAAAAGCCTTGATAAACCTCAGTAGGAAAGATTATGACGGCCTTGAGAACCTAGACCTTCACTTTGTTCATGGAATGGTAAGCTGCACTTGCTTGACCTATCCTTTGGACTAGTGTGGAAGCACATAAAAATTTATGCAGACCATTTTACAAATGCGAGTGCCTTTTGTGGTAAACTCTTCCTGTGATCAGAATAAACTGAAGTGTAAAATACGTCCTATGTCCTGTCCTAAGTGACAATAAGTTTTACTTAAGTAACTGGAACAGATGTGTGCCTCAGCAGCAAATGGGTATGCTTGGGACATTACATAACTGAAATCTCATTTAATGTACTTACCTTACAAGCAAGTCCATCAAAGTGTTGATGCTAGTTTTAGTTGCTTAGATGTTGCATGTCAGAGTTCAGTATCATAGTGTGTCACTGTCAAAAGTTACAAGGAAAAGGAGATGTCTGCTTTTTATTTGTTGTGGAGTTACCCTGAGATGCAAGCGCAACAGGGCTGAAAAGCCTAAGTTAGTTGTTGTAACCCAAGTTTCTGCTGTATCAGAGGATGAAAGAGAGTGCATTATATTGCTTCTTTCCTCACTGGGCACAGTGAAAGTCCCTTTCTTCAGAAGGCAGGGACAAATAGACATAAGTTCTTTGAAAATACGGCAATAGCGATGTGGAATGTTTGGGTTTTTGTTGCTGTGCCAAAGCCAATACCAACAATGTAATAACAATAAATAAAAAACTCATGTAGAAACACTGTACTGTTTCCTCTCTCAGGGTTAATGTAGAGCTTCTCTTGCAGGCACGACCAAAATTCTTTAATTACATATAATTCAGTGCAGAATTAGTATCTCTAAATTTTGACCGATTAAGCAAGAGAACACGAAGAAATAGACTTTCTCAACTCACTTCAGTTCTTCTGTCTCTTCCATGAGATCCTACTGGCATAGGCTGACTTAAGAAATGAAACAGCTGCAAATCCTTTTGCTCCAGAATCTTGATTTCTAGGTATTTTCCCAACTGGAAAAGGAAGATGACTTTTTAATCTATGTGAGATACCTCTCTTAAGCCTCTTTCTGACAGGAGCAGGCATGCTGAGAGTGATTTGTCTTGGCAAGACATTAAACTAGCTACTGCTTTTGAAAATCATATTGAAAAATATACTAAAAGAGATCACAGTCCTGTTTTAGTGCTGGTGTAGATCAACCCAGAGAAGCAATGCTGTCAGCATAGTCTGTAGTCTTCAAAAGCAGAACTTGTAAGTTCTTTGTAGCAGGGAGAGCACATTGACATTTTTCATGATCAGGGGGCAGAATCATCCAATATTCCTGACACCTCCATTGTAACTTTACCACTGGCTAACCACTGGAGAGCATTTCTGCCACTACCTTGAGAGGATAATCACAGCATGCAAAGAATCACAGAATAGTTGAGGTTGGAAGGGTTCTCTTAAGATGATCTAGACCATTCCACACTTCTTAGAGCAGGTTTAGCCATGGATGATTGTTTTGGTCATTGTCTAGTGTGAATCAAGAAGAAAATAAATTATATGACAATGCCACATATGTAGGCCCTGTGACCGGCATTCAGTGTGCAGTTAGCTCTGAGTCTAGGGAGGCTGGGGGAAGCACCCACAAATAGTCTGACTTGAGGCAGAGTGGGCTTGGAGCTGGTTCAGGCATTGTGGACTGTCTGCTCTCTATTAGGAAAGCAGGATGTGCGTGCTGCTGTTTCCTATTGTAGGTGGGAACATAAAAGTAATAATTCCCACCTGTGGAAAATCACACCAAACAGACAATTGCCTTCCCACCTGTAATGTGAGGATAGTACATTCAATGCAATTAATTGCACTGATGTCTATGCAATCTGAATGTTGGATTGTCTAGTTTTTGTGATCCTGAAAGACAGAAGAGAGCTGATAACACCTCGCATTTCCCCTCTGGTCTTTCCCTCCCTCCCATCACACACACTGAATGATTGTTGCCTATAAAGCCTGCTACAAAGCCATGAAAAACTAGCAGTGGCATGAAGGCTGTGTTGGCTGTAACATGTCAATGCTGCAGCTATCTGATATTGTAAAGAAGTTGGGGCAGAAACCAGTAGGCCAGAACACTGCAATGGAACCTTCTCCCTAGGATACCTAAGGTGAGGAACCAATCCCTAGCAAACAACCTCTGCAGTACCTTGCAACCTGCTGCAATGCCAAACACGAGCTTGAAGCTCTGAACACTTGCTGTGGTTTGGTTCTGCTGTTAATGGAGGACCAGCTTAACTAACAGCAGGAGGTGCAAGCCAAAAATGGGGTTTACCAGAGGCTTTCTTAAAATCAAGAGAGTCAGAAGTCCCAGGAGTTGGGGAGACCTTACAGATTAGTTGGTTGGCATGGTTGGATTTCAGCAGAGTCACAGTCAGAGACTAATGGTAACCACAGTTGTAGGGCTCTGTGTCTCACCCAAGATGGCATCTGGTGCAAAGAATCCTTCACAGTCATAAAGTCATAGAATCACTAGGTTGGAAAGGGCCCACTGGATCATTGAGTCCAACCATTCCTATCAATCACTAAACCATGCCCCTCAGCACCTCATCCACCCATCCTTTAAACACCTCCAGGGAAGGTGACTCAATCACCTCCCTGAGCAGCCTGTTCCAGTGCCCAATGACCCTTTCTGTGAAATATTTTTTCCTAATGTCAAATCTGAACCTCCCCTGGTGGAGCTTGAGGCCATTCCCTCTTGTCCTGTCCCCTGTCACTTGGAAGAAGAGGCCAGCTCACTCCTCTCCACAACTTCCTTTTAGGTAGTTGTAGAGAGCAATGAGGTCTCCCCTCAGTCTCCTCTTCTCCACAGTAAACAACCCCAGTTCCCTCAGCTGCTCCTCATAAGATTTGTTCTCCAGCCCCTTCACCATCTTCATCACTCTTCTCTGGACTCGCTCCAGGGTCTCAACATCCTTCTTGTTGCAAGGGGCTCAGAACTGAACACAGTATTCGAGGAGCGGTCTCACCAGTGCTGAGTACAGAGGCAGAATCACCTCCCTGGACCTGCTGGTCACACCATTTCTGATACAAGCCAAGATGCCATTGGCTTTCTTGGTCACCTGGGCACACTGCTGGCTCATGTTCAGTTGCTGTCAAACAACACCCCCAGGTCCCTCTCCTCCAGGCAGCTTTTCAGCCAGACTTCTCCTAGTCTGTAGCACTGCACAGGGTTGTTGTGCCCCAAGTGCAGGACCCGGCATTTGGCCTTGTTAAACCTCATCCCATTGGTCTCTGCCCAGTGGTCCAGCCTGTTCAGATCCCTTTGCAGAGCCTCCCTACCCTCCAGCAGATTCACGCTTCCATCCAGCTTAGTGTCATCCGCAAACTTGCTAAGGGTGCCCTCAATGCCTTCATCCAGGTCATTGATAAAGACATTGAACAGGGCTGGACCCAGCCCTGAGCCCTGGGGAACCCCACTTGTCACTGGCCTCCAGCTGGAGTTAACACCATTTCCCACCACTCTCTGGGCCCGGCCATCCAACCAGTTTTCCACCCAGCAGAGTGGGCGCCTGTCCAGTCCAGAGGCTGACAGTTTCCGAAGCAGAATGCTGTGAGAAACTGTGTCAAAGGCTTTACTGAAGTCCAGGAAGATACATCCACAGCCTTCCCCTCATCCAGCAGCCGAATGACTTCGTCGTAGAAGGCGATCAAGTTAGTTTGGCAAGACCTGCCTTTTGTGAACCCGTGTTGACTGGGCCTGATCACCTGGTTCTCTTGCATGTGCTTCATGAGTCATGTTCAGACATGCTCATATTTATGCATTCAATTCATGGTAGCAAATTCTCACCGGGCAGAATCACAGCAACTTCTATAAAATTCACAGTGTATCAATGATAACATGTATTAAGCCATCTGCTTTTGAGCCAAATTAGTCCCACAACATTTTCTTTCATAAATTAAAATGCACAGTAAGTTCTGCTCCAGAGCAGTGTTTTGCACACACA
This sequence comes from Phaenicophaeus curvirostris, assembly GCF_032191515.1. NCBI lineage: Eukaryota > Metazoa > Chordata > Aves > Cuculiformes > Cuculidae > Phaenicophaeus > Phaenicophaeus curvirostris. The sequence goes on from NC_091431.1 coordinate 40,083,327, forward strand.
TTGATCATACTGTTCTGGTGCATATAATCACAATCTTACAAACGAAAATCTATTATACTGAAAAATAGTCTTTTCTTTACTTCATACAGACTAGGAGAAGTCTGTCTAGAAAGCTGCCTGGAGGAGAGGGACCTGGGGGTGTTGTTTGACAGCAACTGAACATACGCTAGCAGTGTGCCCAGGTGGCCAAGAAGGCCAATGGCATCTTGGCTTGTATCAGAAAAGGCGTGACCAGCAGGTCCAGGGAGGTTATCCTCCCTCTGTACTCGGCACTGGTGAGACCGCTCCTCGAATACTGTGTTCAGTTCTGGGCCCCTCACCACAAGAAGGATGTTGAGGCTCTGGAGCGAGTCCAGAGAAGAGCAACAAAGCTGGTGAAAGGGCTGGAGAACAGGCCTTATGAGGAATGGCTGAGAGAGCTGGGGTTGTTTAGCCTGGAGAAGAGGAGGCTGAGGGGAGACCTCATTGCTCTCTATAACTACCTGAAAGGACGTTGTAGAGAGGAGTGAGCTGGCCTCTTCTCCCAAGTGACAGGGGACAGGACAAGAGGGAATGGCCTCAAGCTCCGCCAGGGGAGGTTTAGGCTAGACGTTAGGAAAAAATTCTTTACAGAAAGGGTCATTGGGCACTGGAACATGCTGCCCAGGGAGGTGGTTGAGTCACCTTCCTGGAGGTGTTTAAGGCACGGGTGGATGAGGTGCTGAGGGACATGGTTTAGTGTTTGATGGGAACGGTTGGACTCGATGATCCGGTGGGTCTCTTCCAACCTGGTTGTTCTGTGATTCTGTGATTAATCCACCAGGAGTAGTCAGTGTGCTCAGGAGAGAAAGACATGATGTTTTCGATGCCTATGTCTTTTGTTGGTGTACATTTGTAAAGGAATTTATTTCTTCCATATTAATTTTAACCAAGGTATTTCACAACTGTAAAAGACTGCAGAGAACTGAATGCCTGGTTTGAGTGGTGGTGGGAAGGGAGTCAAGGCTTTAGTGGTTCTAGGACAATAAGAAGTACGTGAGACAGGCATACCCAATGACTGATGCACACATAGCAGAGAACTTGCACAGAGTGTGTCCCAGGGCATGTGGGCAATTTGCTGCTCATTTCCATATGAATTTTTATAACTGTTGTATCTACCTATTACATGCGTACAGCCAGTTGCTACAGGCAAATGCTGGGCATGGCTGATCGTTGTGCCTACTTCTTAACCTCCTGTGGGCAGTACAGTTCAAAGCAAGGGGATTGTGTCTTCTCACTCACTCTGTACACGAAATTTCACCCTGCCACCAACATTTGAGCTCATATAAACATCTTTGCTTGCATAAGTATCCATGTGACTCTTGTACTAGAAAATGGCTCACTAGAGAAGGGAAGGTATGGTAATGACCTTTTGCAATGCTGATAGGATTGTTAGTGGTTGAAATGGTGCCTTCCTACAGGGATATAGGGAACAATGATAAACAAGGACCTGTGGGTACATACAAGTTTCCTTTTCAGCTCTGAGCGTAGCTGCAGCTCCGTAGGATGGTCATCCCCATAATTATATTGTTATAAAGGCAATAATTGTATATCTATTATATTGTTTGAGAGTTGGATGTCAACAGCAGATTTGTTGCATGGTAACAAAGGTGAAGGATGTTTGCAAACATTCAGCTGTGTGTCTCGTGAACATTTTTGCCACCTTATATTCTTTTATGCTTAAGGAGCATAGAGTGGGTGTATGTCTATGTGCACTTTATATTCCTGACATAGATTTCCCAGGGTCTTGAACCTGGCAAGAATTCTCTGAGTTTTCATCCTAGATGAGCATTTCATCTTACCCTAACTGTGAAAGGGAAGTGGCTGTGTTCTGTGCTCTCTAAGTCCTCACTAGTGTCTCAGCTGGAAAAGGGAACATATGTGTATTTTCAAGCTGTTTAATTAACTATAGCCATTGTATCTAATGAATTTATGCTCTTTATAAAATAAAAAAGTATGGGAGTCAGAAGACTGTAACTGACAATTTGTGGAAATAAAACAGAAAAGAAACCAGGAAGAAGCTGGAAACTGCCGTATTCTGGGCTCTTCCTGGTCTGAAACCCAAATATAGGTAGATCCTGAAACATCATAATGACAGGTGCACATGGCCTCCTTGCTGTCAAGCAATAGGAAAATCTTATAGTGATACAGATATGTAGATATTCATGCTGATGCTGTTTAGTTTTCCTTTTTTTTTAACCAAGCTGTACAGTGTGACATCCTTATTACAGGTTGTAATGCTGTCCAACTGCCTTGGAAGCTGGTCTGTGTTTCAGAGACCAGCATGCCTGGACTGAGGGCAGTTTATACTGTAATACAGGTGTTTCCTCTTACATCATTTGTACCAGTATTATTGCCCACCTTTCTTAGCCACAGTTTTACAATGTCTTCATGGCAACTACAGTAGCAATATATTTGGTAAAAAAATATTCCTGTTACAGTGTTTTCAGTTGTGTCTGTGCTGACACAGGAAAATCCAGGATCGTCAACATCCCAAGGACAGGCAAATGTCTGCTACCTACAAGTGAGCCCCATTCTGTGAATGAGAGAAACTCATGACTCATAGAAGGCTCTTTTTTTCCTGTGAACTCACTGTTTCTGCCCAGGCACCTCATTGTAGCTATGAAACACAACTGTTCTCCAAGTGTGCATATGGGAAATAGCTGCACACTGTGTTTTGCAATATGTTTCAGAACTGGCCAAAGCCTGCCCATTAAGCCTCTCTGGACTGATGAACCTTCTCTCTTTTTTTTTTTTCTTTTAAAATTTCTCTAGGATGTAAGGATGGAGAGGACAAGTCATTATATACCTGACTTTTCTACTGAGAATTATACATTTATCCATGTTTTTAGGTTTCTTCAACTATCTCTACAAAATATGGACATAACTCATACATTCATTCCCTCTTTCCTGTAGTATCCAGTTTGAAATCCATTGTGCAACGTAGGAAACAAGATGGCACTCATAGATTTTGGCAAAGACTTCAGCTGAAGTGTCATTTTACTTTTGAAATATGTCTTTCAGAGAAAGCTGGACTTGCCTCTTCGCATAACAATGATGATTATTAGTACCACAAAACTTCTGAGGGATTACTGTGGGCTGTAGGAGAGGCACACCAAACCTGTGTGTTACTGTGTTGTGCTTTCCTTGGCATGCTGTTGCTGTCAGGGTGCATATCGACAATAGCTCAGGGCAGGGCACTGGCTGCTGGTTTGGGTCTGAGGAATGCTGGTGCTCAGCACTAGTTTTGCTACGGACTAAGTGTGACAAGATTTGGGCAAGTGGTCGAATCTTGCCTGGTGTGGTATTCTCTCTCCTGGTGAGGGATTGGCAAATGACTGGGAGACCGTGAAAGATGAATCTTTTATAGTTTGTCAGCTTTTACTACCCATATAATAATGTAGCCCAGTAAAGGGAAGTGAAATGTAAAATATGACTCTGTGTTTACAAATAATTGCTTATGGCAACAGTAAAGAAATTTTGTTCATGATAGGAAGACCTGCCGTAATTAACCTAAGATAGCCTAAGATACATTTCCTCTATCAGATTTTTTATATCAGCAGGATATACAGAAAAATTGTTATTTATTTATTTGAAAATGCTATCTGTAAAGATGTGTAAGATCTTGACAATGTTGTACATAGAATGTTTTCCAATGCAAAGCTCTGTTTTTTACGCTGTCTAATAAAAACCACAGATAATGCAAATATACCTCATAACTGCAGTTCATACCTAACAGCCATATAATTTTTTTTTTGAGGTAGCACTATTCAAAAACAATAGATAGGGGGACTGAATCACAATTAGTTTGCAAAGGTCTGTCTGTGGACAATAGGTATATTCAGATACATGTTTTAACATGATAGTTTCTAGTCACATTATTATCCAGAGGAACTGCCTTCCTAGAGCTGCCTGCTAAGGCGGCATCCCTCTGAAGGTTTTGAGTCTTTAAGGAAAAAAGCTAAAGACGAAATCTGCAGCCTAGTCTCACTGGATTAACTTAAGCCATACTGCGTCACTAGCATGGCTGATGAAACGGAGTCTTTCAAAGCCTGGGACAGCAGCAGGACATCCTGTTTCAGTTTAGAAATCACCCCCCTGGCTTGCACCTCCCCACTAATAAAACAAAGGAGACTAAGGAATAATCTCTGACTGAAGAGGCTGCTCAGGCACTGATTGTCACCCTGGCACCCAGCCAAGCCCAGCATGCCACAGAAATGGGCCCAAGAGGGGAGAGACTGGAAAGCAGTCAAAGAGCACCGAAAAGGGAAGTCATTAAACTACCACCACCAACAAAACTCTCATCTGTTCAGTTTTCCTTTCTTCTTGTTCCTCCCCCCCCCCACACTTTTTCTTTTCTTTTTTTTTTCTTTCACATTTTGTAAAGGATGAATTCAATACAAAACTTTCCTCCAGGCTGAAAGTCCAAATCCACTTATTTCTACCACCCCAGTGCTGCTGCTGTTGCTTTTTTGTTTTGGTCACATTTTTTATGAACTTATGCATAACCTGACTTCCTTATTTCAAAAATAATAATAAATAATGACTAGACTATGAGTTTCTTGCAGAATCAAAGGAAAAGTTTTGTAAGCAGCATGAGTCTTGTAAGTGATACTCTTAATATCTTTGTGATGATACTCTTACAGTTGCAGAATGGTTTATTTGTTCTCTTTTGGAATATAATGGGGAAAAGAGAGAATGAGGGTTTTTTTTACTGTTCAAGGACTGGATTCCTGCTGGTGGAACTGATGTTGATACATAGAAGAGAGTGAAGATAGGTTGATTTATTCCAGAGAAGAATCTGTTCTGTAGTTAATTTTTTTAATCAGAAGAATGTAAATACTTCGGAGAAAGTGATATTGAACCGTAAATAAGTAGAGTGTGTATACACTGTGAAGCTGGAAGGGATGCTGTTATAATTAAGATTTCACCTTGTAAGATTAAGGAAGGGTTTGAAGACATTAAAATCTGCCCTCAAGGGACCTCTGACTTTTCAGACAATAAAGAAAAAAATTACAAACCCCTCCCCCAGTGTGGTGGGACTCGAAGAAACCAACCAAACAAACTAATCAGTCTGCTTAGCAAAATAAGTGAGTTGGCTATGTATTGTAACAATAACCAGACGCGATGATAATAATGGCTCAATAGTGGGGGTCTAATAAGGAAAACTGATAAAACAAGTAATGAATGTTTTGGCAGATAATGGAGAGAGATGTTAGATAATGTTTACTTTTCCTAAATAGTGTTTTTAATTAGCACCAGACTGCTTCCTCTGCAGCCATTTGGAGAGCAGCTTTGCAATGACTCCTTTGATACAACACAGCACTTGGGGTGGCTGTTCAGTTGTCAGCACTTGACATTGTGGAGGAAAGATGCAACTTGAGATATTTCCTAACATATGGCCCAAAACGAAAAGCTTTTAGGGAAGGGGAAGAAACTGGGGATGTGACAGATCAAAAATACTGTAGTAGATCTAAGAATACCCTCTGAGAGCTGTGCCTTACTGGCACAGCCACATTGTTTATGACAATCTGGTAAGTCTTCTGAACAGAGGAGGAACGCCCATGCAGTGCAGCAAAACCCTGGCCTTTTTGAGAGTGGCTGTATTTTGTATGCAGTGCCTGAAGGGTGGGAAGAGGTGAGGGAAGAGCAAGGCAGCTTTTTACACAAAGGGAAAACTCTAGCTACCAACTGCAGGTGTGTACTTAAAGCACTTCGTATGACCATAGGCTTTTGTGTTTTGTTCTACATTGTAGATGAGATTTTATACATAAAGTGGAACTTTGCATCCTAAATCTGAACTTGTCTGTGTTGAGAATCTTTGTTTTTAATGCATTTGCTTACTGGGTCCAAAAAACTTCAGCTTAAGCTAAGGGGCAATGCTATGTTGTGTCATCTAAAAGACAAAATTATATTTGATTGCAGTTGCCCTCTTTTAAATAATTATCTATGCACATACAGAGACCTTTCTTAAATCTTCTTCAGATGAGTTCTTCAGGCTTCTTGTTACTTTCTTCCCACTCACAGTTCTTCTTACAACAATTTAGTAATAACTACTCTCCTAATTAAATATCTAAAAATACATCTTATGCAAATTTGACAGCAGAATGTGTATGACACTAATGAAAAAATATATTTGAGTATATGTATCATGGACACCCTGCTTGACATTCACATCCTTTTTCCCCCTATTCATTTACATTTATCCACCTGCTGGTGTGCTATAGACTTGTGGATTTTGGGCAGTGAGCGGGGTCACTATGTAACTGATGGCTGCTGGAGCTTTACAGAGCTACCCTTGTTACCTTCACTGCAAACTTTCAAACTGTTCTGCTACTGCTTGTAACTTTTTTGTGTATTTTTAATTGTTTCTGGATGTTGTAACATCCTTAATCCTCAAAATAATTGTGAATTAAGGTCATTGCCATTTAAAAAGAGTATGTGTGCAAGTCACATGGACATCAATTTGAGTGAGGAAGCAGAAATGTGGCACTTCTTGCAGACAGGTGTACTTGCAGAGCATAAGCTTTCCAAAATGTTAGAGTCCTACAAAACCTATTGACTTGAGCGGTGGCTGGAGAGCAGTGCTCCTGAAAGTTTGGTCCAAACTGGCTATTAAGGAGGCATCTAAATCTCTCAGAGGAGGTACGAGCACAGGGCTTGCAATTGGATGCCCAAAGACAGCTTCAGCTTACGTTTTGTAGCTGAATACAGCATTCCTTAACACGTGTGTTTCCAAAAGGATTTGCAGGCCTAAATTTCAGATCCTTGTAAATCAATTTCTGGTTATAAAACTGGTGCATTTACAGGAATCAAGTAGCAACACATACCACCAGGGATGGTGTATGCTCACATACTGCTGACATTTAGCCTGTCTCTGAAGTGGAATCCTTTTGTGTCTTCATCAGTTTTGTTTTTCACAACCCTTTTGGCAGAAAGCTGAGCCAGTCTCTGTTCAGCTAGTGCACAAAGAAAGCAGTTCCTTTTAGAAAAAGCTGGCTTTGGCGGGCAAGGGTTAGCTTGTGACCAGAGGTGGTGATTACAACACTCAGAGTCTACAAGTGATGGTGTTGCAGCACATATCTTTGTGCTCACATGTTTGATATTTACAAGGCCCATCACCTCAAAATATGGTTCAGTTCCATTGTGTTGTCTCAGCAGATCTGCCTTTCCAAAGACAGTCAGTGGAGCTGACTGTAGGCATGTACTTCAAGGTACAGTGACGTAAATTGTTTCTTAGGGCAATTTTCTAAGCTTCAGTGCTGTGGATATGAAAAGATGGAGTGTCTCCAAAACAGGTAGTATAGCATGTGTGCTTAAAACTGTACAGGAACGAATGGTGTTTAATTACAGCAACTCTTGCATGAGTTGCTTAAGGTGACTGGACACAGCCCTCCATACAAAAGCTCCATGGTTGCTGTCAACATCTGTTCACACCAAAAACTCTTGGCCATACTAGTTCACTTCAGCTTCTGCTGTCTTCAGGATTTCTGAACAAGGCTAGGTGCAAAGGCCACCATAGATTAGTGTAGCTTCAGCTGAGCAAGCATGTGGGGCAGCAGAAAGTCAAGCAAACGAAAGAAGGAAATCCACAGTCTAGGCTGGAATCAGTGCGAGAACTTCAGTCTCCTTGTAGAGCAACAAGTAAGAATGGACAGGAGATTGAGGAACAAGACATGCTTTCCTCCCTGTTTTCTTTAGACTAAGCTAGTGGATTTCTAATGCCTCGATTTTCTTCTAGTAAACCATTACTGCCTTGATCTCCTTTTCCTCACAACAAACTATGGCATACCTGTCTTGTAGGAAACTCATAGGTATAAATGAAAATTTCTAAATCCAGTGTCCTTGATGCTGAAACAGATCAAGCACTGGTAAGAGAACAGCAATACCCTTTCTTCAAAAATGTCATCTGGATTCATAATAAAACTTTTCTGGAAGAAATGAAAGCGAGAAAGGTAAAGGGCTAAGGATGTGTTTTCAGTATGCAGACGTGTATGATGTGCTAAACACAGACAGGACTCTATAGACTTAGGCTCTCTTCTTAAAAATATTCCACAAAATCCTATCCAAAAATCTGTCTTGTAGTAGGAAAGTCTTCAACAGGGAAATTTTTCAAATGTCCACAAAATATTTCCACTTCTGAGACCTAATATTTTTCCATACAAAACAACCTTGCTTGGTTTGCACTGTTTTGTTGTGCTGTTCTGAAGCACTCTTTGTTAGCCCTTAATCATCAGAAGGACTGAAAAACATACGGATTCTAACATCAGCAGCCCAAATGGTCTTGTCAGACAGTTTAGAAAGAATAGATAGACTAAAGAGGAGATTAAACATTAGCTGGAGCAACATGAAATAAATGAAAGAGGCAGGGGTAGAGACAGGGGAAGAAGGAAGAAAAGCTGTTTAGCCTCTCCGTGTAGTAGGAAACAGATCACTGCTGAGTGCATGTTTGCTCTTCCCCTTGCTGCAACTGCTTTTTTCCTTTGTTTGCTGTTTCCTCACTCCCTAACATTGCTCAGATTGCCATGCTGTGAGTCAGAGGTATTTTCCTTCTGTCTCATTCTGCCTTCCCTCTTTAAACAACACTGAAAGAACCAGTGAGAGCGTGGGCTCCCAGACAAGAGAAGGAGAGACAGGAGAAGGAAAACAGGTGGACTTGGTTGTGGCATTTATGTTGGCTTTTCAGAAGAAGGAGGTAAGATGAGGCAATATGAATAAGGAAAATGTGTATGAGAGCCTCCCATGTGCCTTAAAAAAAATTCCTTCTATTGTACCTACTTAAAGATTTATGATTTTTTTTTAAAAAACTATTTATCATATCTCTATTTAAAAAAGAAAATGTTAGTGACCAAAGCTCACCCCAGGTTTATGCAGCAAAATAGGCCCAAAAATCCAAAATGCAGTTTGCCCAGAACACTGTAGGTCATAGCTTACACATGCCAGTAAAATGTTGACTGAATGAGTGACTACAAGAGGCACCATCTCTACCTGCACCATTTTAAAGCAAGGCTTGTGTCTTCCTAACACATCTCAGCAGCCCTAAGTCTGCTTCATGTGAGATTGACTGCTATCATTTTGCACACACTGCGAAAAGGGCCAGTAATAACCACTATAAGCAAAAGTTCTTATGAGTTAAATCTGCTTGGGTTTGTTTGGGTTTTTTCCTCTCTTCATGTCCTGTGCAGGAATAAAATCTGCAGGGATAAAACCTGTTTCCTCTGCTCTTTTTGCCTATTTGCTGGAAGTTCCCACTTCAGTGCTAAATTTTTATTGCTTCTGTTTGTTCTTCAAAGAAAAGCAACTTCTGGCATTGTTATTTGTTGCAGATGCTTTTAGCTGTCAACCTTTTCTATTCAAAAGGGTTGCTTTATTCTTCTAAGTTGACAAAGCAATGCAGCTCTGGGAAACCCAGCTCCAAAACAAATTGTTGGAAACAGTACTTTTCTGGTTTTGTGCAGTGCTTTTGTTCTGTAGCTACCACTAGAAAAGAGTGGGCACAGACAAGTAGAATCATAGAATCATAGAATCATAGAATAACCAGGTTGGAAAAGACCCATAGGATCGTTGAGTCCAACCGTTCCTATCAATCACTAAACCATGTCCTGCAGTGCCTCGTCCACCCGTGCCTTAAACACCTCCAGGGAAGGTGAATCAACCACCTCCCTGGGCAGCCTGTGCCAGTGCCCAGTGACTCTTTCTGTGAAATATTTTTTCCTAATGTCAAATCTGAACCTCCACTGGTGGAGTTTGAGGCCATTCCCTCTTGCCCTGTCCCCTGTCACTTGGGAGAAGAGGCCAGCACCCTCCTCTCCACAACTTCCTTTCAGGTAGTTGTAGAGAACAATGAGGTCTCCCCTCAGCCTCCTCTTCTCCAGGCTAAACAACCCCAGCTCTCTCAGCCGTTCCTCATATGGCCTGTTCTCCAGCCCCTTCACCATCTTCGTTGCTCTTCTGTGGACTCGCTCCAGAGCCTCAACATCCTTCTTGTGGTGAGGGGCCCAGAACTGAACACAGTATTCGAGGAGCGGTCTCACCAGTGCCGAGTACAGAGGGAGAATAACCTCCCTGGACCTGCTGGTCACGCCATTTCTGATACAAGCCAAGATGCCATTGGCCTTCTTGGCCACCTGGGCACACTGCTAGCGTATGTTCAGTTGCTGTCAAACAACACCCCCAGGTCCCTCTCCTCCAGGCAGCTTTCTAGACAGACTTCTCCTAGTCTGTAGCACTGCACAGGGTTGTTGTGCCCCAAGCGCAGGACCTGGCATTTGGCCTTGTTAAACCTCATCCCATCGGTCTCAGCCCACTGATCCAGCCTGTTCAGATCCCTTTGCAGAGCCTCCTAACCCTCCAGCAGATTCATGCTTCCATCCAGCTTAGTGTCATCCGCAAACTTGCTAAGGGTGCACTCAAAGCCTTCATCCAGGTCATTGATAAAGACATTGAACAGGATTGGATGCAGCCCTGAGCCCTGGGGCCACTGCTTGTAACTGGCCTCCAGCTGGAGTTAACACCATTTACCACCACTCTCTGGGCCTGGCAGGCCAAGTAGTTTTCAACCCAGGAGAGTGTGCGCCTGTCCAGGCCAGAGGCTGACAGTTTCTCAAGCAGAATGCTGTGAGAAACTCTGTCAAAGGCTTTACTGAAGTCCAAGAAGATACATCCACAGCCTTTCCCTCATCCAGCAGCCGAGTCACTTTGTCATAGAAGGCGATCAAGTTAGTTTGGCAAGACCTGCCTTTTGTGAACCCATGTTGACTGGGCCTGATCACCCGGTTCTCTTGCATGTGCTTTATGATAGCACTCAAGATCAGCTGTTCCATGACTTTCCCTGGCACTGAGGGCAGACTGACAGGCCTGTAGTTTTCTGGGTCCTCCCTGCGACCCTTCTTGTAGATGGGCACTACATCAGCCAGCCTCCTGTCCAGTGGAACTTCCCCAGTCTTCCAGGACTGTTGGAAGATGATGGAAAGGGGTTTGGCCAGCACATCCACCTGCTCCTTTAATACACTTGGGTGAATCCCATCTGACCCCATAGACTTGTGGGTGTCTAGCTGGGCAAGCAAGTCTCTAACTGCCTCCTCTTGGATCATGGGAGCCTCATTTTGCTCCTCTAGCTCCTGGGTTTGTACACAGATGGAACAACTTTCTTTACAATTAAAGACTGAGGCAAAGTAAAAACGTCCGGTTCACAGCCTACTGCCAAGCCAATGGCAGAGCATGAACAATACCACAAGAGATTTCTGAGTACCAGAACAGTCCTATCCCCACCAGTTCATGCTGCTTCAAGGTATTTTACAATTGATCCAGAATAGCACACTAGTATATAATTTGGAGAAGTATTATGTGCTAAACTTAGATGTCTAAATACATATTTCCCTATTGTCCAGCAAAATATGTCTGCACTTATGTGCCTAGGTGTCTCCAGAATTCTTGCAAGGTCATGCCTCTGCTTAAAAATCTGGTCTCCACTAAGTGATTCTGACTCAGTACTGTGACTGCCTTACGCAGAGAGCTGTTAACTTGTTCTGGAACTAGTCATCATACACATACAGTGTATCTACACAATATAATTAACTTGTAATTATTTTGCTGTTGCCATGAATTATTGTTTATTACTTATCAAGAAGACAAATTACAATATTCGCTACAAAACCCCATGACTAGCCTGATGGGAAGACCTAGGCCTGACATACCCACAGTCATCTGTAACTATATTTCTTTATTTATGGAGTGCTCAAAAGTGTGCTGGGTGTCCTCACAGTAACAGGCTTTGTGTTATCAGATGGACTACAAAAAAAATGTGTAAAACCCACTTCCATTTCTAAAAGAAAAAGATGAGCCGTTACATTTATAATATTTTTAACAGAAAGAGCAATTTACTGAGGAGCTTTACACAGGCAATGTGTGACAGACAGAACATTGGCCATCAGGCTGGGTCACCAAATTACCATGCATCTTAGGGAACACATGAAGCTGGCACACTGGTAATGTTGCAGCCAGGTGAAAGGAGGAATTCCCCTCAAAAAGTGATTACTGCGGTGAAAAAAGCACTGCTTCCTCATGGCCTCTGTAGGAAGGGAACATTTGCAAGTGTCTGGCCTGACAACAGCCCAGGTTCATAAGCATCAAGAAGCATGGCACAGTGGGCTGCAGTAATTGAGCCCAAACTTCAAAAGAGGTCAGGCTGAGTGACCAAAACTGTTTGTGAAGTGGACTTGGAACTCTAGTGGTGATGATTTATTTTACGACCCCCTCGCAGTTTCAGATAAATAGTGCTGAAGTATGCTGGAATCTAGCAAATGCATAATGTATGTCTCCCTTGTGCCAGCTGTAATCTGGAGCAGCTTAATTTCCCAGCACCTCTTTCTTCCTCACTCCTCTCCTTGAATGTTGGCTAGTGAGGTAAAAATCAGGAATTGTAATTGATTTCTTTTTGTAGTTTCTTACCATACTCTACCTAAAGAAGCAGGTGCTCCAGTTCATCATAGCATCATGTACCCATCAGGCAACTTTGGCCCAAATGCACATCTGCTAGGTTTTTCTTTTATTATGGTTAAATTTACCCATGTCCCCTTTTGGACTCATTCAGTAGAAGAAAGGAGCTTTCTTCTCAGAAGTTTCTTACCTTGGCAAACATTTGGCACTGTTCACTGTACTTTACAGCTCACCTCCATAACAAGCTCATTTGCTCCTAGAAAAGAAGAGGCATATGGAAACATTTGTCTAGTTCTAGTGTACACTGGCTTTGGAATAATATATCCCTTCCAAATCTCTTGTACAATTTGTCTGATAATTCATCAGCTATTGCTGTGAGAGATCTCTAACATTAGCCTTTTTTTTGAGGAGTAAGAGCTGAAGAAGACTAAATAAATGTCATTTACAGTCTTTCACTACTTCATTTTCATCAGATGTGAGATAGTAACAATGGTCTTTCAAACAGCAAACATAGGTCAGGTATGTATCTGGCAGATGTTCATAAATTAGCTGAATTTATTCCTTCACAGAATTTCCTCTGGCTTTGACCTTTGGTATTTGGTTTTCTCCCAGATGTCTGCAAGCAGCAAAGCTCTCCAATCATTATAGAAATACTGAGGAGTTGCCCAAAACTCAATGGAAATCTCAATAAAGCTGGACATGAGCTAAGGCCCCTTCCCTTCCCTTCCCTTCCCTTCCCTTCCCTTCCCTTCCCTTCCCTTCCCTTCCCTTCCCTTCCCTTCCCTTCCCTTCCCTTCCCTTCCCTTCCCTTCCCTTCCCTTCCCTTCCCTTCCCTTCCCTTCCCTTCCCTTCCCTTCCCTTCCCTTCCCTTCCCTTCCCTTCCCTTCCCTTCCCTTCCCTTCCCTTCCCTTCCCTTCCCTTCCCTTCCCTTCCCTTCCCTTCCCTTCCCTTCCCTTCCCTTCCCTTCCCTTCCCTTCCCTTCCCTTCCCTTCCCTTCCCTTCCCTTCCCTTCCCTTCCCTTCCCTTCCCTTCCCTTCCCTTCCCTTCCCTTCCCTTCCCTTCCCTTCCCTTCCCTTCCCTTCCCTTCCCTTCCCTTCCCTTCCCTTCCCTTCCCTTCCCTTCCCTTCCCTTCCCTTCCCTTCCCTTCCCTTCCCTTCCCTTCCCTTCCCTTCCCTTCCCTTCCCTTCCCTTCCCTTCCCTTCCCTTCCCTTCCCTTCCCTTCCCTTCCCTTCCCTTCCCTTCCCTTCCCTTCCCTTCCCTTCCCACACAGAGAGTCTCAGATGGCAAATCTGAATTGGTTGGTTATAAATGAAGTCTGGCTAGCTTCCCTAAGATTAGATGCCTGGACATGCTTCATATTGCTGGTTCCCCCCATCCCCTCTTTCTGGTCAGTCACTGATGTGTGTATATCCAGCAAAGACACAGTGAACTCACAGACTTTCTAGCATGTTCTTAGTTTTTTTCTTCGTGTTTCTTTTTTTTTTCCCCTTTCATTTGAGAGGGTGAAAAGGAGTTTCAAATCAGAAAGGAGGCTAACAAGACTTTAAAAAAAATCTGGTTCCCCCCCTCTTTTTCTTATTACAATAAGAAAAATCTTATTAAAACTGTGCCTGCTCTTCTTTATGAGATGCCGTGTCTTAAAATGCCATTGCACTTTAAAAAGGCCTGACAACTTGTGAGGGATTTTTTAATGTTTATGGGATTCTTCCCTTTTGAAGGTACAATTACTTTACAGACTGGGACTCAGAGGCAGTCATTACTGCACGGGCCTCGCTGTCTGTCATTAACTAGAAGCTGTGTGCAGCAAGTCTTAAATATATGGCAGACAACAGGAAAGCACCTACTGAAAAGTCCTGGGAGGGAAGTAAGAAGAGGTGGAGGAAAAATAATGGGATAGAAACACATATACTTACGTATACTTACATCCTAAATGTGGAGAGAAGAGAGTTTACCATTTGTGCCTTAGCTCTGAAAAAGGCAGCCATCCAGCAAGTTTGAATTCCAGTGCCTGAGCTCTATCATAGTCACTTCATCTTATTTTATTTTCAGGCACTCTGTTATGTACAGGATATGAAGCTAAATTGCTAATATGTTAGTCACAGCTTTAATAAGGTCACTTTAGGGGAAGTATTTTTCTTTCTCCCTCACTCTTTACCTCCCCAACAAAACCCATTAAAATAGTTGATTGTTCCTGATTTGTCAGGTGCAAAAGAAAGGAGTTGCATTGCTTCGGGAGATGAAAGTCACTTGGCTGTTCGATGTGGGGCTCTGGGAGGGGTGCCTCACTGTCTGCATGAGGTGCAAATACAGAATACTGTTCCCAAGACAGGTTTGCATACAGCAAATGGCAGATTTTTGCTCTCCTGCTTGTAGTATGGTGATGTAAGAGAGCATATGTGCCCTGCAAAAATCCCCTCCTACAAGTATGTAACCACAGGAACATCAAATAATTCCCTCTTTGTCCATAGACAGACTTTTTCAGCAATCCCAGATGAATCTGTTAGACCTGGCTTTGGGATACTTTAGTTATAGAGTACAGAGTAAGCAGGGAGAAAAGATTAAAGGAAGAATACAATCTGTGTGAAACAGCGGCCCTGACTCTAAAGAAGCAGATGATCTAAGGCAAGGAAGAGCTTCCCTTTAAACAAGAGGCTCCGCATGCAATGCAAATGATCCCATATGCAGCTGCCACTGGCAGGCAGCCACCCGCCTACAGAAGAATAAAGTCAAAGTAACAATTCCCCTGAACACTGAAGCTCAGTAACTTCAAACAAGAGAAAAAGAAAAAGTGACATGATTTTTCCCAGTGAACCCTTTCGATCTCTAAACTGTATTGGTGACCTCATGAGCTACAGCTGTCTTCTTGAAGCTTAGCTTCTTTCTGCCCAATGGACAACATCTAGTACTATCTGTGTATTTGTACCTATGATGGGAAACATGTGGAGCACCTTCATTAAAAAATTGCTAATGACACCATTAAAACTGAAGCTCAGCTATTGCTCACATCGGCAAGCACGTGCAAACCTATTAACTTACTGGAACTGCATACAGAGGGGCACATCAACATAGATAATTCAGGAACTATTAGCTCATTACTCAAATCTTGCTGACAACTATTTGTGGCCATCTCAGCTTTAAGAACTTGCATGATCCCTACATATAGCCACAGTGATAAAGAGTCTCTCAAATAGCAAGGCAAGCTTGCCATTTCTAGCACACTCATGTATCCTTTAAAGAAGGCTGAGGGATCTTGGTAGTGTATCTAGATATTTTAATGCTCTGCTATCTTGTGTACCTCAGAAGTGTGACACTTGCCTTCCTTCGGAGGCAAACTTTCAAATCCAACAATGTACTCCAGTTTGTCCTATCTCTTACTCTCCAGGCAGGAAGATGCAAATGCTTGGAATAAGGTGAGACCATAGTACTTCTTGTACTGGGAACACGGTAAACTTGAAGGGTTCTTCTCTGTACCATATACCAATCAATACTGAACCATTTGAATGTGCCATGTTAGTCTTTATGACTTCCCAGGGAAATTTTTCATTGTATAAAGACATCATTGGGTTTCCGCTTAGTTCCGTGTGGCTGCCTGACTATGAGAGTTGGCAGTTGCTGTCACTTCGATTGCTGTTCACTGAGTAGCACCCAGAAGTGTCCATGCAGGCTTAAGTCTTGATGCTAAATACTTTGCAGATACATGGGAAGAGTGAGGCCTCCCTGGAAAACTTAGAGCTCAAGGCTCTAATTCAGCAAAACATGTTTTGTTGTGCACTCACACACCTATACACCTGCAGTGTGTAGGAGAACACCTGAGTGAAGATTAAAAACACAATTTATAACCAACTGGAAGGTTCATTCAATGCATTGCTAAAACAAAGCTTACTGGGATATAAGGAAGAGGAACAACGGACGGAAAGTGAGAAGTCACATTGTGAATTTAAAAGCTGCTCATGTGTTGTTTCTTGCTAACATACATCCAGAAAACACAATTCCTGACAGCTACCTGCTAGGTCCGTAGTTTTTAGTATAGGAAAACAGACTTAGTGGCAGAACTGGAGGAACAGATCGTTATGGAGATGCAGACGGTTCTGGAAAAATCACTCCTTGTGGGAGCAGCTGGCAAGCTCACAGTTGAGACTGCTGCAAAGAGGGAGAGTAAAAATTGACTCCTGAAAATACAGAAGTGGATAAAAAAGACACACAGAGAGATGTGGAAGAAGCTTAGGAATAAAAAACACTGCTGTTTTTTAAACTCCTTCTGCTTTGGGTGTGCTGCCCTGTTCCAGAGAAGTTCAGCCTTTAAAATACTATTTGCAAATAAGATTTTAAACATTATCACACATTACTGTATTTAGTTCTGAATGCTACCCTATTTCTCTGCTCTTGACTTTCAAAGGTCTGAATTTCAAGCATTTCAGATGAATGAAGAATTATCAGTAAAAATTAGTGAGATAAACAACTTTGCAGAGTGAAGGGGCTACAACTGCTAACTTTGTGGTTCCTTAGTCTCAAAAATGGGTCAATTTAAGTGGAGAAAGGGGGCTTTGATTTGCGAGGATGGGATTTGTTTGGAAAGGTAAAACCATAATTGCTGGAAATGATCACATTAAGGTTTTCTCATGGAAATTCTTCTCTATCATTTGTCCTGTACTGTGGACAATCTGTTAATAAGACTAAAAAAAGCAGAAACAGTGATAAATACAATGACAACCACAACCTAACAGCTATCCCTACTTACAAAGGATGAAACTGAAATGTGAGCACAGATCATCTGAGAGCTTCTGGGCTGCCTTTTTGCTGACAGCATTTGGACATCAATAGATTTCAGTGGGTATAGTTCAAAGGCTTTCTATTGTCTGTGGGTCTGTTTCACTGCTCTCCACAAATAGATCCAATGCATTGAGAATGGGGAGTGAAGGGAATTCAGGAATGCAGCAGAGGGCATAATTTGTCCCAAAGAGCAAAAATATAAGTCTAGAATCAATTTCTCTTAATCTTGAACATTTTTAGATATTACAACAAGAAGAAGAAAATTAAGTGACTCATGTAAGGAAAAATTCAAATTCAAGAGTGCCGTTATCTGTATTTGAACTATATACAGATCATGTATCTGGTCTAAATTTTTTACAACGTTCATCTAGATGACAAATAGCTGTGTATGTTACAGTTGAATTCAGCAGAACATAACGGATCCTGGAAGTGTCTACATTATAGGAATTTCTGTAGAAAATTTTCCTATTTTGTCCTAGATTTCTAAAATTTTCTAGACATACTAGAACCAGGGATAAGTTCACAGTCGCTCCTTATGCTAACAAGCAATATGTTAAATATACCTTCTGTGCCACAGCTAGAACACTGCACTGACCACTTTTTTTCAGCAATGTGAGAACTACTTTACTTAGAGGTTGTTCAGTACGTGTAAATCCTGCCTGGATAAATTAAATCTAAACAAGGTGCCTGTATATGTTTGCATTGTCAGAAATTCACACATAAACACACATAATCAGTATTACACATTTCTCACATACAATTGCATGTTCTGTGCTTTTACTGTGATGTATACAGTACACCTTGGGAAACTGGGCAGTAATATTGTGAAATTTACGCTGATGACACTTCCCATAGCTACTCAGCTTTCCTGTAAAACTCTCACAGCTTTGTGAAAGAAGAGATTTTATTTTTTCCCTTACACCTAGGTCTAAGAGCTCTGCTTTAATCTTTTTCAGGTGCAAATTACTAGCTTCTACTAGAATTGTAGGCTTATCATAGCAATTGGTGTCTAAAACATACAAAACACACATACATGCTAATAAGTTTATCAAGAGTGATGGGAACTGCTTTTGTCCAAATCTTCACACGTGCCTACAGTGCGTCAGCTGAAATGTTATTCCGCCCCTGCTACCCGTTTCTAATCACACCATTGTCACAAAGAAGCTGCTTTCTAGAAATCTGGTAGATTTCTCACTATGGTCTTAGGTTTAGTATTGAAACTATATACACCATAGAAGCTCTGCTTTTTAGGAGGAAGAGATGAGAAGCAAGGATTATCTGCAGATGTGTGCCTCATCACAAATTAAGGCAGCTGTGAGCAAGTTAAGAACTAAGGTAACAGGGGAAATACAAAACACTGATCTTTTTTCATTTCTTTAGCTGGGAAAGGACATAGAGTTTATTTTATCTTCTAAGAATGAACAGAAAGTTCAGATATGAAAAATAGCACTTCTTGCTATTGAATTTTTTACTTTAATCTCTGTGAAATTTGGCTATATACTATCCCTGCCTGGTAGAGAAAATACAGTGTTAACCAACGATATGGAAAATGTCCCTCAATGCCACCTCTGCCAAAAAGGCAGCGCTCTGCAAAAAGCAGCTAGAAATACGTGTACGTAACTCCATATTGCCGGGAAGTGAAATATCATAGTCTAGTGTCAAGCATGAGACACTGCAGTCAACACTGCTCCTCTGGACCAGCAATGTCAAGTACATACCCTGCTGGAAGACCACTTGTATGATCATTTTTCTGGAGTAGCAAAACCATATTTCAACCCTTCTCTCTCTAGCTGAGTGACTTAGTGATAATTGTAGAACTTGAAAAGCACACAAGTTTTATCTGAGTATGCATTTCAGTGCTGTAACCAAGTTATAAAAGCAACAGTGAGGTAAATTGTGGTGAGTAAAGCTCTTTCTGCTTCTCTGTGTATGACCTCTGCATGGTACCATTAGGATAATAAAAGTCATTGGCTAGTGTCATGCACAGAAGGAGGAAGGAATGAATTTCCCATCAGCCTTCCTAGACTCAATGCCCACTATCCACACTGTGGCAATCACTCTGTGATTGAAGAAAGGCTGCTTTAGGAGTTCTTCCTAGTCTTGCTTCTCCTGCCTGTTAGAATGTTCATGTACATGAGTGAGACTGACTCTGAGAAAGGTGGGGTCTGATTCTGATCTGCCCTAGTGGTCTTCCCTCTGTGTAAGAGAGTGCTTTCATACCACCGAGCTTGATTATGGTGATGAGGAGATTGAGTGCCTGTGGGTTAAAATCAGAGGAGCCCAAAAGAAGGTAGATTTTGTGATGGGAGTCTGTTATAGACCACCCAGCCAAGGAGTAGCAGCTGATGAGCTCTTCTATAAACAGCTGGGGATAGTCTCTAGATTGATGCCTCTTGTTCTCGTGGGAGACTTCAGTCTTCCTGATATCTGCTGGAAGTACAATACAGCAGAAAGGAAGCAGTCCAGGAGATTCCTGGAGTGTGTGGAAGACAACTTCCTTGCACAGCTGGTGAGTGAACCGACAAGGGAAGGTGCCCTCCTGGACCTGCTGTTTGTGAACAGAGAAGGCCTTGTGGGGGACGTAGTGGTAGGTGGACGCCTGGGACAAAGCGATTACAAGATGATAGGGTTTTCAGTACCAGGTGAGGTGAGGAGGGTGGTTAGCAGGACAGTCGCATTAAACTTCCAGAGGGCAGACTTTGGACTGTTCAGAAGGCTGGTTGGCAAAGTCCCATGGGAGACAGTCCTTAAGGGCAAGGGAGCCCATGAGGGCTGGGAGCTCTTCAAAAAGGAAATCCTAGCAGCTCAGGAGGAAGATGTCCCCATGTTCTGGAAGAAGAGCCAGTGGGGGTAAAAAACCAGCTTGGTTGTGCAGGGAGTTTTTGAGAGATATCAAGAAGAAGAGAAATGTCTATGAGCTTTGGAAGAAGGGACAGGAGTCCTGGGTGGACTACAGGAGGGAAGTGAGATCATGCAGGAGAAAAAAATGGGAGGGCTAAGGCCCAACTAGAAATTAGAATGGCTAAGTCTGTGAAAGATAATAAAAAAATCTTTCTATAAATATATTCACAATAAAAGGAGAACGAGGGAGAATATACAGTCCCTATTGTATGTAGAAGGAACAACAGTGACAGGGGATGAGGAAAAGGCTGAGGCACTTAATGCCTTCTTTGCTTCAGTCTTTAATTGTAAAGGAAGTTGTTCCATCTGTGTACAAACCCAGGAGCTAGAGGAGCAGAATGAGGCTCCCGTGATCCAAAAGGAGGCGGTTAGAGACTTGCTTGCCCAGCTAGACACCCACAAGTCTATGGGGTCAGATGGGATCCACCCAAGGGTATTGAGGGAGCAGGTGGATGTGCTGGCCAAACCCCTTTCCATCATCTTCCAACAGTCCTGGAAGACTGGGGAAGTTCCACTGGACAGGAGGCTGGCTGATGTAGTGCCCATCTACAAGAAGGGTTGCAGGGAGGATCCAGGGAACTACAGGCCTGTCAGTCTGACCTCAGTGCCAGGGAAAGTCATGGAACAGGTGATCTTGAGTGCTATCATGAAGCACATGCAAGAGAACCGGGTGATCAGGCCCAGTCAACATGGGTTCACAAAAGGCAGGTCTTGCCAAACTAACCTGATCGCCTTCTATGACGAAGTCATTCGGCTGCTGGATGAGGGAAAGGCTGTGGATGTATCTTCTTGGACTTCAGTAAAGCCTTTGACACAGTTTCTCACAGCATTCTGCTTCGGAAACTGTCAGCCTCTGGCCTGGACAGGCGCACACTCTGCTGGGTGGAAAACTGGTTGGATGGCCGGGCCCAGAGAGTGGTGGTAAATGGTGTTAACTCCAGCTGGAGGCCAGTGACAAGTGGGGTTCCCCAGGGCTCAGGGCTGGGTCCAGCCCTGTTCAATGTCTTTATCAATGACCTGGATGAAGGCATTGATTGCACCCTTAGCAAGTTTGCGGATGACACTAAGCTGGATGGAAGCGTGAATCTGCTGGAGGGTAGGGAGGCTCTGCAAAGGGATCTGAACAGGCTG
This sequence comes from Phaenicophaeus curvirostris, assembly GCF_032191515.1. Lineage (NCBI taxonomy): Eukaryota > Metazoa > Chordata > Aves > Cuculiformes > Cuculidae > Phaenicophaeus > Phaenicophaeus curvirostris. Next base: position 40,104,585 of record NC_091431.1, read on the forward strand.
GACCAGTGGGCTGAGACCAATGGGATGAGGTTTAACAAGGCCAAATGCCGGGTCCTGCACTTGGGGCACAACAACCCTGTGCAGTGCTACAGACTAGGAGAAGTCTGGCTGAAAAGCTGCCTGGAGGAGAGGGACCTAGGGGTGTTGGTTGACAGCGACTGAACATACGCTAGCAGTGTGCCCAGGTGACCAAGAAGGCCAATAGCATCTTGGCTTGTATCAGAAATGGCGTGACCAGCAGGTCCAGGGAGGTTATTCTCCCTCTGTACTCAGCACTGGTGAGACCGCTCCTCGAATACTGTGTTCAGTTCTGGGCCCCTCACCACAAGAAGGATGTTGAGGCTCTGGAGCGAGTCCACAGAAGAGCAACGAAGCTGGTGAAGGGGCTGGAGAACAGGCCTTATGAGGAATGGCTGAAAGAGCTGGGTTTGTTTAGCCTGGAGAAGAGGAGGCTGAGGGGAGACCTCATTGTTCTCTACAACTACCTGAAAGGACGTTGTAGAGAGGAGGGTGCTGGCCTCTTCTCCCAAGTGACAGGGGACAGGACAAGAGGGAATGGCCTCAAACTCCACCAGTGGAGGTTCAGATTTGACATTAGGAAAAAATATTTCACAGAAAGAGTCACTGGGCACTGGAACAGGCCGCCCAGGGAGGTGGTTGAGTCACCTTCCCTGGAGGTGTTTAAGGCACGGGTGGACGAGGTGCTGAGGGGCATGGTTTAGTGTTTGATGGGAATGGTTGGACTCAATGATCCTATGGGTCTTTTCCAATCTGGTGATTCTATGATTCTATGATTCTAAAGTGGAGTAATCACACTGAAAAAATCGGAGTTAAAGCAGTGTAAGATGATGCGCCCACAGTGACGACTGGTGACACATAAGTTAATTTCATTCCCTGCATGAGATCTGGTGCTGGATATACTGTGGTTTAGTGAAGCTGTGAGCCAACAGAAGATCTCATGGGAAGCTGGGTGACTGTGAAATGTATTAACCTGTGTCACGGCTGCATGGTGGGGCCATGGTGGGGCCTGTGATTAAGCTGTAATTTCTCCCAGATAGTTTCATAGTTCTCCTTTTGCAACCATCACTAATTCTAAACCGTAACTCTTCTGACCTTAACCCTCTCCAGACTCACAGAGACTTCACTGGGTACGAATGCCCATTTTGATAGCATTTTAAATAACCCGATACTTTCTTCTTTTCCTGGTCAATCAATTCTCCTTGGGGTGCAAGTTTAGGGGGAAAATAACTCTTAGGAGCACAGGACTTGTATCAAAAACCAAAGAGGAGTTTTAGGAGTTTGTCACTTGTATCAAAAGCTGAATTCTGCAGCAGCTTTACTTAGAAAGATGAAAGAGGTTTTAGCTTTGGGTGCTAGGGGGACTGTGTAGTATTCAAAGTCTTTAGAACTCTGGTTGAGCTCATTGTTAGCTAACCAAAGAAAGTATCATGCTATGCTAAATGTAAAGCCTTTAAAAGCTTTCCTTTTTGATGAGATCTTTCAAAATGGATAGCTCAAACAATCCTTAAGATTCATAATGTCAAATGAATTTCATGGTAGAGATAGATCTAACATTGCTTTTTAAGACTTCTCCATAAAAAAACATTAGCAAAAAGTTCTGAAGTTCTTATGGTAGGGCACTGACTTTTGTATTTTTATGGGGTTTTTTCCCACTTAGAGCACCATTTTTCAACCATTTTGGCCCCAGGATCCCACCCCTCCCCTTACCTCCCGTTCCCAGGCCTGGAGTTCTACGTCTGAGAAGTCATCTCGCTGAGATCCAGAAACCTGAAAGTGTTGATTTAATTCATTACAATAGATGACATCTTCATTGTTGGTATGGGAGTTTTGGCCTTCACAGAATAGTGAGGGTCTGGGAGGGCAAAGGTTGAATTGGAAAGCATAAACAAATCCCAAATAAAAATATATTTTAAAAAGGAATTAACCTTGAAGTTCAGAATAATGCCCTATGCATTGCCAAATCTTCTAGTTTAAGAACTTTATAGTATCATAGAATCATTAGGTTGGAAAAGACCTCAGAGATCATCAACTCCAACTGTACCTGTCCACTACTAAATCGTGTCCCCAAGCACCTCATCTACCTGCCTTTTAAACACCTCCAGGGATGGTGACACAACCACCTCCCTGGGCAGCCTATTTCAGTGCTTGATAATCCTTTCTGTGAAGATATTTTTCCTAATGTCCAGTCTAAACTTCCCCTGATGCAGCTTGAGGCGACTCCTTTTTGTCTTATCACCTGTCACGCAGGGGAAGAGACCAGCATCCACCTCTCTGTGACCTCTTTTAGGTAGCTCTAGACAGTGATAAGGACTCCCCTCAGCCTCCTCTTCTCCAGGCTAAACAACCCCAGGTCCCTCAGCTGCTCCTCATAAGACTTGTTCTCCAGCCCCTTCACTAGCTTCATCACTCTTCTCTGGACACACTCCAAGACCTCAGTGTCTTTCTTATAGCGAGGGGACAAGAACTGAACACAGTATTCAAGATGCGGCCTCACCAGTGCCGAGTACAGTGGGAGACCTACTGGCCACAGCATTTCTGATATAAGCCAAGATACTACTGGCCTTCTTGGCCACCTAGGCACACCACTGGCTCATGTTCAGTCAGCTGTCTAGAATCATGGAATCATAGAATCACAGAATCACAGAATCACCAGGTTGGAAGAGACCTACCTGATCATCGAGTCCAACCATTCCTATCAAACACTAAACCATGCCCTGCCGTGCCTTGTCCACCCGTGCCTTAAACACCTCCAGGGAAGGTGAATCAACCACCTCCCTGGGCAGCCTGTTCCAGTGCCCAATGACCCTTTCTGTGAAAAATTTTTTCCTTAAGTCCAGCCTAAACCTCCCCTGGTGGAGCTTGAGGCCATTCCCTCTTGTCCTGTCCCCTGTCACTTGGGAGAAGAGGCCAGCATCCTCCTCTCCACAACTTCCTTTTAGGTAGTTGTAGAGAACAACAAGGTCTCCCCTCAGCCTCCTCTTCTCCAGGCTAAACAAACCCAGCTCTCTCAGCCGTTCCTCATAAGGCCTGTTCTCCAGCCCCTTCACCATCTTCGTTGCTCTTCTGTGGACTCGCTCCAGAGCCTCAACATCCTTCTTGTGGTGAGGGGCCCAGACTGAACACAGTATTCGAGGAGCGGTCTCACCAGTGCCAAGTACAGAGGGAGAATAACCTCCCTGGACCTGCTGGTCACGCCATTTCTGATACAAGCCAAGATGCCATTGGCCTTCTTGGCCACCTGGGCACACTGCTAGCGTATGTTCAGTTGCTGTCAAACAACACCCCCAGGTCCCTCTCCTCCAGGCAGCTTTCTAGACAGACTTCTCCTAGTCTGTAGCACTGCACAGGGTTGTTGTGCCCCAAGTGCAGGACCTGGCATTTGGCCTTGTTAAACCTCATCCCATTGGTCTCAGCCCACTGGTCCAGCCTGTTCAGATCCCTTTGCAGAGCCTCCCTACCCTCCAGCAGATTCATGCTTCCATCCAGCTTAGTGTCATCCGCAAACTTGCAAAGGGTGTACTCAATGCCTTCATCCAGGTCATTGATAAAGATATTGAACAGGGTTGGACACAGCCCTGAGCCCTGAGGAACCCTGCATGTGACCAGCTTCCAGCTGGAGTTAACCCGATTTACCACCACTCTTTGGGCCTGGCCATTGAGACCTCATTTAACCCAGCAGAGGGTGCGCCTGTCCAGGCCAGTGGTACCCAGTTTCTCACATAGGATATTGTGAGATATTGTGTCAAAGGCTTTGCTAAAGTCCAGGTACACCAGACAAGATATTCAGGTTTTCCTAACACATCATACCTTTCAAGTATTCTTGAGTCTTTAAAGGTTGGTCAATAAGCACCGTTTTTGTAATCCATACATTTACTTTCCTACTCTCTCTGAGTCCTTCAACTCATTTGTTTAGTTAACTAAAGGTCAGAAATTTCAGACAAAGGCAAGAGAAATTAGCCTGACGTGTCAGATGGACATATTTGTCTTCTAAAGGTGTCCCCATGGTGCCATTACTGATAACTTCACAAATGTAACTGAGCCGAAATTTTATTCTTTCTAATGATTATGTTTTTCAATTTTTGTCTAGCAAATCTACATGAAACTCTGTGTTACAGTTCACCTCAGTGCTAGGCTACTCACATTCTGAACACATAAAAATGACTGCAAGTTCCTGTTATGTCTGAATTTGCTTTTAAAAATTGGGGTGCCAAGCACATCTATTTACTACTTTTAATGTAAGAATAGATCTCTGAGACTCTTTCTGCTTCTCTGTCTGTGTAGTAGAAACTTTTCTAAGCACTTAAGGGTTTGGATTGTGTCCTGCAGTATACAGATTGAAAGGGTAAAATATGCAAGGGACTAGGAAGGCTGCAGTGCCAATAGTGACAGTATGCTAAGCCTGCCTTTGGTGGAATGCTTGCTGTTTTGACAAATAGCTTGTCATGGCACTGCTCTGCTCTGATCATGTCTTTGCTGTGTGCAAGCACAGTTACATCACTGCTATCACCAGGAAATATCCTTTTTTTGCTTCATGAGGAGATCAAGTGCTCATTAGGGTCTGATTATCTATGTTGACTGTCATCTTGGAGATCATTGAGTAGCTGCACACATTTAAACAGGTAGAAATTTATGCTCTCTCTTTCTGTTGGTAAAGTAGGCACTCTTAGCGCAAGCATTAGTGCTCTAACTCTTCAGGTCTGAAGACAGCAGAATGTTTTCTGGAGTGGTGGATTACCAATATTTTCACAGCCTACCTCACTGCAAATTATGCTTAAATTCAGACACCTACGGCAAACAAGCCACTTTTTTTCACTGCATTTATCCAGACTCCAGGGCTAAATCCAGACTCAGTGGCGGGCTGTTTGTCACATAATTCCCAAAACAGAACTCTTGCCTTGGTAAGGTAGGCATAGACATTTTTCTATGATGTTTGTCTTAAGATCTACCTGAGCCTAAAACACTTTCTGATTTTACATTCAGGTACCACTTAGCCAGTCAGCTGTTGTTCTTGCCCGTGAAAGAGATGATTTATTACTGGTACTGAGAGGTCTGCCTTCAATGCCATGCATCTTCAGACTTTCACAGGACTGTGGGATGTTTCACAAACCCTCAGAAAGAAATCCTGCCAGGGCAAGCCACACAGACCTGTTTGCTCTGGCAAGTCTGTGAAACTAAGTACAACTTGAGATTGTTTATCTCTTTAAACTCTTACCAGGTGCTGGAAGTTGAACAGTCACAAGGGATGCTGGAAGCCTTGTGATGAGCTCACTGGGAAGAGAACATGGTTAACTGTGATCTCCCCCATCACCTAGAAAATCATGCTTTTCAAAATAAGGTGAAGCCTTGTCCAGCTGTACTGAATCACCAAACCCTGAGGACACAGGAATGGACAAAAAAAAAGGAAAGAATAAAATTTGTGTTGTACAAATAATAATTAGCTAAGTTATGCAAAGAAGTTTCTCCACGGTAAATACAATTCACGTCTCACTTCTGTGTTCACTGGTTACTGAATATTCCTCAATACTTTGCTTAATTTTTTTCTTTGGAATTTGTAATAAGAAAAGTTTTTTTAATTGTATGAACTTGTACATGGATTATTTAAAAGTATTTTACATATTTTCAAGTTTTCAGGGAAGTGGAAAATTTCGGCTGGGTATAAAGCAGTTTTGACTGGCTTAGCATCCAAATGAAACATTCAGACAGCAGGCAGAAGAGAAGAAAGACACTCTTGTGCTGTTGTGGCAATAAGAAACGCAAGTCTGCAGGTCTCTCAGTGCAATGGAGAGAATGGTAAGGAAAACTGAATGAGTTTTGGTACTTGGGAGTTGCAGGAAGCACCTGAGAGACCAGAGAATTGTGCAAACACTCAGTCCATGAAAATAGTTGATGATGACAGTGGCTGAAAAAAATGTTATTTTTTTAAAATTACTGAAAGTATACACGGTACCTATATTTTATTACAACAATATTCTGAAGTTTTACTCTGTAGTTCTATTCCAGATACTGTGCTGGAGAGAAAGGCATCAGGATTGTCCTCTACCGAAAATACTCAGGTAAAAAACTACTTGTCTTTCCACGAGACAAGATTGCACAGAGATGAAGTTTGCCTGCTTGTCAGTGAACTCAAACTTATCCAGTGAATCAAATACCTGTAAAGAGACTTACCTCTTGCACTCCAGTTCTACCATATGTAAATACAGAAGGGAGCATATGCTGTGGATCTTTTTGTGCGGATTTAATAGGCCAGTGGCAACGGGGCAGGACCTCAAATTCAAAGTAATTTTTTTGCACCATGCTTTGAGTTGTTCTAGACCTATTTTCAAAAGATACTTGAGCTAAATTCTCTGGCCCCTTTGTCTGTGTAGGTAGAATAAGAATGATTATATAGTCGCAGCTTTATCAAGCAGTATAAATAACAATACTGCTTTTCTTCCAATTGCTTAACAGTCTCAAAAGGAAGAATTAGTTTCGCCAAAGAACAATTCGTCTCTTTAAAAGGCAGGATGCTTTTTAGGTGCTAGTGCTTAGACTTGCGTAAGCACTTAAATTTAACTTCTTCTACCACCTGTCTGAGCTCTTTATGTGGAGGCGGCAAGACCAGTTCACAACGAGCTTCCTCGAACATTTCTACTGGCATAACTAAGTGTGGCAACTGAAGAACCAGTCTAGTAGACAAGGAGGGGAATGCCATGACAGGGTGAGGGAAAAATATTTTGTTAAATTTGCCTTGAAAAGAAATGAACTTGAAGCAGAGATTGTAGGATTTGAGGCATCCTAATCCTATGCTTCATGCTTTTGTTTGAATAGTTTATCTGTTGAGCTCTTTCCCTTCTTTGTATACACATGAGAACCAAACATTACTATATGAAAGGAAAAAAAACCCCAAGAAATCAGCAGTAGGAACTTTGTCTCTTCAGTCAGTTTTCTTGAAAGTGGTTACACCATAAACTTAAATATCTCATGTAGGAACTGTGAATAGCTGGACATTCTTCATGATTTAAACTGTACCAGATGTATTGCCTTTCATGGTTTACAGGCTGATGTCACAGTATAGCTGGTGTCAGCAATGTGTGGACAGAGTCTTTTAGCTTACTAATAGCTTACTGATGATGTCTTATTTTCCAGACATTTTATCTTTCGTATTTCCTCTTGCAATACAGTTTTTTTTTCAGTTTACACCTTTCCTACAGTGCTATTTCAGGACAAACTAGCCCTTGTATTAGTTAAGTGTAGCTAGTCTCACTTGGTGATGGCTCTGACAAACAACAGAAACATGAAAGGACATTCGGATAATTAAACTAATAGGAGACTAATAAGGAGTGAATATTATGCCTTACATTGTGCTTTTGTTCTTTCTTTTTGAGAACCAATAAGTTTTTCTATACCTTTAGGTAACTTCTTGTTCTCTAGATTTTATATTTTCCAGATTCTGTACACAGTTGACCGATTTGCTGAAGTTTCTAATCCCCAAGACTTAATACACCCCAAGTAAGGGATGTGATATATTTCTAAGATGTATTAAGCGAGGTAGAACAGCAATGGACATCGTTGTTTTAATCCACATTTAAACCTGCTAAGTTGTAGGGGTTTTTTTAATAAATACCCTTTCAGAACGTAGCTGAAAAATAGAGAAGTCTGGATTTTTCCTGTTTCCTACTTTTTAATTTAATGTAGTTGGCTGATAAATGAAAAGTCTGTTCTTCCTGATCTGGAGGTCCAGCAGAAATTGTCTTCTGTGATCCTTCTTTAATTATTTTATGCTTCTTTTACAGACAAGTTTTAGAAACTGGATCATTATCTTTTTCATGTGTGCACTGGGAAGTTATCAAAGCAGATAGATGCAGGTGTGGTGTGATTGCATCACCAGGCCCAAGATGTCCACATATACCTGACTTGAAGATGGAGTCAGGCAATTAAATCATGGCGTTACCTTAACTATGTCTGCATACATCAGCTCTTGCTGGATCAGGGGAGGGGCTTGTCATTTACAATTGATCTTGGATGTCTTTTCCAGCCTCAGTGATTCTGTGATTCTGTGAATACCCATTACAAGGAACGATTCTGTCATATTTTAACCCCATCTCGCAGCTGAACCCCACACAACTGCTTGCTCACTCTCACCGCAGTGGGATGCAGGAGTGCATTGGAAGGGTAAAAGTGAGAAAAGTCATAGATTGAGGTAAAGACAGCTTGACAGATAAAAGCAAAAGCTGCATGCACAAGAAGAGAGAACCAAGGGATTAATTCAATTTCCATTGGCAGGCAAGTGTTTGGCTGTCTCCAGGAAAGCAAAAAAACAATAGACCAAATGAAAAATTACTGATGCAAAAACAAAAGTAAATTTAGTGCTTGACTGCCCCATTAGTTTCATTGGGGATGTAAGATACATCATGTGAGTATTTCTAAACAGCCTTTCTTATCACGTGAAACCGTAACAAACACACAAAATTATTATATCTAGAGAATAAATGGCATTGAGTTTTTCTCAAACACTCACTAAAGCCAGAATAATTTATTTTTGAGACAAACATACTGAATCTTACTAGAGGCAGCTAGCCTTAACTCTTCTTCAGTGTGTTGCCTGTCGTTATTACAAATTGGTATTTCTAGCTAATATGTGATTTAATTTTTTTATAGGGGTGTGTATATATACATGTTTGCTAGAGAGGTCCATAGTAATATTCCATTGCTAAAATGGAAAATATTAATAGTCTGATTTTAATGATCCTGTGCAGGCTGTGCTGCATCAGCAAAACACTTGAAGTCTAAACCCCGTAGCACTATGAGGAAATCTACCATATCTTTGCAGGGAAACACGCACAACTGTGTGCCTGCCAGAAGTGTTCGTACATTAACACCCATAGCCTGAGTGATACACAAATGGAATTAGAGATCTGTCTCATCTGCAGGTTTACAGTCTCACTGGGATCATGGAGATATGGTGGGATAGTCCACACGACAATAGTACTGCCATGTGTGACTACAGGCTTTTTAGAGGGACAGGCAAGGAAGGTGAGGAGGAAGAGTTTATGCGAGTCCTTTCTGTGAGACTGTAATGAGAATGGATGGAGCTCTGCCGTGGAATATGCAGTAAGCCAGCAGTAAGCCAGCTGAGAGCTTGTGGGTCAGGATTAATTAGCACACAACATATGAGCTATGTTGTAGTGGCTGCTGCAGATTGCCTAACCTGGAAGTATAAGTACTTGAGGTCTTTTCAGACATGTGCAAGAAGCCACACATTCACAGGTCCTTCACAGAGCACTTCAGCCACCCTGAGAACTGCTAAAGGGACAACCCAACAGGGCATAAGCAATCCAAGGGGTCTCCAAAGTGCACTGATTATAACTTCCTGATAAGAGATCAAGGAATTATGAAGGGACATAATTTGCCTGGCAGCTGGCCTTCTTCCTGTGTATCCTTCTACCTCAACCATACACTGGTTATTAACACCATTCTGCCTGCTGTACAGCTTTTGCTAGGGATATGAGTGTCCAAGTACTGGATTTCACCTGAGAGCACAATTCTCAGTGTGGTGACTCTAAGAGCCGCAGCTACGACGTGTACAGAATAATTTTACAGTCTTTCCTTTGCAGATGCTCATGTTTTCTTCCTGTCCCATGTCCTTTTACCCTGAGTAGATGGTAGATTGTCTCATGACTTAAGGGGAGATCTAATGACATGGATTTCTAGGTAACTGGAGTTTTTAACTGCCTCTGATGAGTTCCTTGCTGAGGTGCTGACTGGTGTAATCTCAGGTCTGTCAGCAGTGGAGTAAGACCTCACTTCTATTCTTCCAGAAGGCAGCAGAAAGAGAGGTAGCTGTACAATAAGCCATTGCAATTTCTTTTCTTCGGGCTTAATTTAAGCTTCCCCTGCAGTAGCACAGATTCAGTGCATCAAGAGCTGAGCAGCTTTTCAATTCAAATCCGTTCCCCATAAGCATGTGTGTATTTTCCAGTACCTGTGCACTTAAATTCACCTCTTTTTGATTTCTATGTGGTAACTGCCACAGGTGTTACTAGAAATCTGTTCCTGCTAAACTTAGTAGTAGCTCACAAGAATCTCCAATTGGAATGTCTGCATGGAAAGTAGATTTATGTCTTAAATTACTTGTAAGCTACAAATGATTATTTCATTTTCATTCATTTTCATTATAAATTTAATTTATAAAGATCTACTGTGTGTTATATGAAAGTGATACAGTATATGCAAAAAGCCTGTTTATTCTTCTTTATTAAAAATTCTAGATTTCCAACTAAGCAGTCAGTCTCCAGTCAATCTCTACCTCTTAGCTGAGTTTAAAGGCTGAGTGTATATCTTCCATCATAATCTGAATAGCATGTCATGTTTGCAAAACAAAGATTCTCCCTCGTGTCTCATTAGTTCAAGGATACAGAATTAAAATGCTCAGTAAAGACATAGCCTGGCTTTACTAGTATGCTTCATATAATTCCCACTGGGTCCTGCGGCTGAAAGTGGAAACTCCACTCTCTAAGGTCTCCAACCAGCCAAAATACACTGCTGTTTGTGTCAACATCCTGCTGTATTATCTACATTGTCCTTGGAGAAAGAATTCTGCCAACTGTATTTTAAAAAGTAAAACAGAAATATCCCATCAGAATTGAAAATTAGAAAGATTTAAAAGTAGACCAGGTAAACACTGTGAGAGGAAAGATATGCAGATGAACAAGGTTTCAGGTTATGCTTAATTAGTTTTCTGACATTCATGTTATAGGAGGCTGTGTTTTGTCCATCCTTGCTTGAGCAAACAGATTGCCTTATTTGTCTTGCTTTGACACTTTGTTATTTAGGATTTCTGTTCCACATAAAGTAAGACATGAAAATACTACCGAAAGCGGTATTTCCCTGGGGAAATGGGTATATTCATTCTGTGAAGCTGTTTGGGAAAAGGAGCTGTGGCAACATGTCTGTTGTGTTCAGTGTTTGATGAAAGGTGTCTTTAGAAGACAAACAAAAATGCCCCTCTGGGCTGTCTCCTGTGGTGAGGTGGGCTGGTGCAGATTGCTTTACTGAAACATCATAGAATCATAGAATAATCAGGTTGGAAGAGACCCACCTGATCATCGAGTCCAACCGTTCCTATCAAACACTAAACCATGCCCCTTAGCACCACGTCCACCCATGCCTTAAACACCTCCAGGGAAGGTGAATCAACCACCTCCCTGGGCAGCCTGTTCCAGTGCCCAATGACTCTTTCTGTGAAAAATTTTTTCCTAATGTCCAGCCTAATTCTCCCCTGGCTGAGCTTGAGGCCATTCCCTCTTGTCCCGTCCCCTGTCACTTGGGAGAAGAGGCCATCACCCTCCTCTCTACAACCTCCTTTCAGGTAGCTATAGGGAGCAATGAGGTCTCCCCTCAGCCTCCTCTTCTGCAGGCTAAACAACCCCAGCTAAACAACCCCATCATCCAGGCTTGGAAAAGATGCATGGAGGGCCTGCATTATTCCAGCATGTTTTATGGGAAGATGGATTCAGGTTGCTTGTGTAAGTCAGTACCACATGCAAAACTTTGAGAAGCTGCTGGCTAGCTACCTGGAGGTTTGCCCAATGATTTCAGCTACTCAGGGGGAGCTTGTCATCTGCATTATGTCTCTTCAGCACAGGCAAAGTAATAATAATGAAAACAGAGCACAGTAATGAAGACTTCTTTCCTCAGCACTTTCAAAGTGCCTGCTTTTCACTTGGTAGATAATGGTGGGGGACTGTATGTGATTTCAAAGCCTATGTCCAGACATAATTTCAAGTTTACCTCTCTTTGGATACTGTGATTAGTTTTGGCTGAAGTACACCTGACTGGAGACAACAATAAAATTAACTGATTTAATATTTCTTAAATTAAGCTTGTGATAGAGCTTTTCCTCAGAGGTAAAACATGTGGCAGTGGCCAGACTCCTCAACATCAGAGCGGCTGAACTGCAAGCCCAGTCCCTTCTTGTCTCCCTCAGCTGCAGTTCTGCATGAAAACCTGCAAGCCGTCCTCTGAGTTGGGCAGCACAGTCCGCAGAAGCAACGCTAGCTTCAGGCATGCAGGAGATTCTATCAGGGACTCCAGCATTCAGTGGGCAAAAGATCAAAACAGTAGCTAGCAAAATTACCTCTTCTGGGCCTGGACTTTTATTGCTTTCTCTGAGGGTACTGGTGTATAACTTTCAATCAAATGCAATCAGTCGAAAGAGCAGTCCTTTCCAGAAAATTCAAACTAATAGCTTTCCCCAAAAAATAAGTCCAAAATAAACTAAGCTGCATTTAACAGAGTCTAACAATGACAGGTGAATCCCTGGAGTGGGAGTCCTGAGCCTGCTGCAGGAAAGCTGTTGCAGGACAAAGCACTTGGACGCTACCTGTGCACTTGATGGATGAAAAGCTGGATATGAGATAACAATGTGCACTTACACACCAGAAGGCCGACTATATGCTGGGTTGCATCAAAAGAAGTGTGACTAGCAGATCAAGGGAGATTATTCTGCTCCTCTGCTCTGCTCTGGTGAGATCCAATCTGGACCCCTGCATCAGGCTCTGGAGTTCTCAGCACAGGAAAGACATGGACCTGTTGGAATGAGTCTGGAGGAGGGCCACAAAAATGATCAGAGGAATGGAAAACATGTCCTGCGGCAAAAGACTGAGAGAGTTGGGGTTGTTCAGCCTGCAGAAAAGAAGTCTCCAGGGAGATCAACTGTAGCCTTTCAGTACTTAAAAGAAGCCTACAGGAAAGATGGGGACAAAATTTTTAGCAGGGCGTGTTGAGATAGGGCAAGGGGTAATGTTATTAACCTAAATGAAGGTACATTTAGACTACATATACAGAAGAAATACTTTAAATGAGGACAGTAAACCATTGGAATATGTTGTCTAGAGAGGTGGTAGAGGCTCCATCCCTGGAAACGTGCCAGGTCAGGTTGAATGGGGCTTTGAGCAACCTGACCTAATTGAAGATGTCCCTGCTTATTCCAGGCGGGGTGGAACAGGTGACTTTTAAAGGTCTATTCCAACACAAACTGTTCCATGATCCTATGTTTCTACTTGTTCCTGCTTATGTGGATGGACAACCAAGCAGGAAGCAATCACTCCTCAGCAGCACAAAGGGCTCTGGCTTGCATGGTGGTACATGGCGTAGCACCACCTGTCCTCTGCATGTCCCAGCCTCCTCAGAGGTGATAGAGCACAAGGAACTTGTGTTCTTTTGTGGGGTCCTAGCCTGTGCCTTAGAAGGTCTAGGTGGCAGGGAGCAGCACACAGACACAGGGAGTAATGCTTTTCTTTAGAAGGCTTCTAAGAGCCCATTTGCCATTTACACGCCTGGATAAAAAGTTTTCTGTCTCTGAGGTGAGGAAGAGTCTCACTGGTTTCAGAAACAGAAACTTTCCATTCACTGAAATGCTGCACTTGTATTATTGCTTGGTTTTGCTTCATTTATTTGCTTTGGAACATTTTTCAGCTGGGACGGTTAATGAATATGAAAGAGATTGTATCTGTGTTGATTCAACTGGTCTCTTTTATTAAGTGCTCAAGTCAGCCTTAGTAGCTGAAAATGCAGCTGTTTCTCTTCAAATACAGATGGTATCATAGCTGACAAGCCAAATTAAGCCTGAACAAGCAACCCTAGACTACATCTCAGCTAGTTCAAGAATCAATTTTAGAGATTTATAATACCACAGTGGGTACTGTTCTGTATTATCTCAATATGCAATGATTTACACATTTACCAACCACTTACCATTAATAACACAGACAGAGAAAACCCCAGTCAGTGAAGTACGAAGTATGCTACTGAACAGAGTTCCCAGCAGTGCTATGGGGCCTCCATGTAGAAAGGAAAAGAATTTTCTATAAACTGCTTTTGCATGTCTATAACACTATGCACTGGCATTCATCCAGTGTGGTTGCTTTGACATTTTTTCTTTCATTTTAAAGTGTTTTTGAATATAATATGTTTCTAGCATGGAGTCATTAGTATGATGGAGGACAAGCACAGATAAACAGAATTTGCTTGTGTTTAATATGGGCAACTTCTCAATTACTTCCATTCTACTGCTCAAATCAGGAACATTACAATGTGAGCTTACCTGCTCATCTACTCATGGCAGACTATTTTGTTGCTTATGAGAGCATAAGAAAAGCATGAAATTTAAGGTGAAAATTAAAGAAGGTGAAAATTAAAGAAGGTGAAATTTAAGAAGCTTTAAGCTTTATTCATGATAAGTAGATAACTGTTCAAAGAGACACATTTCTACAGTTGGTATAGTTAAGCTGCAAAATTGTATGTTGCCTCAACAAAGTCAAGGATGCTCCACAAATCTAAACTTGTCATTCCTTTCCCACTCCTGCCACTTTTGTATGTTTTGCATGTGCTACATGTCTGGCCCTCACCACTGAAGTGTATGACATCATACACCTGCCAGACTGCACTTCTTCAGAGAAGTCAGTTTTTCTCTATTCTGTCTCAAACTCCACCTTGAAGGGTGGCATTAGGCAGAGGAGGTTAATGCTCTCAAACTACATTGCTATGTTTTCACACTCATGAGAGAAAATACTTTACCTGAACAGATCACAGAACACCTAAGAAAATGTTGCAGAGGTTGTGGTTTCTGTGTTGATAGCAGTCAGATGCTTTGACTTCCAAAATGCCGGAAGCACACAGTACACCCACATGCTTTGGCATGAGTTGGAGGCTTGCAGCAGTGCCGGGGAGGCAGAGATGGTGGCTGTGGTCAGTGCTTGGTGTTTGGAGGCCTGCCTTCACCTTTCAGCTCTGCCCCAGACCATAACCTCCCTCTTCCCCCTCATAAAACAATAACTACTCTCTGTACATCAGCCTGGCCTGTGGGTCCTTTGGGGACTGATTTTGCATGAGCAGCACCTAATTCAGTCCATCAAAGGCCAGCAACTAACTTGAGTAGTGACCGCCCAGAGAAAGCAGAGCAAAGCCTGAATATGACAGAAATTTTACACAAGTTCATTCACTGCTCTGGCTGCTGCTGTAACAGAAGCAGCTGCTTCTTTGTTCTACTGTGAGAAGGACTGGTTTACTGGGAGAGCTGCCCAAGGAGGACCAGCACACCAGGACAAACTCTCCGTCACAGGGGAAAACGTTTTGGAGCTCAATCCTCTGTATGACAAAGCGCTTGGAGAAAGGAAGTAACAGCTATTCTCCTTATTCTCTCCTTATCTCCCACAAGTGAGCCTCAACATTCTTTTAAACTTTTAAAAGAATTATTACCCTTGGATAAGTGCGAGGAGAAAGGGCTTCAGTTTTTAGCTGTCATGTTAATTGCATATTTCTATCTATTACTTGGGAGACTGGAGTTTTGTAACTTTCCATATTTTTCATTTTCATAGTTTTCTTTCCAATTATTTTCTACAACTAGAAAAATTTGCCTCTACAACTTAAATGTGTTCCCTATTATGCCATTATGTAGTTATTTACTATAATACTGTGAGACACAATCCATCAAAGATTTTCAGGATTCTAAACTCAATTACACAGGGACACAAAACGAGAAGCCCCCTGCCCTCTGCCCTTCTACCACCCCAATAGCTTAAAATACGTAGGTGGGATGGAGAATGCCTACAGAGGGAATCTATGTACCACACAGTGGAGCAGAGCACAGCAGGGCTGGAAGGGAGCTGGTGCAGCCATATGATGCAGGCATGTTTGCCTGGGTTCTAACAGCATGGAAACAGAATTCACTTGGGGTTTTGTCTGGGCTCATTAGTCCTACTACTGATTAGCTCAGGTGTAGTAACACCTTGATAAGTTTATATGCTGTCTGTTTCTGGGGCGCGACCATGTCCGTTCAACACCACGTATTGTACATAGAAAGTCACTGCTGAAGGCGGACACAGGCACAAGTAAACTACTTCCAGTGTTACTTCATAGAATCAAAGAATCATAGAATCAAAGAATCATAGAATCATAGAATCATAGAATAACCAGGTTGGAAGAGACCCACCTGATCATCGAGTCCAACCATTCCTATCAAACACTAAACCATACCCCTCAGCACCTCGTCCACCCATGCCTTAAACACCTCCAGGGAAGGTGAATCAACCACCTCCCTGGGCAGCCTGTTCCAGTGCCCAATGACCCTTTCTGTGAAAATTTTTTCCTAATGCCCAGCCTAAACCTCCCCTGGCGGAGCTTGAGACCATTCCCTCTTGTCCTGTCCCCTGTCACTTGGGAGAAGAGGCCAGCACCCTCCTCTCTACAACGTCCTTTCAGGTAGTTATAGAGAGCAATGAGGTACCCCCTCAGCCTCCTCTTCTCCAGGCTAAACAACCCCAGCTCTCTCAGCCATTCCTCATAAGACCTGCTCTCCAGCCCCCTCACCATCTTTGCTGCTCTTCTCTGGACTCACTCCAGAGCCTCAACATCCTTCTTGTGGTGAGGGGCCCAGAACTGAACACAGTATTCGAGGAGCGGTCTCACCAGTGCCGAGTGCAGAGGGAGAATAACCTCCCTGGACCTGCTGGTCACACCGTTTCTGATACAAGCCAAGATGCCATTGGCCTTCTTGGTCACCTGGGCACACTGCTGGCTCATATTCAGTCGGCTGTCAACCAACACGCCCAGGACCCTCTCCTCCAGGCAGCTTTCTAGACAGACTTCTCCTAGTCTGTAGCACTGCACAGGGTTGTTGTGCCCCAAGTGCAGGACCCGGCATTTGGCCTTGTTAAACCTCATGCTGTTGGACTCTGCCCAGCGGTCCAGCCTGTTCAGATCCCTTTGCAGAGCCTCCCTACCCTCCAGCAGATCCACGCTTCCACCCAGCTTAGTGTCATCTGCAAACTTGCTAAGGGTGCAATCAATGCCTTCATCCAGGTCATTGATAAAGACATTGAACAGGGCTGGACCCAGCCCTGAGCCCTGGGGAACCCCTCTTGTCACTGGCCTCCAGCTGGAGTTAACACTATTTCCCACCACTCTCTGGGCCCGGCCATCCAACCAGTTTTCCACCCAGGAGAGTGTGCGCCTGTCCAGGCCAGAGGCTGACAGTTTCTCAAGCAGAACGCTGTGAGAAACTGTGTCAAAGGCTTTACTGAAGTCCAGGAAGATACATCCACAGCCTTTCCCTCATCCAGCAGCTGAGTCACTTTGTCATAGAAGGCGATCAAGTTAGTTTGGCAAGACCTGCCTTTTGTGAACCCATGTTGACTGGGCCTGATCACCCGGTTCTCTTGCATGTGCTTCATGATAGCACTCAAGATCACCTGTTCCATGACTTTCCCTGGCACTGAGGTCAGACTGACAGGCCTGTAGTTCCCTGGATCCTCCCTGTGACCCTTCTTGTAGATGGGCACTACGTCAGCCAGCCTTCTGTCCAGTGGGACTTCCCCAGTCTTCCAGGACTGTTGGCAGATGATGGAAAGGGGTTTGGCCAGCACATCCGCCAGCTCCTTCAATACCCTTGGATGAATCCCATCCAGCCCCATAGACTTGTGGATGTCTAGTCGGGCTGGCAAGGCTCTGACCACCTCCTCTTGGATCATGGGAGCCTCATTTTGCTCCTCTAGCTCCTGGGTTTGTACACAGATGGAACAACTTCCTTTACAATTAAAGACTGAGGCAAAGAAGGCATTAAGTACCTCAGGCTTTTCCTCATCCCCTGTCACTGTTGTTCCTTCTACATACAATAAGGACTGTGTGGTCTCCCTAGTCCTCCTTTTACTATTTATATATTTATAGAAGGTTTTTTTGTTATCTTTTACAGACTTTGCCAATCTTCTTACAAAATACTTTATTAATATGCAGAGACCAATTTTATGAGGGAGGTGATCTGTAAAGGCTGAATCCTAATATAAATAGCCCCAACTAGGGTCCTTTCTGTAACAAAATTTACCCTGCCTTACACATTGTTATAAAAGGCCAGCTTCTTCAGACCCATTGTTGCTCATACCAGTGTTTCAGCTGTGAACATAACTTCAGAGAATAGTCCTCCTGCTATAATATATTTCTAAACATAACAGTCCCTCAACCTAAAAAAACTGTAACAACTAACAGCACGCTATTCAAAAAACCAACAACTCCATTAGTTTACACAGAGGAATAAGGGATAAACGAGACTCCCAGGGGCATGCATGCAGTTTATATGATGCAAGAGATTCCTCTGAGAGATTTCAACTCAGCATGGCACAGACATGGCAATTGTGCATAGCTTGTCCCTTTGCATTTAATTCTTTCACTTATTTCTTTGTCATTTGTAATGAGGAAAACAAAATGAAAGAAACAGATGGCTGGATGTAGCGACAAGAGTATGTTTGTTGCACTAAACTGTAACTAATTGCCTGTTAAATGCAATTCAGGTCTGATCATTGCTATGAAACTGTAGGCTTCTTTACAGCAGGTTCCTGACATTATGGCTTCCTAATCACAGAACCACAGAATCCTTCAGGTTGGAAAAGACCTTTAAGATCATTGAGTCCAACTATAAACTTAACACTGCCAATTCCAACACTAAACCGTGTCCTGAATCCTTTAAATACCTCAAGGGATGCTGAGTCAAACAGCTCCCTGGGCAGCCTGTTCCAACACTTTACAACTCTTTTGGTGAAGAAAAATTTTCTAATCTAGCTGAAACCTCCTCTAGCACAACTTGAGGCAATATCCTCTCATCCTATCAATTGTTACTTAGGAGAAGAGACCAACACCCACCTCACTACAGCCTCCTTTCCAGTAGTTGTAGAGAGTGATAAGGTCTCCCCTCAGTCTCCTTTCCTCTAGACTAAACAACCCCAGTTCCCTCAGCTATTCCTCACAGGACTCATAGAATCCCTAGGTTGGAAAAGACCTTTGAGATCATCAAGCCCAACCCTACCTGTCCACTGCTAAATCATATCCCTAAGCACTTCATCTATCCATCTTTTAAATACCTCCCTGGGCAGCCTGTTTCAGGGCCTGATAACCCTTTTGGTGAAGAAATTTTTCCTAATGTCCAATCTGAACCTCCCCTGGCATAGCTTGAGGCCATTCCCTCTTGTCCTATCGCTTGTCACTTGAGAAAAGAGGCCAACACCCACATGTCTACAACCACCTTTCTGGTGGTCTCCCCTCAGCCTTCTCTTCTCCAGGGTAAACAACCCCAGTTCCCTCAGCCGCTCCTCGTAAGACTTGTTCTCCAGCCCCTTCACCAGCTTCATTGCCCTTCTTTGGACATGCTTCAACATCTCAATATCTTTCTTGTAGTGAGAGGCCCAAAACTGAACACAGTATTCAAAGTGTGCCTTCACCAGCACTCAGCACAGAAGGATGATCACTTCTCTACTCATGCTGGCCACAGTATTCCTGAGACAAGCCAGAATGCCGTTGGCCTTCTTTGCCACCTGGGCATGCTGATGGCTCATATTCAGCCAGCTGTTAACCAGCACACTTATCTCTTTTTCCACTATGCAGCCTTCCAGCCACTCTTCCCCAAGCCTGAAGAATTTCAAGGGGTTTTTGTGGCCCAAGTGCAAGACCTGACACCTAGCCTTGTTAGACCCCATACAGTTATCGTTTACCTGTCAATATAGCTTGTCCAGATCCCTCTGTACAACTGTAATATCTAATCCCAAATGGTTCCAAACCATTCTAAGCCATTCCTCAACAGTTTGCTAAACCTACTGAAATTTCCACTGATGCTGATTCTAAGCCCACAACATCTCCCTTCTCATCAGCTCTTAACAACTCTTTAGAAAATAACGGATCATTACTTTGATGCATTTATTTTATTATACACATGTGATTTCAGAATAACTTTGTAGGTGGCCCATAAACAGAAACAGTCCTGCAGTGTTCCTTTGTCCTAGAGCAAGCCTGGACTCTTTATTATCGCTGAACGTTAACAGTCTTATTTGCATATTTTGTTTAAACTATCAAGTCCTAGAGAAATAAGTAAGTTGAGCTGTTCCTTTACAAGCTGCTGTTTATAAATGCATGTAAAGCTTTTATAGATCCTATATTGCAAGTTCTAGTATGTGTGTTCTTTGTTCTAGCTCAGTGTTGAAAACCAGGTTAACTTACAATGAAACATGCTTAAGTACACAGGGAAGATGTTGCTGTTAAAAAATATTAAGTAACACAAGAGTAATTACAATTGCCTGTTTATTCTCTCACATTGACAGACCTGAACTTCTCATCTTGTGTTCCTTCCTCTGTAAGTCTATGCCTTCTCACAGTCCACATGCCTTTCTGATTGCCAGGAGAAGAGCAATGAAGAGGAAGGCCTCCTGGCATGTCAGATCAACGAGATGAGGTGAATTTTTATTATTTTTCATAGCAGGAAAGCTGGAACAAACCCAGCATTTTTCCAGACCTGGAGCCTAATTTTAAAAACAAATCCTCCTAGAGGTGTGTTAATGTTACCTCGGTCTGTCTTAAAAACTTTGGGGTTTGTATATCTACCAAGTTTTTTCCTTTTTCATACTTGCTGTTACTTACAGAAGGTGAATATTTGGAAGAGATTAAACTCCTTTATTTTTCCTTAGTAAAGAAAGCTACAGAAAACCTATTTTTTTTCTTTTCTATGGAATTATCTGAGTGTTCCCTAACAATAACACAAAGCCAGATCAGAACTTAAGTATGTAATGCTGAAAATACTTTCCAACTCTTACATCACACAATTAAATTTGTAAACATTATTTTCTATTAGTCATACTAAAACTCTGAATCAAGCTTCTGAGCACTGAAGAAGGAAGAAAATGCAGAGTGAAAGAAAGTGAGGATGGTGGGAAATAAGATGGGGAAGCTATAGCAGGAATAAGAAATTAGAGGCCTGAGAAAAGAAGAAAAGGAATAAAAAGCAATCTGCTCTTAATTTGTGTCAATTGGTGAGTAATAACCATGAAAGCTATTTTGGAGATGAATATTCCTTCTGTAACTCAAATAACCAGAATCAATCCAGCATGCTCCTTCTTATCCTATATTCTAAAAGCTTGCACCTTGTGGGTGGGTGAACCAAAGAAGATTGGTTTTCTCCCTTTGCATTTTTTCTCCTCCATTAAGGCCAAACTTCATTAGGACAGCTTAAAAAGAATTAAATCATCCTTGTAGCTGTCCTGAAACCTACCTTCAAATAGGAGGCAAACATAGTTAGTGGGACACAAAACAATTCTAAAACATTTGGTCTGCTACTACTGGTGTATCATGAATAGATGAAATCAATGTCCTAGCTATAATCACAAGGCAGTCATACTATTGTGACTGGCCTTTCCTGAATAAAGCCAATCTGTTTCATAAAGACAATCCTAAGCATTAGCCTAGAGCATTCAAAATCTATTCTCACCCACTGAATGAAACTGCGATACTTGTACCCTTTAAATGGGAGGGGGAAGTGTGTGTTACTCTTTCAAAGTAATGAACCTTTTCAAATGAAGTATCCAGCAAATCCTTAGTATGAAAATGCTAATTCATGTCATCAGGTAAATATTTAAGCTGGGGTATGGAATGGGAGGTATCCCTTAAAGAAAATAATTTTGAGAGAGTTGCTTATAATTTTGATATGACTTTTCATGCAGAAAACCACAACTTTACTTGATCTTATTTCACTGGAAAGAAAGAGTACAAGCAGCACCTTACATATATACCTACCACAATACTAAAATATAAATAGCATTAAATTTGACATAAAATTAATATGGTAAATATAAATGGATTACATGTCACCAATTTCAGCTGTCAAAACATATACAAGATTAAAGTCATATGAACACTTTATGCCACCCTTACATCCAGATAGTTTTTAATAATGTTTTTTAAATTTCACAAACATTACTTAACTAGCTAAAAATCACTTTAACAAGTGATCAATTTCTTTATTTGCCCAATTAGTATAGAATGTCCTTTTCACATACTGGCAAGAAATGATTAATTTCAAGTTGCTGAATGAGCATTTGTCACTATATGTTAGTGACTTGCCAATCAAACTTCAAAGCAGTTGTAATATCAGCAAAATATCATGCTAAGTGCATGTCATCCATGGCAAATTGTGCTTTGCTTACTTGTAACAGTACTAGGCAGGGCTGCCCAACTATCCTAAAAGCCCAGTTGCTTGAGATCTATCCCTTCATGGGGTCCATGTATACAGCTGTTACACGGTGATGGTGGAAACAATAATAATTCCTTCAACCCTTAAAAAGCAAACCCACAGGAATGAATAAATAATGTCTGAGTAAAGGACAGTCAACACAAAAACATGGATCTTGTTCCTTAGCCATAGTAGGTAAATTGTCATCTACTACAGGTTCAGAGTTATTTGGTTCAGAGGCTTTCTTGGTTCTGTCAAACATGGGAAAAATATCTTAGTGCTCATTCCTGTACCTTAGTGCCTCTTCTAGACCACCTCTTGGAAATACTTCAGATTCTCTATTGACATAACACTTAGCAAAAACAACAGAGTCTGGCTATCAAGAAGGAGATATTTCAAAGGAGTAGGTGCTTGTGTTAACAGTGCGTCTACAGTTTCTTTTGAGAGTGCAATTGCCTCTCTTTTACTACATGCAGTTTTGGTGGGAAAAAAGTCCCACTTCACTGCTTCTGAGAAAGTGCAGTGCAGGTTGTGTGGGGACCAGGGTAAGCCTAGCACTTGTAAAGTGCATTTCGGTAACTATGAATAATGAAACTTCTCTGCCTAAAGCCTTATGTCAGGACTCATTTCATCTGATGCATGAAGAATAGCATAAATGTAATACTACTGTTGTATTACAAAGCACAGACAAACTATAATATTCACTTGAGGGGAAAATAAAAATTGCCTTTTTTCAGGAAAACATACTCAGAATTTTACAAAAGAGTAGATGCTCTCCGCCTGCCAAATGCACATTTCTATATTGTATACATATGGTGACTGTCTGACAGGATAAGTTGGGGTCTATCAAACCTTGGTTGAAATCAAAGAATCCATTACTTGTCATCAGGCATATGTGTCAGAGCTGTTAAGTCATCTCTTGCCTACCTCCAATCTCTTCAAAGAGCAGTACTGGTGGTCTGCATCAGAACTGCTGGTCACAGCACAGAAGCAGATTGACAAGCTCCAGGCTTATATTAATGTCACTAACTGCTGTGTATTTAAAGGTTCAGAATAATTTTAATGCAATAAATGCTGGGGACCTTTACTGAAGGCAGTGCTTTTGCAGCACAGCTTAGTTATATGAGCTTCCTTAAACTTGCAAACAATTGTGTTAATGAATGTAGGTTGAGAAATACCTGGTCTTTTCTCCTGGGTAAAGGGCAAGGGAAAGTTAACTTCTGTAGCACAGCTGATAACTCAGCATTATGAACTTGATTATCAGAGTTAGTGAAATCTGCTGTGTGCATTTGTTCTTTTCCACCAATGCATTTAGTTCTTTAGAAAGTCATTGTTTCCCTTTCTACTGCCTGTTATCCAGTGTGAGCCCCTGTGAAGCTGAACAGCATATGGTGGCACCAAGTCAGGTGTCTTCCACTGTGCAAACACACATGCACATGTCAGATATACATATATGCCCCCCACCTTCTCTGACAACCACAGATGCAGTGCTTCATTTGAAGTTTTGACAAAATGACTTGCAAAGTCAGAGCTATTTCAATTATAAATTTCAGAGGGCGACTCACATCACTCTGCAGTTCTGAGTGAAGTCCTTTCCTTTGGCTTTGCTTTTTGCTCAGAGTTTCTCTGGGCTGCAAATGAAGGGAGGAATAACCTGTACCTTACAGTGAACATGTGTTTCATGGCTGAAATTAACATTAAGGCTACTAGTAACACATTTTTTGCTACAGCAGTGGTAGAGTACCTGTTTTACAATGCACTTTTAGGTCTGCCAGTGGTTATCTGAAGTCGCCATGAAAGAAAATCAGCATGGAAATATAGCCTACATCTCTCTATTCAATTGCTTCAACTAAGACATTTCTTTCTAATCTAGGAAAGTTTGTGATATATTATTTCACAGGGATAAACATGAAGCCATGTAAGCAACAGGTGCTGCCTAGGCCAGGGAAAACAAGCAAGACTTAAAAATGAAGTCTCCAACTGCCCCTGGTCTGCCAGGTCTGCCACTATCTTGTAACAAGAGCCTCTAATGCCTTTGAAACCTTGAGCTGAGACTGAGGGAATCCCAAGTTTGATATCCCCGTATGATGCTCAGTGCATCCCTGGGTTTTCAGATTCCTGAACCAGTAAAGACCAGTAAAGAACAGCAGTTGTTCTGTTCTCTCAATTCAAAATCTAATATGATCACGTGACGCCTCTGTTGTTTTGTGCCACTTTCTCATGAAAGAAACTTACATCAGCCTGGTTCAAATTTGGTTACTCATCTTTCTGTAAGTCTCGTCCTCATCTCCAGTAGAGGTTAAATCCCATTGGTTTGCCTGGTTTTAAAATCTTGACTGTTTGCTGATCCTGAACAGAGAATCTTGACTTATTCATTGCCAAGACTCGGCAAAATATTTTTCTCTTTTTCTTTGACTTCTGTGGTTCTTTTAGACTCTTTTAATTCTTCTGCTTTTAATAAGGTTTGTGTGATCAAAGTTGTGTTCTGCTTTCTGACCTGGATTTCTTTTTCCACAGAGCTGACAGGAGATAAAACGTTTAAATGTCATTTTGTTCATGGAAATTAAAGAAAACAGAATCAGGTTTTCCTGCATACAAAAAGCAATCTTCTGGTTGTTTGTTCCCTCCTGAGCAGTCTTTGAAAGGCTGTTCCTTTGTCTTCATTTAATCTAAAATAAGTTCATATGAACCAGTTCAGTATCATTTTTATAGCTGTCTGTACTAACCTGATTTCACAAAATGGCAGCAGTCCCAGCTGCTGGGTAGATTCATTAGTACACAGAAACATAAACGTGATATGTGTTACAAACAGGTAAACACTTTGGAGGAGATGCCAGTGTAAGGGGCAATTTAAAACCCCCTCCCTCAGGATTTTGTAAACCTGGGCCAGGCTCTATGACTTACCCTATGAGAGTAAAAATAACCATGATTTCATTGGGAGATAACATTGAGTTTGAACTGCAAGATTTAGGGCGGAAAAGGACTTCCATAAGTTAGGAAGAACAGTTAAGGACTGCTCTTATGGTGGGCTGACTAGGGAAAGCACAGTGAATGGGGCTGTTACAGTGAATTTTATGTCTTTTCGCAAACCCTCACTAGCTAGAATTGTATGGAGTTACAAGACACAGGAAGCATAGATGTAGTTAGATCTTTCACATCTGTCAATGAAAATTAATTCAGTATAGTAAGGCTAAAACTGTCAAAATTAGACTTAATGAGTTGACAAAATAATTGTTAAGATGGAAAACAGCTTCCAGTAGTATCAAGGAATGAGGTACTGCCAATATTTCAACAGTATTGTCTCTAATCTGTGTTTACCGGATGTAACATGTTTCCTGCAGACAAGTGGGGAATCTTTTAACTTGTTTGCCTTTTGAGATTATGATGGTCTCTTAGGGACAAAGAAAGAGTCTTTGCAACTTAGCAAACAAGCTTCCAGGAAGTTTGATTGGGAATGTTTGTCCTTTGCTCTTGAAAACCAGTGGTGGCTGAATGTGCATAGCTTGAAATTGGTAAGGGAGAATGACTGTGGCTGGGTAGCAGAGAAGAGGAGACTATCACCAAATATATGGGACGTCCATCACTGTTTGGCAAGTTCTGTCAGTTAACAAACCCCTGGTTTGGGTGTGAGTTTCTCTGAGTCACTGGGCCAGACTCCATTCAGTGAGATGGCAATGGTAGGTGAAGTGCAGTGCAATGTGTGCTGGGATTACCACAGCTATTTTCTCCTGTGGAGAAGAGGTCTTCCTGCCCACAGATGGCTTCTTCACCTCTCCACCTCTTACAGTGCAGGCTCGACTGTAAAGGCTGCTGTTTCAGAAGCCTATTGCCTGTGCGTGGGTGTTGGCAGCAGGGATATCGTACTGCAGCCCCACGCAGGACTGAGGTGCAGCCCTTAACTGAAGGTTCACCCCCTGCAACCCAACATTTATACTGCGTGAAGTCCATCATGTTCTTGTGAGAGAGAATTATTTTTTACTCCACTTTAGCTGGCTGAAAATGTTCCTGCTTATTCTCCTCAGGAAAAACCTTAGTAGACTTTGCCTCAAGAACAAGAGGGAATGGCCTCAAGCTCCACCAGGGGAGGTTTAGGCTGGACATTAGGAAAAAATTCTTTACAGAAAGGGTCATTGGGCACTGGAACAGGCTGCCCAGGGAGGTGGTTGAGTCACCTTCCCTGGAGGTGTTTAAGGCACGGATGGATGAGGCGCTGAGGGATATGGTTTAGTGTTTGATGGGAACGGTTGGACTCGATGATCCGGTGGGTCTCTTCCAACCTGGATATTCTGTGATTCTGTGAACCAAGCAGAAGAGTTAAAGAT
This sequence comes from Phaenicophaeus curvirostris, assembly GCF_032191515.1. Lineage (NCBI taxonomy): Eukaryota > Metazoa > Chordata > Aves > Cuculiformes > Cuculidae > Phaenicophaeus > Phaenicophaeus curvirostris. The sequence goes on from NC_091431.1 coordinate 40,130,946, forward strand.
ACTTTATCTGTGACACTTTGTACTTCTCATCCTAAGAAGACAGCTTACCTTATAACTGGACTGTCTCAACAAGGTATCTGTCGTTATACAACAATGTGAGGAAACATTGGTGTTGCAAGTTTCCCATTGATTACTATTGCTGAGGTCAAGTTCTACTTTTATGTCCTTGCGCCCTCCAGAAATATATATGATGAAATCTTTCCTCACACTCCTGAAGCCATTTTGATGGCACACAATTTTGGTGCTGTCCCTCTTGTTAGTAATAAATTCTCTTGTGGAGCGTAAATAATGCTTCTCTTAAAGAGAGAACTGGAACAGTTTAACAGCAAGTGATAAGACCCATATTAATTAGCAGCTTTCGAGAAAAATGGTGTGCACTCCCAGTACCTTCACAGGTTTTGGGGGTGGTGGGAGGATGTTCTTGTAACTGAGGAACTGTATTGTTTGGAGATTCGGGTTAATACGACTTTCTCTGTGACCTTGACCAGGCATTCGCCTTCTCCATTCCTCACTTCCTTTCTGTAAAAAAGCTACAGACAGTACTCTCAACAATGTATCACTGATCTTCTAAAAAGCTAATCATTTTAAAGCACAAATATTTACACCCATCATTTACAATCAAATGTTCAACAGAAAGAGTTTTGAGGTGTTAGTCTTGTTAGTTCTTTCTGATTAAAAAAAGAGATAGAGGAACCTGAATCAATCTCTTGGTATTTTCAATCTGAAAACAGAGCTTTCTTTACCACTGTATTTCAAATAAGATTTTGAAAATTTTTACTTTTATGCCAATTAAGAAAAACAGCTTTTGAGATTTGGTGGCGTATACAGAACAAAATGATCATCCTCCAAACCATTGTTAATATGGATTTTTACCCTACTCAGTCTGTCTTGATAATCTGGAATGGGAGCTTTCCTCCCTGGAACAGTTCCTCTGTTTTACTATAGTCCAGATTCTAACAGTCAGTGTGACCATTTCCACATCTTTGTCAATAATCCATTTCCTTTGACTTTCTCTTTATTTTTGGAGTCAGATTGTTTAATATGTCTGAAAAAGTTTGGAAATACACTTCTGCTGTGTGCATAGAGCATGTCAGTCTGAGGATATTGTTATAATAAAACTCATACAATTTTAACAGTGTTTGAACAGAATTTGGGTTTAAATTTGATTGTTTTTCTTTGAAGCAGTAACTATATTTTTTATACTGTTTTTAAAATTACTTTTATTTGTGTTTCAGCCTGCATTGTTAGTTGCCAACTCTTCTTCCCCTCTCTGTGTATGTTTACAAAACACACAGTCATTACATTAGGTCATCTTTAATGCCTCCCTTTAAATTCCAGGAAAAAATGAGATAAAAATTAAAACCACGTTTCTGAAAAAAAAAAAACCAACCAAAACAGAGGGACTATTTTGAGAGGAATATTTCTAGAGATGCAACACCTGTAAAAAACAAAAAGGAAAAAGAAGCAATAGAAAACATGTATGGTTTAGGTTTGGAATTTGGTGAAAAGAATATATTGTGATATAGATAGCGCCTTTTCCTTCTTATTTTTTATTAGAATGCTGTAAGAGAAAAAGCACTAGAGGTTGAAACCTGGCTCTTAGCTGAAGCTAAGACACTTTGAAAGGTAGACAGACCTTCTCTACATACTGTTTACTTGAAATAGTACAGGTGGATGTGCACATCAGGATGCAGAATTAGTTAAAGTGAAATAGCTCCTTTCTCTTCACTTAGCCTTTTTACTTAGCTGAAAAGGACTTTGAAATAGGGTTTTCTGTTCTAGGACAAGTGAAGAGGGTGGTTAGCAAGACGGTAGCATTAAATTTCCAGAGGGCAGACTTTGATCTCTTCAGAAGGCTGGTTGGCCAAGTCTCATGGGAGACAGTACTTAAGGGCAAGGGAGGCCATGAGGGCTGGGAGCTCTTCAAAAAGAAAATCCTAGCAGCTCAGGAGAAAGCCATCCCCGTGTTCCGGGAAAAAAGCCGGCAGGGGAGAAAGCCGGTTTGGTTGAATAGAGAGATCTTGAGGGATATCAAGAGGAAGAGAAATGTTTATGGGCTCTGGAAGAGGGGACAGGCCTCTTGGGTGGACTACAGGAGGGAAGTGAGATTGTGTAGGGAAAAAATCAGAAGGGCTAAGGCTCAGCTAGAAATCAGATTGGCAAAGTCTGTGAAAGATAACAAAAAATCCTTCTATAAATATATAAATAATAAAAGGAGGACTAGGGAGACCATACAGTCCCTATTGGATACAGACGGAACAACAGTGACAGGGGATGAGGAAAAGACACTTAATGCCTTCTTTGCCTCAGTCTTTAGTTGTATGGAGGGTCATTCCGTCTGTGTACAAACCCAGGAGCTAGAGGAGCAAAATGAGGCTCCCATGATCCAAGAGGAGATGGTCAGAGCCTTGCTAGCCCAACTAGACAGTCACAAGTTTATGGGGCCGGACGGGATTCACCCTAGGGTATTGAAGGAGCTGGCGGATGTGCTGGCCAAACCCCTTTCCATCATCTGCCAACAGTCCTGGAAGACTGGGGAAGTCCCACTGGACAGAAGGCTGGCTGACGTAGTGCCCATCTACAAGAAGGGTCACAGGGAGGATCCAGGGAACTACAGGCCTGTCAGTCTGACCTCAGTGCCAGGGAAAGTCATGGAACAGGTGATCTTGAGTGCTATCATGAAGCACATGCAAGAGAACCGGGTGATCAGGCCCAGTCAACATGGGTTCACAAAAGGCAGGTCTTGCCAAACTAACTTGATCGCCTTCTATGACAAAGTGACTCAGCTGCTGGATGAGGGAAAGGCTGTGGATGTATCTTCCTGGACTTCAGTAAAGCCTTTGACACAGTTTCTCACAGCGTTCTGCTTGAGAAACTGTCAGCCTCTGGCCTGGACAGGCGCACACTCTCCTGGGTGGAAAACTGGTTGGATGGCCGGGCCCAGAGAGTGGTGGGAAATAGTGTTAACTCCAGCTGGAGGCCAGTGACAAGTGGGGTTCCCCAGGGCTCAGGGCTGGGTCCAGCCCTGTTCAATGTCTTTATCAATGACCTGGATGAAGGCATTGATTGCACCCTTAGCAAGTTTGCAGATGACACTAAGCTGGGTGGAAGCGTGGATCTGCTGGAGGGTAGGGAGGCTCTGCAAAGGGATCTGAACAGGCTGGACCGCTGGGCAGAGTCCAACAGCATGAGGTTTAACAAGGCCAAATGCCGGGTCCTGCACTTGGGGCACAACAACCCTGTGCAGTGCTACAGACTAGGAGAAGTCTGTCTAGAAAGCTGCCTGGAGGAGAGGGTCCTGGGCGTGTTGGTTGACAGCCGACTGAATATGAGCCAGCAGTGTGCCCAGGTGGCCAAGAAGGCCAATGGCATCTTGGCTTGTATCAGAAACGGTGTGACCAGCAGGTCCAGGGAGGTTATTCTCCCTCTGTACTTAGCACTGGTGAGACCGCTCCTCGAATACTGTGTTCAGTTCTGGGCCCCTCACCACAAGAAGGATGTAGAGGCTCTGGAGCGAGTCCAGAGAAGAGCAACAAAGATGGTGAGGGGGCTGGAGAGCAGGTCTTATGAGGAATGGCTGAGAGAGCTGGGGTTGTTTAGCCTGGAGAAGAGGAGGCTGAGGGGAGACCTCATTGCTCTCTACAACTACCTGAAAGGACGTTGTAGAGAGGAGGGTGCTGGCCTCTTCTCCCAAGTGACAGGGGACAGGACAAGAGGGAATGGCCTCAAGCTCCACCAGGGGAGGTTTAGGCTGGACTTAAGGAAAAAATTTTTCACAGAAAGGGTCATTGGGCACTGGAACAGGCTGCCCAGGGAGGTGGTTGATTCACCTTCCCTGGAGGTGTTTAAGGCACAGGTGGACGAGGTGCTGAGGGGCATGGTTTAGTGTTTGATAGGAATGGTTGGACTCGATGATCTGGTGGGTCTTTTCCAACCTGGTGATTCTATGATTCTATGATTCTATGTTTCTATGATTCTATGATTCTATGAAATACAGAAGCTAGAAGTTGAAAAACCTGATTTGGATAGTAAGGTTTTTTTCTCAGAAGTGTCTTGGGAAAAAAACAGAATTTCTTCTAAATAGTTAAGTTTTCAGCTCACTGAATTACAAAGCTTACTTGATATGCATAAAATACTGCTACCAGTTTATATTCAGGGGTGCTGAAGGTCTGAAACACTTAAACTACCTAAAACCAAAGCCAGGACTGAAAAACAGACAAACATCTCCTATGGATTATGGACTTGTTATGTTCTTGAAAAGTGTAAGCAGGGCTTGAGAACCACCTAATTTCACATGTAATTACAGCAAAACCTCTTGAAACATCAGGGTGGCCTCTCAACTGGTATAAAGCTTATGCACTAGCTCACAATACGGACAACTATGTTTTTATGTTTGCATGTGGTCAGGATGCACTTTGAAATTATATATAGCGCTAACTGACCGCAATTGGAGGTGCTTTGCTCAGCATCTCTAAAAGTCCGATCACAATATTTGATGCCTAAATACAACCTTGAATGGTGAGGTACCTCAGTTTTTGCAAACTTTCCCAGTTGTTTAAAATCATATATAGAACTCAGATCATCCATATATTTCTGCCAGTGAAGATGTTGCTTTATACAGCACAACGCTTACCCAGAACCCTCACAGTCTGCTTTTGTTGAACACACAATATGGGTGACAAATTTAGTGATGCATTCCTGACCATATCATCCTATTAACACATAAGGGTTTTCTCATGATCATTTTCAGTGGGAAAGTGATTGCATTTCCAGTCTCAATTTTTTGGACAAAAATTACTGTATAATGTCTTGGTCAGAATCATGCTTCAAATTTAGTTTATTGCACTGTTGAATGGCATTTGAATTACGACACTCTCCACTTGTGAAATTCTTGCACAGCGTAGTCCAGACATGTGAAATTTCAGTTCTCTGTAATGCAGGCATAGAAGAGTAGCTTTGCTGTGGAGTGGAGCTTAAGGAAGTGTCAGGCTTGTCTGCTGAGGCCTTTTGCTAAAAACATACTAAAATAATGTAATTAAATAATTTTTTGTAGAAATAGAAAGATGATTCTCATTTGTCAGTGAAGCAGCCTTCTACCACTGTGTTCACTATTCCATATGAAAGGAGTGACCTTAAAAGTAGTAACACAAAGATGGGCTACTGTTTGGAACAAACTCAAATCTGTTACCAGGGGTATTGGAAGAGAGAGTTTTGTTCCCCATGTACCTCGCCCGGTCTATGTGCGGCCTATGTATTGGAAGAAATGTCGTTCAAAAAATTCCTGACACACAGTGCAGAAGACATGCTTGGAGAACTGAGGCTGGAAACTCCTCAGAATTGTTCACTGGCTCTCAATCTATAGGCCAGCTGGCAGCTGTAAAATTCCAGTGGAAATGAATAATAAATAAACACAAGCAGAATAAAAATAAACATAGACAGATGGGATAGTAAGCCCATGTTCTCCCTCAGCCTTCTTACGTAGGCTGTTCATGATATTGTGTAGTAAGCCATGCATTTCAAACAAGGTGAGCAAGCTGTAAGTGCCCCAAGGAGCTTGAACTCACAGGAGGGATGTAAAGACAGAGGCAGGGAAGACAAATGCTAGCAAATATAGTCAGCAACAATACATTTAGGAGTTTCAGCTGACTTCCAGGCCATGTGAGCAGATGATTTTGGTGGCAAATCTTGGGAATGAGAGGGAAAGACCTGTTTTGTCTCATGAAGTACGTATCAGATCTAGAGTTGGGTTGAGATAGACAGAAAAGTGGTTGTGTGAGAAGGTGATTGAGAAGCAGGCAGTGCTGAACATCATGCTCAGTGCTAGGGTCCAGTACAAGCCCACCTCAGCTGCATGCAGCTTTAAGGCTCATGCAGCCTCCTCCTCCGCTTTTGCACTTGCACTCCATAGAGGATGTAGGGGTGAAAAGAAGGGCTAGTAGCCAGGGTGCTGCTTCCAGGCAGAAGTCGTATCTTCCCCATTCTGTCAAAAGACTGTGATGTCAAGAGGTTCAGCGAAAACTCCTGCTGAAAATCTAGGAGATATAGCACACCCCGTCCTTAACGAAAGGGAGCCATGTAGATGATGCTCTTGCTTAAAGATCTCAGGTTTCTGGGCATAAGCACCAGCCTTCTAAGTGCTCAGTGTGCACCCTTAGCATGGCTGCTGACAGCATCTGGAGGATGCCAACAGCCACTGAAACACAGTTTTGTGTCCTCTCCACTAGCAGTTGAACAAAACAAAACCACACTGTAAAAACACGCTGTGGTGTGATGGGGAATTGCTATGCCAGACCTGATATCTATCAGCATGAGTCTTGTCAATGCCATTCATACAACCAGATTTAGGAGCCAATACACCATGGGAGTTGCTTTTATATAGCCCTGACAGTTTAATAAAGCTGAAGTTTTGTTTCCCATTGTAACACCACTTCTGCCAGAGGGGTAATTGAATGTGTTCACTCATTATCAAGAAAATCAGACTGGAGATTCACTGTAACAGGGTTAACAGGTAACTGAGAAATGAAGGAGATAATTTCTGCATCACAGCAAGTATTTGAATAGCACCACTCTCCTTAAGGAATACAACCACTCATTACCATGTGTGAACAAAACCCTTCCCAATCAAAGCAGAGATAATGACAGTCTAAACTACTCAATGTTCAGCTCTCAATAGAGTCCAGATTAGTGAGAACCCATTTATTTGATGCCTTAGTGCACAGCAAGATGCTTCTAAATGAAAAATTGCTAAAGGAACAATCAAAAGCATAATCTTTTGCAGATTATTGTTCTTTCTTCACAAGTCTCTGAAAGTATGAGTTTAATAATAGTTTGAATGGGTACTATGCTATCATAAAACCATCAACATATTCCTACTTAAAATGATTCCTAGACATTAGGAAACCTCAAAAAATTACAATTTTTTTGTTAATGTATCTATAAACCTACATTTGAGAGAAAATAATATTAAGAGCAGCCTAGAGCAAAGTATTCTGATAAGAAACAATAAGTTTTCACCCTGTTCTTTCTGCTTTCATTTCTCAGAAGTGTCATGATTTATATTTTACATCTTCTGACTGAAATTCTTATCTGTAAGTAAATGACAGTAATTATTCAGTGGCAGCCTCTGGCTTTCTCTCTTCCTAGAGTCCTTTCTTGTTTATGAGTCATTAGCTACAGTTCTGAATGGTCGTATCATGTTTTCTGGACCTGCCTAGGCTGTTGCTGAGAGTGCTACATGAAGGAATTGGTAGGTACAGTGTTACGGTGCCATTGGCTGAAAGCTGTGAAATCCAGACAAAACTACATTTTAGGACATTCTTACCCTGTACTCAAGTCACTTATATCTAAGTTTCACTAATCTTAGCAAACTTAGTTTCCTTACATTCTTCATACTAATGGTGAGTCCCATTCTTTACACTGTCAGAATAGATAAAAATGTGGAAGAGACCAGGGAGATAAAATGAAGAGTTTGGACTCAATGACCCGGTGGGTCTCTTCCAACCTGGTTATTCTATGATTCTATGATTCTACGATTCTATGATTCTATGACTGTTGATCCCAGCTTTCTTCTGCCAACACCACAATCCTTCTTCCTTTCTTTCTAAGTTTCTTCCTTGTCTCCATGTATCAGGATACCTTGAGGAGCAACACTTGTATTCCAATTAGAACCTGCAAGAGGGAACTCCAAAAGAAAGACTTTTAATCACCTGAATATCTAAGAAATTCTTTGGCATGCCTGCTGTTAGTTCAAAAGCAAAGCCGTCCAGCTCTGAATAGCTATCCATTATAGGGTTTAATGTTACAACATTATTCACAGGAAAAATATCTCCAACACCCATCCCCTTTCTCGCGTTATGCTTCCTGATGTAGAGTGAAGTGCAAGGCAAGGAAGGATATGCAATGAAACCTGAATTATGCTGTCAGTGGTGCTTTCAGTGCTGACAGAAAGAAGCCTATAGCCTCTTGTCTGGAATGTGTTCCTGGATCCAGTACTCAGCTGCAGCTCCAAGGAAACCTTGTTGAGAAAATATTTGATGTAAATGCAGATGAACACTGGCAGAGATGCGAGCAAACTCAATGCATTCCGTCTGGTTAGTCTGGCTATTTCCTGCGAATAGCTACTGAGTGTGACTGTCTTTCCTGTCTAGAGCTTTCTCCACACAGGAATTTCCTGGCTGATGGTAGTTCCAAGCAGTTGTGTCTTTTACAATTCCTGTGTACATGCAATGCAACCAAGAGAAATGGCAAAGAATTCTCAGCCCATATAACACTTAATTGTTCACTGTGTGGATTTGCCATAGAGTCCATCTGATACCAAACAACAACCATTCACTCATAATGAACTAGTTAGTTGCGGTAAACCTGATTAGAATGTGTCAGGAACAGCATGTTTTAAAAAATGACAGTGCTTGAAAAAAACTGCTTTATGGATTCATTCCTCTTGTGAGAGATGAATGGAAAATAAGTATTAGTGTTGGGGCAGAGCTCAGCTCAAGCTGTGTTTTTAAGGTCCACACTAAACACGTAGAAGCAGACTGCTGCTATGTGTAACTGCAGTCAGAAGCATAATTTCAGCCCTTATAGGCTTGGTTTTTTTTGTTTTTCTATAAGCAGCATACTTATATGACTGTACAGCACAAGAGACAACCGTACAAAGTAACATTATGAATAACCACTTATAGCCCATGGCTGACTTGCCTTACCTTTGCTCAAGTTCACACTGGTTTTCCTAGACCTCTTAATTAGATTAAAGTGAATTTATGTGTTTCTATTCCTGCAATCATACATTTAATTGTGAAGCAGCCTTAACAACACATCTCCAGGGACTTGGAGAGCCAGCCTGGAGAATATAGGGGGGTTTTTTTTCAGCTCTGTTATGGGGTTTTGTTGCGACTAGGGGTTTATTACTCAAACTGTCCGTCTTAACTTCTGTGATACTAAATACTAAAATTCCCTTCATGATTCGTTGAGGTGCTGTAATGCTTGTAGTATGCTCAGGAAAGAGCTTGGAGGTGCATATATATAAAATCCATAAAATAAATCAAGTACCAGCACAGTAGTATAGAAATGAAGATCTCAAACAGAATTCCTTTTGAAAGGAAGTACAAAAGCAAAAAATACATGTTGCTGTAGTCAGTCCAAGCACAACTGAGGGAAGTTGGTAGCTGAATAAAAGTGACACTAGTTATGACTGCATTCAGAATAATTTTCCTATGTGGAAAGACCATGTAACTGATTTACTGTAGTTTGTATTCTGCCTCGGCTCTGTAACTCAGTCCATTAAAAGATGTTACTTTTTATTTGTAAACTAAGCCTCACCGTGACAGAGTGTGTTATTTTAGCAGAAATTCAAATGGTATCTCAGTGATCTTTGTGGTGTTAGAGTGCTCGAAAGAATCGAGGGTGTTTCATAAGCAAGAGTATTACACAGAACTACTTTATAAATCAAACATTGCAGATGGTGGGTATGTGCTTCATTACAATGAATAACATGCATGATTAGTAGACAAAAAAGTAGGCAACTTTAGGGACACAGCCCAAATGAAGCTTCTGAGGCCTACAAGCTGGAGAAGGACTCTTTTCATTGATACTGAAGTTAGCCTAACAGAAATCTTACCTACAATTCTTGTTTTGTATGTCTTCTTAGATGATTAAGGCTGCAGCACAACTGTCACTAAGGTTTATTCTCATTACTGATTAAACCATAGGGATTCAGTTAGTCAGTGTTAATTGCCTTGCCTGTATTTGTTTTGTGTGCTGTAGTGAGCAAGTGTGGTAGGTGCAACAGGTAAACATACTGCAAGTAGGAGGCTGGTCAATATTGCTATGTTGCTCTGCATTCAATAGCATTTTAGGGCTTTCTTTAAGAAAATACTGAACTGGAATATTCCACCTGCCCTAACTGGGACTGCTGAGTGTCCTTTTTAAAGCATGAGTCACTTGAAATATAACTTACCAGACTGCCAGCTGACCAGTAGACCTTCAGTACACAAAGTAAAAGGGGCAGAGTCTAAATGGCTGCACACTCCTGTCTGTCATTCCAGGGTGGAAAGTGCCTTCTATTGCAAAGACTAGCTTAAACAAAAGAGGATGACTTACAAATCTAGCCTATCAACCAAGCTGATATTGATTAAATACTTAACACCATATTGCAAAGAGTATATTGCAAACCTGACAAGTCAAGGGTCACAAACACCAAGCACAAGAGGTCAGAAACCAATAATAATATGTAATAACCTCAAGTGCTGTCATTATCTGACACCGGAAGAAGATTGGTTTATTAAAGTAATAACAAAAGATGTATGGGGGTTTTTTCATTGAAAACATAGGGTAGAACATAAAGTCTCCACATCAAAGATCAGATCATATAATAATTAAATTATATGCCTCTGTGTGTTTCTGTGATGTTTTATGGCACTTCTGTCATTTCTTGTCTACCTGTCTCACTAGAACTTTGTCTAAGTTAGCAGTCCCAGTTAACTATTAGTTTTGTATTGCGGCTTTTAAGCAGATGACACCAGTTCCTCTGGAAGAAGGCAAGACACTATGAGTTGGACACTGCCAGTCTGCCTATGGATAAAGATAAATTAAAAAAATATTGTTTGACAGGAAGATGTATGCTTTTTCATTTACATAAAATAAAACTCTCCTAAGGGTGCTGAAAATCTTCCAGGTTTAGACCCTTCTGAAGAGTTTATTTCCAGTATCAGCTGCAGGGCAGAGAAAGCACACTTTAAAGGCATGATGGCAGTGTATTTCTGGAACATTATCAAGGACAATGTTAAGTTTTAGTACAGCATAAACACACAACAGTGTTTGTGAAGTACAGCATGTACATATTGAAATGTTTCTTGCATGTGATCTCCAAAATAAGTAATTACATTTGAGTGATGTCTTTGTCTGTCAATTCTGTTTTATCTGGACACTACTACTGAGCTGAATATTTTTACGTGGGAATCCATATGCCCATGAAATCATGTAATACAATTAGAACCTTAAGTTAATAAATACAAAGGTTTGTATTAGTAAGGCTCCATACAGAAATTTTCTCTTCCCCCACTAAATCTAGTAGATTTTTTTTCACCATTCTATTCATCTGGAGGTTTTTTGTAATCATATCAGTCTCTTTCAGTATTTTTATGCGGGATGCTGAGCTAAACTTAATTCAATTAGATTCTTTTCCAAAATGCTCAAAACTTATTCTGTGAGATTGCCAAAAAATATTAATAATTCTAGTATTTCTGGCATGTAAATATGATCTCTTTATTCATAGTATACTCAGATGAACCAAGATAACTCATCCCAAAATGGCATCAGTGTAACCTTATATTCCCCAAGAGAAAGAACAAAATTTGCATCCTATTTGGCCCTTTGTTTTCACATGCCACATTTGGATCCCAAAGAATTTTTTGCTCTACTTCTTCAAGAAATTTGCTCATCAGAGAAGAAAAGCAAACGTCTACTCTCTTCAGATGCAGGTGTAGAAGTGATCTATTGTTCTTCAATTTCAGAAGTGCTTTAGAAGGGAAAACTCTGACCTTCTCTGCCATAGAGTTGCTCCACAGAACAAGTTTAACTTTGAAATCCTTCAATTTAGCAGTATCAACACAGATAAATCAGAATGAAATGTCAACATTTCAGTGGCCTGAAAGTCTGCCTCTTGGGGAATATCTTCAGCAATTATCCCATTCAGGTAACAAAGTTCTCCCTCCCAGTGTTCTTTCTCTGCATTTGCAAAGTATCTTAATATACATTTATAGTTACATTGCATGCTGACACTACGCATTCATCACTCTTCAACCCGTTTTTGCTCAGGTAATATGTTCCTTAATTAATTTTTTACGTGTCATTCTTAAAGTCACAATGGGAGATGGCGAATTCTTATTCCACTTATTGTTGATGCCTTTTAACCCTATTGAAGTTATAGGGCATGTTGTTAGAATCTTGTCTCACAAATGCTTATTTGCTTGGACAGACATAGAAAGGCGATGTGCATGAAAATCTTCAGATTCTTCAGCTGGCTAAGGGAAAACAGTATATCCCCCTACAAATCTTGCCTCCCTTATGAAGCATCATGTGAGCACCACTATTGACTCAGAAGTACAACATTAGTGACTGCAGCCTACCCACGCGATGGCATGGGCCTGGTTCTTTGATATGGGGATGGCACTCGGAAATAATTTCTGCAAGCCTCTCACTAGTATCTTAAATTAATTACCATTATGATGTTTTGAAGTAAGTACAATCTTTGTGCCCTTCTTTCTTAAATATTGTCTTAAAGGGACATCCTTTCCTCGGGGTCAAATCCAGGTCTGAAGTATGTAGAAAAATGCTTGTGTCCCCTCAGCTTCTATGCCTTTAAGAGTTAAGTTTCACCTCTGTTGCATCCTGTATCCCTCGTGTATAGGCTGACATCCTGCATTCTAATATCTTATACTAATCTGAGACATACTTCCAGAGGCCAGACTTGTTTAATATCTTTATCAATGATCTGGATGAGGGTGTTGGGTGCACCCTCAGTGGGTATTTAGATGACACCAAACTGGGCCGAAGTGTCAATCTATTTGAGGGCAGGAAGGTTCTGCAGAGGGATCTGGACAGTCTGGATCAATGGGCTGAGACCAATTGGATGAAATTCAACAAGGCCAATTACCATGGTTTGCACTTCAGTCACAACAACTGAATTCAACACTACAGGCTTGGGGAAGTGTGGCTGGGAAGCTTACTGGTGGAGACCAGCACCTGGGGGTACTGATCAACAGCCATCTGAACATGAAGCATTGGAACAAGCTGCCCAGAGAAGTGATGGAGTCATCATCCCCGGAGGTATTAAAAAATTGTAGATATGGTGCTTCAGGACACGTCTTGTAGGCATGTTGATATTGTGTTGATGGATGGGCTTGATGATACTAGAAGTCCTTTCCAACTTTTATCAATCTATGATTCCCTGAAACTTAGGTTGTATTGCTATACTGGACTCAGAAAGCTTTCTTTTTCTATAGCTAAGGTTTGTTTCTGAATTGAAAACCCTCTTTTCCCTTTTGCTTTTTTATCTTGTGGTATGTGTTTCTGCAAGCTCTGTGTGTGTTTTCTTGAGAGAGCAAAAAGACTTTTATGGATTTTATTCAACCTCTCTTTGTGGGGCTAGAATCTCTGACACTCTCAAAAATATTTGTTCCGAAGACAAAAGCCAGCTGTTTTGATAGCAATGATACCTCTTTCTTTGGGAAAAAAGGATGATATACTTAGGTTGGCAGCATTCCTTCAGACTGTGCTTTTTAAAGTATATGATTATGGAGTAAAGAATAGTTGGAAGGTCAAGTGTCACAGCAAGCCTGTCAGCTGTTTAGCAGTTGAATATTTCAGAAGGGATATGCATGCACTTCAAACAAACGTTTTTATTTGCTTTTTTCCTTTTTTTTAAACGTACTCTTTCCTTCTTGTATTGCTACATTTCCTATTCACTCCCTAGAAGAAGCTCTTCCTACAAAGACACACTGAAAATCAGGTAGTATTTCTTAGAAACATCAGCACCTGCAGCTCCAGAACCAGAGTTGAGACATGCAACAGAAACTACTGAAATCCTAGAAACTATTTGATCTTAAATTATGTTTTTTCTTTAAAACCTATTTAGGCAAGTTGAAAATAAATAATTTTTTCTTTCTTTGTTTTTTCTTTTATTTTTTTTTCCGTAGGACAACACAGTATTTCCAGCTGTGATTAATGCTTTATTGCTCAATCTCTGCAGCTTTACTTATTTCTATTTTCTTCAAGAATACATGCCCCATGTTTGTTCCTCTTCATCTGTAGTTCCACACCACTAGGAAGAGCAGCCTGAGAGACACTGCAACCTCTATTACCTGAATACTTGCTAGCACCATCACTGAGAGTCTCTAAAAGCAAAAGACTCATTGTCAAGACTAACTGTGCTAAGGCATTGTTTTTCCTTCTTCTCTGGTAGGCTGGGTAATGTGTTAATTTGCAGAAGGGTTTCTGCCCCAAGTAAGTTTATCAACCAACTTACAGCAGATGACTGAGATGAGCTATCAATCACACATGTATTGTATTTCTGTGATGTGAAGGAGAAGGGGGCTGGATGTCACAGTGTACAGGCTCATCCCTGCTCCCTACTTCCACTGCCTCCATCTCTGCCTCTCCCAGGTATTGAGGAGGTACTCCAGTGTATGCTAAATGTCACACGGGTCAGGCGAGAGCAGAGCGCTGCACACAGGCAGAATTTTGCATACATTTGTGGTTTCATTGGATGAATCCTTCTCAAATCTGGTGAGAGCTTTAGATGCTCTCATCTTTGTTCATGGCTCTCCTGGCATCTTTGAGGTGCAGTGCAGTGTGATCTCACAGTGACTAGAGCTCTTTGTGGCTTTTACTTAAAGACAGAGCTACACAGACCTGATGGGCTCCCTGTGGCCTTTAAAGAAGTGAAAAAAAGATGTTTCCAGAATTTATTTGGAAAGACATACCTGATGTTCTCAATGGTTTTGCAATTTGGGGATATTTTATGTATTACTCTCTTTGCAGGAAGAATTGCCATAGAGAAATCCTGAATCAGGATCAACTCACAGATAAACTGGCCTCAAAATATGATGTAGATGAGAAAGGTATGGAGATACACTCTGATGGAAAAGTAAAGCACTGAGACTTATTACTCAGGGATTCAGTTGCATTGGCATTGTTTTTCTAGTCTCCAGTGTGCATTGCACGTTATGAATGGAACAGACAGAAAGCAAAAGTGTCAAAGCAACGGTGCTACTATTGCTTGTCATATATGTGAAGTTCTTGGTGTTTCAAAAGAGTGCAAACTGTTACCTGTGAATGTTTTCCATAGTAATTTCTTTGGGGAATTCACAGTCCATTTTAGGAATTTGTGTTGAAAGGATGCATTTTATATTACGGACAAGAAGTATCCAGTGAAGCTTGTGTGAACGCACATTCACGTACATGCAAGCTCATATCATTACACATTCATAAACAATTCTGGCCATATCCATACCATACATGCTGGGACACCCTGCAGATGCTTTAAAGACCTGACAGGACTGTGTTTTTTGGAATAGCATAAAAATATCCAACTCTAGCCCACAGGATACCAGTTGCCTGTGCAGTCTTTCTGCCATAGTACTGTGCTAGGCATGGGTCTTCTCTTCAAGCTCATATCAGCTGCAGAGGCTGGTCTTTCAAGACCATATCTACATATTTTCTGTGCCTAAGAAAACCTTGTGATTAAGAATTAAGACTTGTCTCGGTGGGATCAATTGTATGCACTGATTCTTCCGTTTGTAGTATTTCCACATATTTAAAGCAAGCCCAGAAACACAAATCTGTATACAATATTGACATGCATGCCTAAAAATATTTGAACCTTAAGCTAAACTATCCTGTAGCAAACTACACTATGTATCTCATATATTCCTAAAACATGGGGATTTTCGTTTGTTTTTTTTTTTTCTTCAGGTTGGGGGAAAATGGGAGGAGGTTTGCAGGTTACTTCACAGCTTTAAACAGAAACCAAGCATTCACTGGCAATCTTCAAAACTGTCTCCAAATATGCACTGCATGCTTGCTACCTGTCTATGTGATAATGGTAAAAGGATGAGGAAGGCATGAACATTTATCCATTCTATGGAACTGTATAGCTCCTTTTTGTAAAATCCAGCTTTTCATGATAATGGTAAGTGAGGGACAGAGAACAGCACACAACACAACAGCTTGTATTTTTTGCATGTCTGGACCCAATGTCTCGATTACACAGAAATGTGCTCAAATATCTTGAAAGAAGACTATGATGTACAATTAATTAAGAATCCTGTTTATCAACTCGGTTGCTGTTCTATTCTTAGTCAATGTACTCTAGATGGAAAATGCCCACGTCTGTACACACCAAATGGAGCTCCAAGTGTAGTTTTGAGGTTTCACTGCACAGCCTATGTACTTTCAGAAACTGCTTAAAAAATGATTTTAGGTTTAACTTCAGTTACTTCAGCACTAATGCTTTTGTTTTACAGGTATGTAAGAAAGCAGAGCTGGTGCTATATAACTCTTCATCTCCCCTCCTACGTATGAGGGAAGAATACTCTCAGTAATGCCAAATGAATGTTTTAAGGCATGACTTGTACTCAGATCTTGTTCCAGGATATTGTCCAGATATATGATCAAGTGCCCTATAAAATTAGCACTAATGTCCTTAATCACTTTAGAACCAAGCAGCAGAAAGACAGCAAGAGTAGAAAGGACTAATGTTCTGCTGTCCAGCTGCAAATACGATGAATGCAGAAAGAGCTTGGTTTTTTGGTTTTTAGCTGGGCAATCTTTTGTTTTCATTTTCTATTATGCAAAGTAAAGAACTCTTTGCAGAGGTGCATGTAAGCGTATTTTAACTAGCCCAATCCACTATTTTATATGAAAAAAAATCCGTCCATTAGAAGATTCAGAATGCAAGGAGATTAAAATTTTAAAATATATGTATGTTTTTACATGAAAAATAGTAATTAAAACCCATGATTTAAGTTTGTTCTCATGTCTTCACTTATGGTATCTGAACATTGTATATCTTGTAAGCAACTGAGCCCGTGCCTATCTGCAAAATATCTGTGAGGCAGTCAACCCTATCTTAGATTTGCATTAGCTACAGTCCTGTGCAAGAAGGACAGTTCCCACCTCTTGGAACTGTATTTGCAAACCTGGGGGGGAAATAGGCACATCTTCTTCCTCCTCCATTCTCACCTAATCAGCAAAACATTTATTTTTTTACTCTAAGCATTTCCCATTCTTCTGAAGAACAACCTAGTAATTCTACTCTCTGGGATTTTTTAACTCTTTGTTCTCTTTGTTTATGAGCTAATGTTTGGGTTGAAAATTTGCAATAACATGTGCTGAGAAAATGCAAAGGGAACTCTGTAAACATAAACAGCTATTTTACTTTTGCCAATATTTAGTGACTGGATATCACTTCTATAGGTACTAAAATAGGAAGAGAAAAAGAAATCTGGTTTGCTTTGTCTTACCTTATATATGATTATTCTAGATTTCCGTGTTTTTATTTATTTAGTCAAGACATATTTTTTCCTACTGAAACCGGGGTTCATTTTCTACTGATCCTGGAGTAAAGAAGGAGTAATAGCTTAAACATTTAATTGCTTCATTCAATATATAAACAGGCTTCCACTTCAGAGATGCAAGTCCACTGTCATCAAAAAAGGTATACATCTCTTTCTGCTCCTGCTGTTAAAGAGGTAAGAAAATAATGTTGAAATTACTGACATTAACAAATGAAAAACAATCCTTGTCCATAAATTTCTGTCCAGTGTCCAAGAGTTAAAGTAATTCAAAGACTACATTATTCACAGAATTTCAATAGAGCCACATTGTTCTCAGATAAAGTTTTTCTGTTTCTGTATAACTTCCTCTGTGTAAAGCCAGGTCCTCTATTGTGTTCTGCCAGTCAAGCAGTACAAAATGTCTGGAAAACTGCCAGTCATCATCTAGGGAGCTTTTGTCCTCATCCTAGCACCTGTACTTGGCTCTAGTGCAGAAGCAAGTTGTGGTAGCTTAGCCAGAGACAGCAATCTCCTCTTTCCAGACAGGGGCAATTACAAGTCATGTGCAGCCATGCAGTGTGTCAGGTAGTGGAAAATGGCAGACAGATGGCACAATGTTTACAATTTCACAGCTGAAGCACAGAGTAAAATGTGGTAAAATTGCATTTAATGAAGTATGTACTTTGCAGGTAGAGAGATGGCTCTTAGTATGTGACAGAACCTTTAAAGGAATGAGTAAATGAGTAAATTTTTGCAATTTTCTAACCTTGTTTATTCTTTCTTTTAATTGTTATTCTGAGATGGTTAGGTGAAAAATTAGATATGTGAATCTTTTCCATGTAGAGTATGTTCTTAAAGAAAACCCTTTCCCCTTCAGAAGACCCACATTGGGATTCCTTTTGAATTTGCTTTTCCAGCTTTCCTGATGTCCCCAGCAACCTACAGAGGTAATCAGGAAAGTAGCACCTGCAACCCCAGTTTTCTTTCTTGCAGTGTGCTTGTGTTGTGTCCAGTAATATCAGAATTTCTGCCAATTTCTCACATAGTTCACTAAGTCATCGACTGAGGACCTGGGAGCATAGAAAACAGCTTTGTTCAGACTTGAGATCGTAGACTGTCTTTGTGCCTCTGGAACAGCTGTTTCATGGTGTCTTAAACCACTGGGCTGCTGCCAGACCTCAGTGTTTTTCTGGATTCCAATTGACGTTTTTCAAATTTTTAATTGAAAGCCATCTAATATACTTCTGCAAACAGCTCACCACAAGATTAGACCCATGTTTCAGTGGAAATATTGAACAGGAAAGAATGGTATTCTGTGGATCTCTGCATTTAAATGCTTTCGGTAGATGAAATAAATACAACAGAAACTGATGATTCTTTGCATCACTGTCCCATTTTATCCTTTGTAGGAGAGACAAACTGAATCATAGCATTTTCTGTGTAACTGTGACTGTGGCAGCTGATTAACTTAGTAAACTTAGTATGAATATTGCTGATATACATATACACAATAATGTCACTGATAAATACACAGCATGTTCCATGAATTACTCTAAAGTCTGGCCTTAGGGTATCCAGAACAATGATGAAATTTGAATGCAATCTTTTTAATGACATTATCAATGAAAAGCAAGTGTCTAGTACCTGGGTGACCATCACATTGCAGGAAGGCAGATTCCTTAGGGACTTGTCACACTACTTCACACTTTTTAAGAACACAGAAGAGTTCAGACTTGGTAGATGTTCTCCTCCTGCAGGCAGGTAAAATCAAGAGCTAAATATGAATTTTTCTTTGCAGTTGCCCAAATTCATTAGGGAAGAATGAAATATGAGAAGATGTGGCATTCCAACTCTTACTGTTAACAGGAAGTGTGCTCCTAAGTCATTGGAAGTGAATCCTATTGGCACATGCCCTGAGCTGCTGAAAGAAAAGTGTTGGAGCAGTCTCAAATGTATTTTAGATGGGAATGTTCAAAAACTGGCAGTAAAAGCAAGTAATGCAAATTGCACAGCGAGTTTTGCCAAGGTTGCAGGGAAACTCTCAGTGCCTGTTTCAGCAAATACCATCAAGACAATTGATCAACAACTGGACTGCTAGCACAAATAGTTTAACATTGTGTTAATGTTAATAATGTCATTTGCTGGAACCAAAGTGGCCTGTCTGTTTCCCTGTCTCTTTGTTCTTGTGTAGAACATCTATGCTGATTGTGGGAAACAGGAGGCAAATTTACACCATAAAGAAGTAGATAATTTTCCACTGTTATATTCATGTGTAAACCCTGCCATTCTTCCTTTGCCTTCTCAGCTTCTGCCTCTATGCTTTCTGTTCCACTTCCACTCTTTCCAGTGATTCAGAGAAATATACACAGACATTGCCCTCCACACAGTTCTATATCAAGTGCAAGTATGATGTGCAACTGCTTTCCTGATAAAAAGAGTAGAGTATGAAAGCAGTTTAGGGAGGTAAACAAAAAAACTTGAAACAATCTCCATCCCTGACAGTTCTTTCAGAAGGTGTAAGTTCAGCTTTGCCATCATTGGCAGGGATTGCAGCTCCATGCAGAGCAAAGTTCCTGAATTCTTTACCCAATGGAGTATGGGCGAGTCACTTGATGTACTCTAGCCTGGGTTTCTTTCTCTGTAAAACTAATACATTCAATGGATGGGCAACACAATTAGCCCTTTTGCCACTTTAACAGTAAGTCATACAGTAGCTTCAAATAATGAATCATTTCTCCAGTGTATTCTTTAATCACCATGATAAATCACTGCAAATAGAAACAGAAAACAATCAAAAGATTTAACAAATACAAAAGCCAAGTAGATGTGTAATATTGAATAACTTGTGGTAATCCTGTAACTTGAATTACATTACCTTCAAATCTTTAATTTGTCATACTAGTTCTCCGTTGATGTTTTTGCTATGTCTCCTTTGAATCTAATTGTAAAACACGGTTGTCTCTTTGGTTTATCTGTGTACCATCATCTGTGGCACTTCATGAAGAATAGTTTTGTCCAGCATTGTTTGTAGTTATATTATTTACAGTGTTTAATGTTTTACCTTGCTTACAGATTAAGCCAAATGTTTTGTGTTGGTGTTTCTGATTTTGGAAATCTGTACTATATGTAACCCGTATAGTGAATTTTAAATAAAGTGAAACAGAATAGCCTCATTCTGTCCTTTCCTATGTGACAGGCACAACGGCTGAAAAGTAACCAGGTAATTATCTTTTGAAATAACAAAAGTTATCCTTAGTGTTTGTTATTATCACCAGCCAATCTCGCTTCCATTGTACATCTTCTGTTCCCGTAGAGGCAACCTCTAGAGATGTAACAGAATTTGAAGAAAGGGAAAAGGGTGTGGGAGGGGGGAGATAAAAAAAAAAAACCCACACCAGAAAAAAAAACACGCTTAATGCCTGTATCTGTTCTATTCAATAATGCTGAAAGTGACCTATTTCTCCTGTATCAGCAACAACATTATCAAACATTGTTTTCTGAGCCCTTAATCTCTGCCTTACACTGATGTGCCTATCTTCTGAGAGTTTAAGAATTGGGTATACTGTGGCATTTGGACTTGCAACAAATAAAATTGACAGTCAATTGACTTTGCTCTGTTTGATGGGTATTTCACCTGCTAAAGAATGTAAGATCAGTGATTTCTCTCCAGCGAGAAGCTACTTTCATCCGAGTTTTGTTGTGGTCACTGTTATAACACCTCCCATAGCATTTTTCTCTCTGGGTTTTCTGTAAATAGGCTTCTTACTTGCAAACTATAATAGCTCAGACAAGCATTGAACTCAATCCTGGTTTTGATACAATCAAGAGGGAATATAATTAGAACATCTATTGACGTTGCTAGAGCTGTCCTCAAATCCACACTGATGGAAGCAGGGACTAGCTCTGATATTCCCATGCAGTGACACCTCCAGTGCTACAGCTGGCTCACACAGAACTGGTTCAAGGATGAAGATCTCCGAGGCGTGTATTTGCATAGGGTTCCTCAGCATATGTCCTCTCTGTTAGCATAACAAGACCACATCTTTCCCCACTTCATCCAGCACAAACATTGGCTTTGATGGCATGTAAGCAATCTCTTAACTGTAGCAGGTTCTTTTTCTTTATTAATTCATTAGCCTATTGTTGATTGTAGTTCATACTTAAATAGAGTTTTCCACCTGTGGATGACAAAATACAACACCACACAAGACAGTGATCATCATCTAACAAAGGAAACTGAGGCAGAGGTGAAGGCAACCATATCTCTTGCTTTGTAAGTAGAGAGATACACAGCTTCCTGATACTGTTTTATTCAGTTCAGGCAGAGACAGCCACTTCAGTGTATGCTTTGGTGTTGCATATATTGAACACTGCAGGTCTGATCACAAGCCAGCTGGAAATCAATGCTAAAAAACTCCCATTGATTTCCAGGGCTTTTGAACGAGTCATAGCAGGCAAAGGGTGAAAATGAATCTACTATACATGCATTTCTAGCTTGTTTTGAGAGAAAGGGCAGGATTGTATTGTGTAGTGGAGTTTTTCTGTGACAGATAGCATCAACACTGCAGCAATGTTCATTTTTCTATGTCAATATGTATCTTACTACTCCATTTAAAGTTTCCAATAAGTTTTTAATTAAAATCAAATGTGTTTGTGCTGTAGTCAATACAGTGACTGCATCTGTCTAAGTGTGAGATAGCTCCTGACTGTTATTATACTGTTACAGTCTTCCTATTACACCTGTATGTGTACAATAAGCTGTCTTCTATTGCTTCTTCTATTCTTGTGGAGGAGGGAAGTACCTATGCAATGTCTATGCTGATTGCACATTTTAATCCTCAAAAAAAGGAGGGCTTTTTTCCCATCCTTACTGATAAGGTATAATTAGCTTCTGTTATTCACTGCATCAAGATATCACTAGGAGGTGACACTTCAGTAGGATCCTAGAAGGGTTAACATTTTCAATGGATAATAAGAAAGTGTCTAATTTCAGAAGATAGGAAACACATGCATGCATGTACATGTTACGAAAGAGAAACCCCCATATTCATTGATAAATTTTAGGAGAAAATGTTACCCATAATCAGGTTAAGCTGCAAAATGATCTCTGTCTGCCTCCAGAATAGCCACTGCCACCTACAATCAAAAATAGTATATAGGAGAGTGAACATATGGTGTAGTGCTCTGTATTACATGTAACATAAGAAACACAAAAAACTGTGGTCCTAATAAAACATGTCCAGAAAGAAAAGTACTCTATTATTTAACACTATAACTATTCTAAGTGTGTGCTAAATTAAACAGACCTACCTTGCAGCTGACTCAGATAAGCTCCTTACATAAAATCACAAAGCAGATATGACAACTGAGCCCTATCTATCACAGCCCAATCAGCCCAAGTCTCTAGGGAGAAGGAACAATTACAGGAGATGGCTTTGCATGCAGCATGAGGGGAAATGACATGCAGTTCCATACACTGGTATAACTAAAATGGAAATTGGGGCAGAGATTGAAGATGGAAAGGAATGTAAGACAGAAAAGAGGTGAGGATGCTGCAGGTGTTACCATGACGAAAGTAGCTTACAAAGAATGGAGGCAGAGGACAAGAGGATGTGTGATAATTCAAGCAACAATGAACTTGAGAGCTAGGTTGTTCCTAACTGTTAAACACAGAGTGTCAGGACAAAGTCACGAAGAAGATTCTTTTCCAGTACCACTTTTTGCCTTCACTTCCCTTCTAAATGTATTATCATGCCATTGTGATACCTGAGTGCCAGATAGAAGGTTGTACCCAAACAGACTTTTTACTCACTTCGGTTGTTTCTGAAATAACAGCTGTTGGCAGCTCAGATTTTCTCCCTTCTCTTTCTTCCTTTTAAAACATAGCCCTTATGTAGAAGTATTGTTCTGAAAAAAATGTGGAGATAGATAGCTTTGTTCTCTATAAACAGCCTGGTGTGACTCAGTTTTATTCACTTCTATTAATCATTCCAAAGTTCAGACCCTCCAGCTGGATGTGGCTTATCTCTGACTCTTGGACTCCTGTGAGCTTTATTTGGTCTGTGGAGCTGTATGTGACTAATGTTTTAAGGATTAAATCTTTGAAGGAGAAACCCCTTTGCCTCAGATGGCATGAACAAGACAAGATGAGCATACCAAAATCATGCGTAGCATTTTTTATATCCAATGTCAAGTAAGGGACGCAAAGATATCCTGGAAACAGTTTTGGAACATCAGGCCTCTACCATGGAGATGGATGTCAGTTTAACTGAATTGACAAAGGGGTCTGCTGGGACAGGTGCGTGCTGACGGATCCTCTGCTTCTCAAGGTGGGAAAAAGCTTTGCTCTTATTTCATAAAGTCTCAAGAAAGCACCTCATAAGTGATCTTTACCAGCCAAGGTAAAGTTTCTGCAGTAATTCTTGCTCACCTTTTCTTAATTTGGAATCTTTTATGGAGCAGGCGTGGATCAGTCAGTATTACTGCTGGCTTAACATTGTACCTATGATGCAATAATGGATAAGAATCTTCCTGTTAGAAATAATTGCCCAAACATACTAATCTATTTAGAACACATCCTTCTCATATACAACCAATAATTGATTTAGTCTTTGCAGCTCGCTGCCAGTAAAATGAAATATGAAGTTAGACACTGTGGGCCTATATATCAAATCGCTACTACACAGCTCCCAGAACTGACATAATTCTCTGGGCTGCCCTAAAAAGACATGCCAACTGCCTAAGAACATAATTATTACCAAATTCTCTTGTCTGTGTTTTTAATATATTAAAAAAATCATCCTGCAGTCAATAGATTCAAGACTGATCATGGCATTTCACAGTAAAATCACAACCACATATGGGCTGATTTTCAGGTTGCATGTTAGAGTGTTTCCGAAAAGCTCTGGGACAGTAGATATGTTCCTAAGGGTGGCTGAACTTCTACAGATAGTGATCATTGCTTGATTTGGGACAAGGGGTAGGGTCCTATGGTTTTTACTTTTTTTTAAACTGTTATTTACTTCTCTTTTTACATTCAGCTGTTGTAAAAAACTACCTCTAACATTGGACTCCTTATTGCAGTTAATTGAATCCCTCCGTTGCTGGTGGTAGGTTACATGGCTAGATATATATTACAAATGTAGATTTCAAGGTCATGGAGGAGGGGTGCCATCACTGTTAAACACAAATGATAGATGATTACTATTGAAGAGCAAATATTTTCAGCTTGCCACCAGCAAAGAGCAAGAAAGTGAAATACAAATTCACAGTCAGAAAGTAACTGGAATAGATTTGGGGGTCTTGGGAAAATTAAGTATGGAAATAAATGTAACTTATCTTTTAAATAAAATACAAATGTTTTAAATCCGGTGTTTAAAATATAGGATGTATAATGTGATTTGTAACAACTAATATTGCACAATATATCTTGCTATGTAACTTTCAAGCCACCAGTAAAGATGGTGCCTGATTAGGTAGTATAAAAATAACAAAATACATGCCAGCTTTGGGCTACCAGCTAAGCAAATCAGTGAAATATTGCCCCCACAAGGGCCCAGCTAGGTTGGATATTGTGTACTGTGAACATCAACCCATAAGCTGGACACAGATGGAACGTAAAAGTGCTACTTATTATCTTGCAATTATTTAGGCTGATGGGATTTTTGCCTGAAGTTCATGGAAAACAGAAACTGTGACTAGGTATAGACTTAACATCTATCTCTTCAGTGCCTTTGAGAGTTAAGACAAGCACTGAGAGGAATTAGAATACATAATTTCATTCTACATTTGTATCAGCTTCCCCTATTGATTATCTACTGCCTTCGAAACCAGATGTATGTTTCATAGCTGAATGGAAATTTAGGCATTCACTAAACATTGTTTCAATGGGAAAGCTGTGATGGAAAGGTTTAAACTTAGACTAGAAATCCAAAGCAAATTGGCTGATAGGAAAACTGTTTCTGGTCCCAGCTCTACTAACATTACCACATGAATTTCTTCAGATGCAAGGCTGACAGTAGCTGTGACCTGGAGGTGGCAAACATAGATGATGTCTCAGTTAACTGTATGCTCCCATTCAGGCAGAGAAGTCTGATCAAGTGACTAGGTCATTGGTGAAGGTTCTAAGCTTGGTTTCTCCTTGGCCAAAACCTTACATGCAGAAATTGTCACCAGGGCTCGGCTCTGGGTTTCACAGAATCACAGAATTGCTAGGTTGGAAAAGACCCCCAGGATCATAGAGTCCAACCATTCCTATCAACTACTAAACCATGCCCCTGAGCACCTCATCCACTTGTCTTTTAAACACTTCCAGGGAAGGTGACAGCCTGTTCCAGTGCCCAGTGACTCTTTCTGTGAAAATTTTTTTTAGATGTCCAGCCTGAACCTCCCCTGGAGGAGCTTGTGGCCATTCCCCATTGTCCTGTTCCCTGTGACTTGGGAGAAGAGGCCAGCTCCCTCCTCTCTACAGCCTCCTTTTGGGTAGTTATAGAGAGCAATATGGTCTCTCCTCAGCCTCCTTTTCTCTAAGCTAAACTACCCCAGTTCCCTCAGCCGCTCTTCATAAGACTGGTTTCTCAGCCCCTTCACCAGCTTCATTGCTCTTCTCTGGACACGCTTCAGAGCCTCAATATCCTTCTTGTGGTGAGGGGCCCAGAAGTAAACACATTCGAGGTGCTTCACTGAAGTCCAAGAAGACTATATCCACAGCCTTTCCCTCATCCAGTAGGCAGGTCACCTTGTCACAGGAGGCAATCAGGTTAGTTTGGCAAGACCTGCCTTGCATGTTCTTCCTGATAGCGCTCAAGATCACCTGTTCCATGACTTTCCCTGGCACTGAGGTCAGACTAACAGGCCTGCAGTTTTCTGGATCCTCCCCTGACTACTGGTAGATGGGCATAACATCAGCCAGCCTCCAGTCAAGTGGAACTTCCCCAGTCAGCCAGGACTGTTGGAAGATGATGGAAAGAGGTTTGGCAAGAACATCCGCCAGAATTTCGGTGGGATTCACAGCCTCACCTCCTCAGATCTGAGCTCTAGTCTCCCCAGTTCCTGTGCATAACACAAGTTAGTGTGGAGTTTGGCTATGACTGCTTAAACACTTAACTTCAAGAGAGATTTCTGGACATTAATATGAGACACCAATGGCTGAATTCAGAGAATTTTGGCAAAAGTGTCTAAGTCCCAGTAGCAGAGAATATAGTCTCTTTCCTTCAATTATACCAGTCATGATTTTGTTTCAGTACAAGCACAACTGCAAATGCCTTGATTTGCCCAGCCAACCGCCTGTTTAACTGTCTTTAGAGGTCTCAGTAAAATGTGAATACGTTTGGCCAAAGAGTCACACAACAGGAGAAGGTATTTCATTGTCATTCCACCCATATTTTACCACAGAACCTTTTCGACATCAAAAAACATGGGTTCTGCAAAACATCACTTGCTGTTCATGGTAGTTATTACTATCACATTCTTCTTTAAATCTCTCTATATCCCATCCCAGCAACCAGTCTTGAGTAAAATGTGGCCCATATGCAGCTCCATGCCTGGTATAATCTGCGGTTTGGAGTACAGGGAAGCTGGGATTTTAATTTTTACCTGTAATGACAATCAGTGCTTTCTGAAAATGAAGATTAGGAAAGACGGACAGTTTTGAAACCTTGACAGGGTTCAGGTGGTGAAGAGTCACTCTAGGTAATCATCTTGGGCTCATCTTTAGAGAAAACTCAATTCTCTCTAAGTATCGTTAAAGCCTTCTATAGTCCATCCTTTCCTTCTCATTCATTAAATAGGCAACTAAAAGCCCAGTACCAATTTCTTTGGGGGACTGAACAAGAACTGGAGGGGAATGGCAACAGTGACTGGACTGGGGAGAACACAACAAGGGCTCAACATGGCCAAGAGTTATCAGGAGAAAGCTAAGTGCTCCAGCTCCACCATGGAGCCTACAGAGAAGAGATATTGCGTTTTCTTTTGCTGCTAATTGACTGTCCCGTGCAACTGCTGCTGCAACGTTTTCAAGTTTGTGCAAGCTGGCCTTTCCATCAGAAAACAGAAGCACTTTACCAGCAGTTACCTCTGTTTCTGCTCCACCCATGCAAAAGCCTTTCCTCTGATCCTGCTTACACGATATCGTTTGAGTGTTTGTTTAAACTATGTAGCTTAAAGGTCTGCAAATTTGTTTAGAACTTTTCAGGTGAGATTGCTAAATTTGGAAGAAGAATGTTTGGTATCTGAGGAGGAAGAAGCTTAAGTAGGGTAGTAGGGTTGACTGATATGTATGTACAGTTGACATGTACGCATGATATGTGACTAACATCTGCTATGTGTAGAAGTTGGTGGAGCAGTATTTCAAGGGAGTTTGCCAGACCTGAAAAACTGCCAAATGCCTTTGTTAAGGACCATAGTAAATCATATTGTATAGTAACATTTTGTGGTCTTAGAACAATAGATAATCTCACTGACTGCAGGAAATTCCTTAAGGCTTCTCTTCAAATAGAGCAACACTATTTCTCAGTCACCCTCCATGTATTAACATCATTTAGCAACAGAAAAGAGCCTACACTGATACAGCAGTTCTGAAAATGGAAAATGCTTATTTGTTGCACTGCAAGTCATTATTTTTCCGGTAGGACTAAATTCTTAGTAGTGATTGGCTGGGCACAACTACTCTAATCTCTGTTACAAGTTCTGTAAGTGCTGGAACTAATGAAACCTGGTTATCAATGGATTGATTTGCTACCCCTCTGCACCATGCTTGCCACAAGAAGTTTAGTTCCTTTGCAGGCTTCCTTTGACATTATAGGTCCTGTTTCTCCAAGTACAAACAGCTTCTTCACCCCTGTTCTCTGTGTTGAATGCTGAGTTAGTCCACTAACACGCTGGGCCAGTGCAACAGCACTGCAAGCCTTTCCACCTTCAGTGGAGGAATTTCATTACATTCTTTCTCATTTTAACAGCTATTGATTTTCAAGGTATTTGCAAACACTTCATATTCTTGAGCCTAGTATCCTCATTATGTTGGCCAGTGGACTTGTATGAAGAAGAAAACTATATCTCATTTTCTAAGGAAATTTGGTTGAAAAACTGTATTCACAGCAACAAAATGTTGAATTGTATATCAAATTTTTGGAAGATTTCTTGTTGCAATACCATCATTTCTCATCAAATACTTTCGATGCATTTCATTTTTTCTAG
Source organism: Phaenicophaeus curvirostris (assembly GCF_032191515.1). NCBI lineage: Eukaryota > Metazoa > Chordata > Aves > Cuculiformes > Cuculidae > Phaenicophaeus > Phaenicophaeus curvirostris. The sequence continues at coordinate 40,159,193 of NC_091431.1, forward strand.
GCATTCATTTTTATGTCACTTGTTTTAATTTGGAACAAGGTGCTATAGAAATGCTTAATTCATGTTATCCTTTTTAGGTTTTTTCCAACATTTTTATATATGATTTCCCCCCTCTCCCTGCAGTAGATAAAACAAATACTGACAGGCAGGTAATGAGAAGAAATTACTGTTTGCCACTAGCTATACTGTGAAAATCTCCTGCTTGTAATTAAAAGCACAGCCCAAAACATTTCAATATAATAGTGCAAAAACCAATTCTTTCTCCACTTGTGTAGTATCATTTCATAATCCTGTAATTGAAGCCCTCAGGTGCAGTTAACTAGTAATTCTCTTCTAAAAGATATCAAAGAATTTCACATAGTACACAGTATTTGCCTTTTGTTCAGTGGTGGGAAGAATCACTAGAAGTTATGGAAAATTAACTACAATTTCAGATCTAACAACAATTTGGTTTTGATATTGCTGCAAAATATCTGCTTTGAGCTTGATTCTCACTTCCTTTCACTTATGTCCGCTTTATGAGCGTATATTAAACAGAGGTTGTTTATGTGGTACTAAAGACACCAAGTCAGAATGAGCAACAGAACAATGCAGGTGTGCTTCCTACTGGTATACATCTGGTTTTAAAAGAAACATCTGTAAGACAGAGTTATACACAGTCAAGGAAGTCGATACTTCACAGTATATAGTTCCTGTATTTCCTCTGTGGCAACTTTACACTAAAACATTTCTTTTGTTTCTGTGTTTTGTTAAAGGGCATAAAGGGATAGTGAATTTTGCTGCTAAAATTTTAATCACTTTTCCCTTTCTCAGACCTTCTCTTGAGCATGTCAGCTTCCTTCAACTCTTCTCGTATCACTTCCTATTCACATGTGATCCTCCCTCCCTTGTCTAGTTCTCAGTCAAGCATAACACGGCCAGCTGGTTTTATCCATGCTGCAAACAATGGCACTGGGCTCTGCTAAATACTACTTTGCCAATGCCAGCCATGGTTCCCTGTGTCCCTAGCTGGCTTCAAGTTGTGGCCCACCTTTCTTCCCATATTTACTTATTGTGTTTGCTGGGGATTAAAATCTATAAATGAATGTAAATGGGGGCGTTGGGAGGAAGAGGTCATTCTAGGTCCAAGGGAAATCAATACCATCTCTTTGAAAATATCCATGTCTGCTTCCCAGACTGACCATCTGGGACACTCTGTGGCACTAAATCAACTACAAAGACAAAAAACGAAATGGAAAAGTAATTAAATTAGAAAAAGGAAAATTTCCCCTTTTCCGGGATGAATGAAGCTCATCAAAGACAGAAAGTGGTGTGCATAGGTTTCGGGATAGTGGAAAAGGAGAATACTAACAGAACTCCACTCTCATCCATAAACAAATATTCTTTAATGGTAAATGTACCGCTTCTTTTCTTTCTATTTACTGGTTTATTTCAAAGCACTTACCAATGGCCATGATGTCAAGAAGAAGAAATATTCCTATGTACACAGGAAGTAGTGGAAATACACTGGGTTCAATATCTCTTCCTGAACTCATTACAAACTCTAACACTTGGGATGTGTTGGGTAGTCATTTAAGAACATTGGGATTTTCTGGTCTGGTGTTTATCAGTGGCTCTGAGTGTTACTGTAGACTCACAAGATGGGTTGGCTGAGACATTCAAGTTTCAATCCATATGGAATTCTGGGTTCTCCATTTGGAAACCAGCTGGATGATGTATTTGCTTCTTCAAGTGGCAATAAAATCCTTCCATTTCCAGCACTAATCCAAGAGTTTAGTCAATGATAGCTTCTGAAGTCAAACACTATGTCTTCAGGAGCTAAATGGTTTACTCCCATGAGTTTCAAAGGAATGTTGCTAAGGAGATTTCTAATCCATTGAAGATGCGATGTAATACATCTTCAGTCATTAGGAAAGGTTCAGAAAGTATGGGGGAAAAAGCCAATGTTGCGTCTGCACGTTAAATAGGTTTTAGGGTCTGGCATAAAATGATGAAAAACCTCAGGTGGGCTGCTATCTGTAATTAATTTCCGTTTTGTGCAATTACTGAGGGCAATAAAATTATTTTCTAGAAAGTGGGTGTTGTCTGGCAGACTTGAATCTTTGGATGAGAGTATATTCTTGGTTTCAAAAATAAGCTTGCTCCAATGTATGTCCAAGACCATGTCACCTTACATGAGATTTATCAAAACAGAAGAATTACGTCAAATGAATGTAGTATTTGACATAGATTTAAAAAATAGCTACTGAGAGATTTCAAAATTACCTGCATTTGTTTTATTTGTCATTTTCACAGCTAAAAATGCAAAACCAGTTATTTTTAAATTTCACACATCACACTTACAGGAAGTTTGCTATCGTTAAGCTAATTTCCTGCAACTGTTGTTTCTTTTTCCTTTCTTTTACATAAATTCATGAAGATAAACAAAAATTAGTTAGGCTTTTAGAATCCACAGCTACAATGGGAAGGCTTTTCCCAGCGGTTTGTTAATCTGATTAGCAGTACTATCGTAATCCCTAGGCGACATGCAAGAAATGACAGGTTTATAGCATATTTTTATCTTGAGCTGAAGTTATTCTCTAAAAATAACTCTTCTGCTCTCCCTCAGATTATGTTTAGATCAGCTACATCCCTCCCTAGCTCTGTTAGAGCCCTCTTCTCTGAACCTTTTCTAGTGTAGAGTTCCTCACAGCAGACCCAGATTGCATACAAATAATAAGATTTTATTGATGCTTACCACTTTAAATAATGTCTCCTGGACAACTTAGGATGTAATATAACAAACATACCACAAAGAGCAAAATATTTGTTATATATGTAAGGGGTTACTGGCATGCAATGAAGCAATGTAATTTGGAAGCTCAGAATTCAGAGAGAGCCTCTAAATGCAGGAGGAGAGGCTGGTCTTTTTTTTTTTTTTTTTTTTGAATGCTTCAAGGATAGACTTACTTTGATTAAAACAGGTTTGGGCTCAGGGGCTTCAAATTGTTAATTTCCTTGTAGGTATTTGTCTTCACTTAGAACTACAGTGGTCACCTGAGATGTAATTAGTTTGTAAAGAATGCTCTAAAGCAGTGGCCTTTGAATTTCCACTCCCCCATGTTTTCCCTCCCACCCTCTTCCACTGAGTTTTGTGCCTACAGAGGTGAAGCCTGCCTCATGGCAGGGAGGCGTATCTGTGGCAACAATAGCACTAGTACTACTTAGGTCTGAGCTTCACCCACTTAGCATCGACAGAAAATCTCTCCCCAGCCATATGATCTATACCTAATATTACAATTTGTCCCTCTCTCCAACTTTCTTCCAACTTTCACAGTACTTTTCTGTAATTTTCACTGGACTTGTTCTGTTTCATACTAACTTTTCCATATCCCTTTTTACTGCAATTCATCCCAAGCAGAGAAAACTCAGAAACCTTTCAACTTAAGTCCATCTTTCAAATGTCTGTTTTCTAAGAAGTTTTCAAAATTAGACAAAGCAAACTTATCTGTCCTCAGGTACAATACCAGCCAGAATAATTAGTCCAATTTTCATAAACTGTTGGCATCAACAATGTGCCTGCAGGGTTTGAAAGAAAAGTGTTCTCCACACAAATTATTAGGTAAATAGCTAAGTGAGCTCACAGGTTTTTCATGTTAGGCTAAGAGTGCAGTCATGTTGCAGTGTGGAGTGGAAAAGAAATGGCCTGGGGGAAAAAAAGCCATCTCCAAGGAGAGGAACGGATCTGTTTAGAAATCTCAGTCAGAGAGGAGACAACTTGCTTCCTCCCCAGCCCCATCAGTGCGTATCCCACCAAACCTTCCCAGGTGCTGAGGGCAGGCCGGATCATGTTAGGTAAGCCGTCTGGCTGGCAAGCTGCCTCACAGACAAATGCTTTACTTGTGCACCTGGATATCAGGAAAGTGCTGATCTGTAGCAAAAATTTAATTATTAAGAGTTGGTGCATTATGAAGTAGATTATAAAATTTTTGAAGCTCTTATTCCACTTTCAGCCTGCTTTCTTTCAGACATTACTGTCACATAAATCTGCTGACCAATGCTGTTCACTAGATATTGTTAGAAAGGTGACCTTGGTAAAAAAACAAAGAACCCTAGCACTTTTGCTCCTGTAGATAACATTCCTATTTTTTTAATATCTGGGAAAATTCAGAACCGAATGTCTTACTGAGCCAAAAAAAATCCTTACAAATAAATGACAGATATATCTGTCCTTGCCATTTTTAAAATTCTGTCTCAGGTTGTGCTAATTTTGATTTCCCAAACGACTTTTCATCATTTTAGCATGTTGCCCCAATAACTTCTTCCAACTGAGGACTGGAAACTTTATCCATGCTCCTTGAAAATGCTGAAAATAATTTGAATTGTTACATCCTTTTTAAAAGACATCTAAATGTCAGCTGTTTGCTGATGGCAACCTTCCTCAGAAATTTCATTTTCAACAAAGAGTCAAAAAGGCAACTGTGCAATATACTTCAAAAAATTTTGACCAATGTTTTTCCTTCTGATAACATTATTAAGAAGACTAAAAAATATGTAAGACTATAGTATAAGGATATGTCTTCTACCCATGAGCATGGAACTTTTCTGCATAGAACATCGATATAAATGCCTTGCTGAATCAAGGCAGAGAAGCTCAATGATCATTTATTTCTGAGTATTTCATAACACTTACCTGTTTATCTTGCCTTTTGAATATCTGTGTGAACGCTGGACTGTCCTGTTATGAAACTGCAGGTGGAGGAACTTGACATGACAGAACCCTGGAACAGAAAAGGTCTGCTTAACAAAAGCTAATGGATTTGTAGGAAAACTAAAATGAACTCACCAAAGGGTATCTCCGATCCTCAATGTTAACAGCGAAAAACACTGCTACTTATTGGGCTTGGAAGCACTCAGATGTGTAAAATGTTTTGTTCATGAGTTTTGCTTTTCATAAGGTGGTCAAACATCTCAGTTAATGCTAGATAGTCCTGGCTTATTGAAACAGACCTGTAACCAAAATGACAAGACTTTAAAGTGATTGTAAATACGATGAATATTTCTAGATCTGCCTTAGGGGAAAGACAGTAACAGGGATGCTGTCCCACACAAGAAACTGATGCATAGCTGTCTCTACCTTAGAGGGTTAAGATTTCCTCAAGCACCAGGACCATTATCCCAGCCTCCAAAACTCTTATACTTCTCCTGCTCACTTCCTCTACATTTACCTCCCTTTCCCATGGCAGGAACGCCCCAGCCTTTCTCTTCTGGACCAACAAATTTAAATATTTCCTATTCTGCTGAGAAGACTGGAGTGGCCTGATTTTTCAAGTGGCCTAATTTTCTGCTATCAAAAAGTGATACTAAAGGTTAGTGTCAAAAACGAGATGGTATCTCTGGTTATTTGATCAACCTTATAAATGGTCCCTTCCCCTTCCTAGCTGGCCTCTATTAGTCAAGCTGAACACAGCTCACACCGTACCTCCTTCAGCAACACTAGCTTGGATTTGAGTAGGAAACCTTTGTATTTCACAAATGCAGCCCAGCTAACACAGACAGCTCAGTCAGGTCTGGAATATTGGGTTTTTTAATCTAGAAATTTAAATAAAAACTCCCAGTATGAGAAATATTGAAGTTTTCTATCCCAATTTCAAATAATAGTGACAGGCAAGGTGCCATATTTCTCATAATATCACTGTGTGCGAGGCATTTCAGTTCTGTCGAGTGTTCTCGCCATCATCCAACAGTTTTCTTCAGCTTCTGATGTGATTGTTCATCCTATCTATGTCTGTTTCAGCTTGGTTTATTACAGAGAAGGGAGAAATTCTAACATGTTTTTTCACAGTGAGGGAATTGGACACATCATGGAAAGGATTGTGCTAATATTGAGCCACCAAAACCATCTGTAATGACAGAATTTTAGGAAGAAGCTTTTATCATATTATGCCTAACATAATATTGTGTAAACTGTGCTCATTGAAATAGTTTCCATGTTTAATAACAGCAATTATAGTTGTCAAATCTCACACATTTATAGCTCTGGTTTGGGGCACTTATATAATAAAAATTAAAAAGCCCAAAATAAATAGTGATATGTTATTTTGGCATACTGTTTTAGAGGGAAATTACAAGCCAAGGAGATTGGCAATAGCACTATGCATCTTTTTATTTCTAGGTTTGAATCTGCTCCAGAAAAGTTGCTGTGTTTTGATGACTATACAATTCCCTGCACGAAAGCTGTTTGATCTTGGTCCCATTCCCAGTGGAAAAATATGTTTGTCTCAAAAACCCACTGCAAGTGTCACTAATTGGCACCTTTGTTACTTTTTTCAGGAGACTGAGGAAACCCTGAATGGACTAAGATGTTCTCCCCAGTCTGCCATTGAGGTGAATTAATATCATGGTAACAAAACCATACTCCCAATTTGTATTTGACAAAGAGGTAAAGTGAAACACTGCACTTATAAATTCTTTTATAAATACACTGGAAGTACATTCAAATGGGAAGAAAATGTGATTTTCATTCAAGCTATTTCAGAGGTCTTGTAGAATTATTTTAAATACATCTGTTTCTGTAGCTTTCTCACATATGATTTGTAATGTACTCCTGTACTATATCATTTGGCTTGCTTGTCTAAGGCAACTTGTATAAGTCAGGCAATTACTAAAGAAAGGTTTGGGACAGCTCAGTTGTTAAGCCTCTGGGCTGGGACTCAAGAAACTTCCAGCTGACAGGAGTATGACAAACTTCTTGTGAGATGCTGGACAAGGGAGTTATAGTAGGAATAATGCTGCCTATTTTATGTGTTTGAAAGTGAAATGTCTGGCCTGAGTGAACGTTCTTGGCTTGATTTTCAGTGGAGAGAGAGAGAGAAGCAGTTTCAGAAGGGAATTACTTTTACAATAAAAATGCTTCCTATCATTAGGATGACTTGCCACCTGAAAATGTTGGTACTGCTTTCACTGAAGTAGGACAACTCTAATCTATGAACAGCTGAGCTGAGTTGAATCCTACCTTTAGTTTTGTCTGTGTCAGCTCCCAGGTGACAATAAAAGCACACTGGTCATACATGTGTAAACTAAGAAGCAGGCCAAATACATAAACAAGGGCCATACAGCTATGGCTGGCTGAGAATGATCGTCTAAGTGCAAATAGGGTGGACAAAGTAATGTACAAATGCACAATACAAAATACTGCTCAACAACTATTCTTTGGCCGTAATTGGTCCTATTGCTACTGAGATCCCAGCTCCCATACTGGTGCATGCAACTGCTTCCTCAGAACTGGATCCTAAACCACAGACTTTATGCTCCGTACCACTGCTCTTCTACAGAGAGAGAAATCAGCCTCTGTACTGCCTAGTATCCCTTCATGCACTAGAGTCACAAAGGAAAAACCTTCCATGGAATAAATAAAACCCACTAAAATTAAATTAAGAAAGTAAGGAAATTTATGGACCCAGATTTATCTGTCACCACACATATTTGCACTGTGGGTGTTTTGGGCATGTCTAGATATGAAGGTGTTCAGCACCTGCCTGACATCCCCATTGTATGTGGCTGAATGCAACAGAAGTGATATGAGATAATGTTGCTGTATTTCTTTTTCCTCAACTTCTGGAAAGTAGAGCAAGTATCACTAGTTTGCAAAGGAAACCTTAGAGGCAGTGTGTCTCATTTAAGCAGATGAGGTACCGTCCTCTACTGGTTGAAAGAGGTTATGCTTGGCTTTTTACACAGCACAATGCAATGAAGAGCCTGGAAAACAGTGGGAACCTTGTCCCCCCATTTCTGATTCAACATATTCATAAACCCGTGCTGAGGTCACTGAAGAGTGGTTTTGCATATTTAGTTTTTGGAAAAAGATGTGAACCACAATATGTTGGGGGACAGAAGAGAAATCCAGATGAAAGGATACAGGAGAATGGGATAGTTTCCGCAGTTTTAATGCACTTCACTGAGAACATCAAAGTCCATTTGGGGTCCAGAAACTACAACAAAGGCATCAATTAGTGAGAATAAGAGTGGGGTTTTTCTAAAGACAAACATTTGCTCACTGGACTGGAACTCAGATCAATGATATATGAACAGTTATTGCTATACAGCATAACGTCACTAGATTGTTTTGTATGTGTGCTTGCACTGTTTACAATCAGAGTGGTACATGAATTTTTGAAAAATCTAACACCTGCTGTTTTGCTACAGAAGCGTGTCTATTAGGGTTTAATTTCTTACCATAGCACACCAAGGCCAACCATTGTGGGAACCAGCGGGCAAGTGCCCTGCTAGTGTATGATGCTGCACAGTTGGGCGAGGTACTGCTTTTACTGTTTTGTTTGTAAAATTGTGATTCAGTTGCTGAGACTCACATATTTTGTTTATATTAGCTGAACAGTCAAGTCACCCTGTCTGGAGTTTTTCATCTGCTAAAAGAACAGCAAGCAACAAGTATTTGTTTGGGCTTATTTTGGCAGAAGAGATCCTGACTGTGCTAGACTTCATGCTTTTATCAACAAAGTAGCTGTCACATGTTAAGTGCATGATTGTACAGTGTGTGTCACTGAGAAATATTCAGATTGTAGCTTCATTGGCATTTTCTAGCAGAGCAAATAAAACACTTTGTCAAAAACACAAAAGCTATAGCATTTTTTATAGATATATAGATATAGCTATAGCATTTTTTATTGTCATTTCTAATAACCATGTTTGCAGTACTCAGAGTCAGCACTATTCTATGAAAACTATTTCAGCCCTTGACTTCAGGAGGTAACTTCCCAAAGACAGAAGATGAGGCATTCAGACGTGGTGCAATATTCAGTGCCTGAACAATGATTGTTTATGTCAGTTCAGGACTATATAAAGCAATAGGATTTTTATGGTTTCCCTTACATTTGCAGCCACAAATCCTCATATTGACATTGCTCAGGCTGAAAAAAAACATATCACTGATGGTACCTTGTAGCATATGTAGCTTCACTAGTTGTGGAAAAGTGTCCATGCTTTTTTGAAGTCTTGGGCCTTAGTCACAGACACATACAGGCTTTGACACTATTGCCTTTATTTCACCTTGCTTCTAGGCTTGCATTGGAAATTATACCTAGTTGCTTCTATCCTAAATTTGAAACTCTGGTTTGAAATTAATTTTGTGCTGAGTTAAACTGAAAGTAAACAAAGAAAAAAGCAAATACAAAGCCTCAATTCTTTATATAATTGTACTTTGTTCTGGAAAACTGCATTTTTCAGTTTGCTATGCAACAACATTGGAAAGATGCGTGTTGAAACAAAAAAGCCCATTTTACATTTCATTATTCCATATGCAGATTATTTGTAGTAGGTTCAGAAATAACTTGGAGCTGAGGAAGTGTGAAAATTTATTATTTTTCTTTTTACATGTAGGCTGGATAGATCACCAGCAGTTGTTAATGGGATTAATTCAGAGCCATTCTAGAATTCAGATTAATTTTAGAATTTAGATTTATTTCAGTTAGCAAATAGATTCTACACAGGGGATAACAAAACCTTAAAGGTCACCTACACTCCTAGCTTAGGCACCTACTCCCTATACAGAGGCATAATCCTTCAAATGATAAATGTCAAAAACAGATGATAGGATCCTGGAAGAAATTTACATTCATGAAGCTTGGGCATTACAAATTATCCAGTCACGCTGTGCTAGTAAACCTGTTGTAAAATTGCTGAAGGCCACCTTGGCACAGGAGAGAACAAATTTAATTCCACAGAACACAGATCCATCTTGGATATCTGCTTTCTAGTATGTCATCTCATACTTACTTCATAGACTTGAGAGAAACAGATGCCATGAAGGCATTATTTATCACCTATTAGAATAGTTAATGCAAAATAATAAATTATGAAATACAGTATTGTCTGCAAGAGTTCTTCTTTCTCTCTGTCTTTCTTTCTGCCCTTTCAAATCAGGGAGCCTGAACTGTTTCAAATGGAGATGTGTGCCATGCATGTTTGGTTGGGTTAATCCCACCTAGGGAAACCAGGTTATAACTACAAACAAGTTAAAGAGAACAGAAGAAAAGTGTAAGTGCCTTGAAGACAGTGAACTAAGAGCCCTGCCAGAACACAATCCCTTTAGTTGAATTGCGTGCAGATACTTCAGCTCTTTATTGAGCAATATGAATGGATCATTTTTCTTATTTTCTGACAACTCACCCTCACAGAAATTGTGACGTACCTCACTCACTGCATTCTCATTTTTGAAGAAATAGTTTACTTTCTTCTTTCCTTTTACAAAGGAAAAGATGCTTTATTCAGAGAAATCAGAAACAAAATTGTTCTGACCTTGCTTTGCAATTTACCGTCCCTCCTGCTTGTTTCAGGCAAAAGCATACACTGCTGAACAAAATGTTTCTCCAGTGATCTCCTGATTCTTTAAGTCAAAGCAAAGTAGCTGGGGGGAAAGGCATTCAGTACTATGTCTCCCGTTCTCCAAGATGTGGGTTTTTTTCACATCTTAAATATTTATCTCAAATTCACATCTTGTAAATAATATTGCAAAAGCTCAAAGGAAACTGAATCAAGATATGCTTTGTCATTCTGTCTGTATTTTCTTGAGATTACATGTATTTGTGTGTAGGACATTTATTGTTCTAAACAGTTTATTCAAAAGATATAACAAATGTGAAGATTCAAATTTTTGTTGCTTACACTGCTGTTCCCTCTGACTTTGATTCTCTACTTCTAGTTTTTTCTCTTGGTTGCAACCCTCCACTGACATCCCAAATACATAATTGCCTGCCAACAGAAAGTAATAGTCTGGGCTATTTACTCTACCTATATATATATATATTGTATGTACATCAACTTCTACTGCCAAGGACGGGAAAAAGAGGCCTTCTTTTGGTTTGATAAGATTCTTTCAGTTTTGACATAGCTTTGTTCCATCAGTGCTCCAAAACTAGACTCAAATTTGTGCGGGAAGCCAGTGGTATTGAAGTAGTCTCACTCTGTTCACTGTGCACAGCCGCAGAGCCAGGGGAAAAAATAAACAAACAAAACATTGACCACCTCCAAACACCCCTCATTTTTTCCAACAAAAACTCTGTGAGAATTGCCTTAACCTACAGCAGGTGAGTACCATATATATAGGCTTTTGCTTGGAAGATCCTTAGCTATGTCTCCCAACAAGGTACTGCAAATTATATTTTTTTTTAAAGAGTGTCCCAAGTTTTACACCCATCATTTTTTGGTTTGCCCTTTCTCGCTCATCATTCCCTCACTCCTGCTGCATCTCTGCAGCCCATTCTTTAACTTGTCAGAGAGCATTCTGAAACATTTCAAAATGTTATAAGGCTGATACAGAATCATCAAGCATTACTCCTTCTCTATGTTGAGAAATAAAAAGAAGAAACAAAGTTAAAAAAAGACAAGTCAATAGATTTATAAAATAAAAAATGGCTTGGATGATTCCTTGTAGGAACATCATCCTGTTACTGCTGAAGGTGATGGGAACTTTACACCTAGTAGCTCCCTACGAAAACACAGAAAATACAGATCAATTCAGTGCATTTTCTTGTAATGCTAAGACTGGGTCCTAGGAGAGATACTGAGCAGATCCAAATATTTGTTGGATGTTTCTTCGACTGCTGTTGATTATAGAGGGTGTTTTGCATAAATTGCAGGACTGGCTTATGAGCTGGTACTGATCTAAATGTTTTTTAAGGAGATCACAGGTACCACAGAAAAATCAAAATTATCAAAATATGGGGCAGTGTCTGGTGGGATTAAATTGTTCGAGAATCTGAAAACCTGAGTTCAATTTCCTAGTCTGCATATTGAATCAGCCAGTTTTTGTGACATCTTGTAATTTTCTCTTGTACTTAATTTCACTGTGAAAAATGGCAATAAAACTATTCCAGTAGCTAGTACTTCAGGATATATGATTGAAAAGTGGATTAAGCATGCTCCAGAGTACAGCCAAGTAAAAAATAGGTTCTTCATCTCCTTACATGCAAAACATTTTTGTTTTCATTGCAGTGCTTCAATGTATAATATGTATATATATGCAAACTGATTTTAAATGGCCAGTATTATTCCATGTATAGGAAAAAAAAAGGGAAACTTTATTCCTTATATATCCAGCTGAGTTAGTCAACTTGTTTCATGGTCTGCCTTACTGTGTTGCTATAGTAGAGAGTCCCAAAATGTTTTCGGATAGAAATTTTTTTTTTATGAAACATAGGGAGTAACCTAAGCTGGATTCACAGCTCATAAAACAGTACTTCTATTCCCAAGCAGAGTGAGAATGCTTGTGTTTCTCTGGGCTTGTGCCAACTTCAGTTTGAAAGCAGAAAGCAAGAAATATCTGGAAAGCAGAGATGGTGGGAGTTTTCAGCACTGTGTCAGTGACAAACTGCATTTTCTGAAGGTGTTACATCAAAATAAGTGGTGACAAAAGAGGAATGGAGGCAGAAGAGGTTGAAAGAAATCTTTAGCTTTTGCCTTGATGGATCAGTTGTGTTTTAAGCATTAATTTCAAGTGCCCTTTTATGTGTCCTTGCAGTAAAATAAAACCTGGGTGGGCAAAATTCTTCCCTCATTGAGGAGACGGTATAGCCTGTTAAGGTTTTTATGGGACTTAATATTCTGTTCCTCTTTACAGAGTGGCATTTTATCTTTCCTCCTGCACAGACAGAACACATCCAGCCTCTAAATCTTACTCCCTCACCTTTGAAAATTTATAGGGGTTTTCAGGCGGGCTTGGCTGAATGCCATTGACCTCTGTGGCCTATGTTATTGACCAGAACACAGAATCTTCTGCCCACATAATATATGCCTCTTTATATCCCTGAAAGAGAAGGAAATGACTCTTAGAACGACCAAGACCACAATAAAACCTGGAGACAGTTTCCTAGTTTCCCTTGCATTGCTGGGCTTTGCAAGAAGATAACATAAAGGATCAACATGCTTATAAAGGAGTGCTTTGAACTCCCCGATTAGACAGTCATTACTTTCCTGATTATCTGGTTAAATAATAACACTGCTGGCAGCGTAGCTTATGACAACACTGAACAGTGCTCTTGAAGAATAAGCCATACCATAAAACCACTGTAGGCAGTATTAACGTGCAGAACACCAAAAAAAAAGTTCCTTTGCAAGGCAAGATGTGCTGTGGAGATTTTCTAAAACAAGGTTGAAATATATGGACTCCTACATGTGGTATCACCGTTTTAGAACCTCCAGATAAAGTGTTACGTGATGGTTTCCATCTTCCCTTTCCCAAGGATTCACATATATCCTACACAGCTCTCATCACCTGGTGTTTTCAAGAAGGAGCAGCTCTCAGTCATTGTCAGCTTTCATTCAGGGCATCAGTAACACTAAGAACAAAAGACAACATAGATAACCATAGTGAAATACATGCTGGGTATACTAAGCAATCGGCTCAAAAGAACGGAGATAAACTAGCCATGAATAGACTATTTGTAAGTTATTGCCTGAAAAGATGTCTTTTAAACATTTATTTGCTAGCATAACAGGGATCATGAGTGCCTGGACACCAAATCAAAATTTGGAACAGTAAGAATAATAATTAAAAAGTTGATAAAAGTGAAAAAAAGAATATTGTGACACTGAAATAACGCAAAGATCTGTATTGTTTATTAAACTATACAGGATGAAGGCAAGAACCATTTAGAGTGGAGCAGCTGGATCATTATTATCATGGCAATACTTTTAAAGCAATGTGAAATATACATATTTTAGCATCTTATTAACACATACTATGTATTTGTGGACAAAGATATGTGTACAGGTATTTCTGTACCCACATGTCTGTATGTAAATATTCATTTCTATTTTCACTTAAACCCCAAATCTCTCTTAAATCTCTGCGTTTAGAATATCTGAAAACTTGTGGGAGAGAGGCAGATTCTGTCCTTGAATATCTTCAGGGATATCTGTGTTTAAGTATAGATAGTGAAAGCTTAATTCTCTCTCTTCTTTTATGTATAAAACATAAGCACACACAGAATGAAAATGGATACATGAGAAAGCAGTGGAATGAATTTTTCCACCACTGCCAAAACCCAGTTGACAGCAAAATGGCAAATTTAGAAGAAAATGTAGTGAATTTTTGTTCTTTTTGAAAATGTCAACATTGAAAGCATTATTAGTAACCTTACAAGCAATAAAGAAAACCTGATATTTAGGTTGCAGTTGCAAGAACAGTGAGATGCAGGAACTGATAGTGGTTAGCGTAACAGGTACAATGTGT